>NC_041736.1:27432852-27739789 GCF_004115215.2 Ornithorhynchus anatinus
TCTTTCTACTAATGAGCAGTTGGAGATATGAGTAGATAAGTGCCATTTGTTCTCAGTTATCAGGAGGATGCCTGGGGAGAAAGGGAGTGGATAGATCTTCAAGAGCAGGGGAAGTGTGCAACTTGATGATGTCACCAAATTCTGCTCTCTGGGGATTTTTAAATGGCATTTGTTAAGTGCTTACTATGTCCCAGGCACTGAACTAAGCACTGGGATAGATAAAAGCTAATCAGGTTTGACGCAGTCCCTGTTCCATATGGTTCGCAGAGTCTTAATCTCCTTTTGCATATGAGGTAACTGAGGCATAAAGTGACTTGCCCAAAGTCACTCAGCAGATAAGTGGCAGTCAGGATTAGAATCCTGGTCCTTTGACTCCCAGGCCTAATCTCTATTAGGCAACACTGCTTCCAGAGGTAGAAATCTAATGTCCCCTAAACTGTAAGCTCGTAGTGGGCAGGAAATATGTCTGTAAACTCTGTTTATAATAATAATAATAATTATGGTGTTTATTAAGTGCTTACTATGTACCAAGTACTGTACTAAGCACGGGAATGGATAAAGGCAAATTAGGTTGGACAAGGTTCCCCTCTCCCATTTGGGGCTCACAATCTGAATCCCCATTTTACAGATGAGGTAACTGAGGCCCAGAGAAGTTAAATGACTTGCTCAAGGTCACACAGCACACAAGCAGCAGAGCCAGGATTAGAATCCATGACCTTCTGACTCCCAGGCCTGTGCTCTATGCAAGCTGCTTCTCTGTTGCATGGTACTCTCCCAAACACTTAGTACAGTGCACTGCACAGAGTAAGTACCCAAGAAATACCATTGATCAATTGTAGAAAACAGAATCTAAAAGGTCAATATGACTTTTGGCAAAATGACAGGCAGCAATACCAGGGCATCAAGCTCCGAGCCAACTTGAAGATCTATGAGGCTGTTGTAGCATCCAACTTTATAGATGACTGGGAGAACCAGACTTACTTCAGAAATTAAAAGCTAATGATGCAGTTGGCATAGACACCAATGCCAGTTTGAACCCTACTCAACATCAAATGGCAGGACAACGACCCCAGTAAATGAGATTCTTGAATGCAGTCATCTCAACAGAAGCAGAATGGCTCAGTGGATAGAGCATGGGCTTGGGAGTCGGAGGTCACAGGTTCTAATCCTGGATCCGCCACTTGTCTGCTGTGTGACTTTGGGTAAGTCACTTCACTTCTCTGTACTTCAGTTACCTCATCTGGAAAATGGGGATTAAGACTGTGAGCCCCACATCGGACAACCTGATTAACTTCTATTTACTCCAGCGCTTAGAACAGTCCTTGGCACATAGTTAACACTTACCAAATACCATCATCATCATCATCATTAACTGAAGCTCTCACTGACACAGCTCTCTTCCAGGTGGGAAACAAGGAGGAAAATGAACAGCAGGGCATCCAAAAGATTTCTCTATGCTCGGCTGATAGGAGGCTCACACAAGTCAGGAGAGCAGCATAAACAATTCGAAGACATAAAAAAACACAAATCTCAAGCAATCCCATATGGCAGTGGATTGTTGAGAGAGTAGAGCAGCAGCTAGTCAAGCCTGGTGGGCAGCAATCAGGAAGAGGTTGCTCTACTTAATCCAAGATATGGGGGAAGACTAGGTTACCAAGAGGTAGAAACAAGTCATTAGTACCACACACAAGGATCTATCTCTTGGGCCCAATGATGAGGGGGAGAATTCCAGTCAAACAGCAGTGTTTGCAGCCCCACTCAAAGTCAGAAAGAGGACCCCACCAAGAGTAGCATTGTTTTTGAATACAAGGACAACTATGCATCTATCTATCTAAATATCTATTCAAGGAATTTTCCAGAAGAAAATTCCTTTACTTGCCTAATTCTGCCCAGACCAGTCCAACTTATGGGGCCAAACCAACCGACATTGTGAAAATCCTCCTGGTCATTCAGAGCAGCCAGAAGCAATGCTCAAGATCCAGCTGCATAATCCTTTGCCTGGCTGGGCAGCAGTACAGTGGAAACTCAGAAATCAAATCCAGAAATCAATGTTATCATCATCCTAGTGGAAATTGGCCTCCATTGTGTGGAACTGCCAGAGCAGAACCCTGATAGATGGGCCAGTGGGTTCAGGATGATACACAGAGATGAATAGGAATAGAGAGCCAAAGCCTTTTCCCAAACATGTACCTAGTGATTTACCCTGTCACCAAACAATGGACAATTTTGTCCTTTTCTCTAAGGATAAGACTGAAATTATAAAGCCCTCTACCCACTCCGTGCCCTCCCTCACCCCATGGCTAGTTAATTTCCCAAAGTGAAACAGAATGGCCTTGAACCCCTTGAAAGCTATTACATACGTATTTAGCAGAAAGACCTGTCTCTCTTGTCTTCTTGGGAGAAGGAAAATAGCCTCAAAGCCAGGTTAATCCCAAGAGGAGAAAGAAAATAAAAGCAACAAATACTGAGCTAGAGCATTTCTTGTCAGAAAGAGGCAATTGTACCAAAGGAACTTTCTTCTGGAGACTTTCGTTCTCCTGAGGGCCATGGGTCACCACTGCCAGGTCCCCCGATGAAGATGGAGGCATGGATATTCCTGAGGCAGACAAATTTACATGCTAGAAATTCATACAGAGGAATTAAATAAATCCAAGCTGAAGGATTGCTCCTCTTTCTAAAATCAGTTGCTTAGTCTGTGAGGTCTATAATAAAGCTGGTAGGCTGGACCCCAAGCTGGTCCTGGTTCCCTATTAGAAAGCGACCCCTGTGGTTTAGCTGGGCTGTGGAGCAGATGTCATTGTTAATCCTCTTTCACAGACTTTCCTCCCCCAGTTATCCAATGGCGAGAGACAGCATTGTGTACATACAGTTGAAGTTATTGCCTGGTCCTTGTGGCAGACCCTTGCTCCATAGCTGAGTGCTGACCCCCATCCAGGTTTATGCTTTCATTGCTGTACTTCTCATAAGCGCCTCCCAGAGGGTAGAGCAATTAATAATCAATCAACTGAGAAAGTAAGCAATGTTGGCCAATTTCCTGCCCACCCACATAGTCTACCTTGCAGGCTTAGCATGGCCTTCTGTGTTACATATGCTTAAAAATGATCTTTCAAATGTGCCAGAAAAATTTTCTTGTTACAGAAAAATAGTCATCCTTTCCACTGTGCATGCTTGGTCAATTAACTCATTAATCAATCTAATATTTATTGAGTGCTTACTATGTGCAAAGTACTATAATAAGCACATGGTAGAGTATAATACAAGAGGTGATTAGACATGATCCCTGCCCTCAAAGAGCTTACAAACTAGAGGCAAAGACGGAGAAGCAGTGTGGCCTAATAGCTACAACACAAGACTGGGAGTCAGAGGATCAGAAAGGTTAAGTGACTTGTCCAAGATCACAGAGCAGACCTGTGTCAGACCTGTAATTAGAACCCAGATCCCCTGGCTCCTAGTCCCGCTGTGTGACTTTGGACAAGTTACCTAACTTTTCTGTGACTCAGTTACCTCATCTGTAAAATGGGGATTTAGACTGTGAGCCCCACGTGGGCCAAGGATTGTGTCCAAATTGATTACCTTGTATCTATCCCAGAACTTAGTAGAGTGCCTGGCACATAGTAAATGCTTAACAAATACCATTAACAGCAACAAAAAGACAAACATTAAAATATCTTCAGATAAGAGGAAATGGCAGAGTAGAAAGATGTGTACATAAGCACGGTGGGGCTGAAGTTGGTGTGAAAATCAAGCTCTCCCTTCTGCATTACCTTGACTTGCTTTACTTTACTTGCATTACCTTGAAGCAGCGTGGCTCAGTGGAAAGAGCCCAGGCTTGGGAGTCAGAGGTCATGGGTTCAAATCCCGGCTCTGCCACTTGGCAGCTGTGTGACTGTGGGCAAGTCACTTAGCTTCTCTGTTACCTCATCTGTAAAATGGGGATCAACTGTGAGCCTCACGTGGGACAACCCGATTACCCTGTATCTACCCCAGCGCTTAGAACAGTGCTCTGCACATAGTAAGCACTTAACAAATACCAACATTATTATTATTATTATTACTTGCTCCCTTTATTAATCCCCACCCCGAACCCCATAGCATAATGTCCCTATCTGTAATGTATTTATTTACATTAATGTCTACCGCTCTCTCTAGACTGTAAACTTGTTGTGGGCAGGGAATGTGTCTGTTTATTGCTATATTGTACTCTCCCAAGCGCTTAGAGCTGGACTCTGCACACAGTAAGCACTCAATAAATGCGACCGACTGACTTTTAGGTTGTCACTTTCACCTACCGTATAGCTGGGGATTCTTTCCCGTTTCTAAGTGGCGCCACCTAGTGGTTCTCTGCATTGCCTCGTGGCATTCTTGACATTTTGCACATAGTCTTCAGTGCTGTAATCTTGGGGAATTGGTTATTCATTCATTCAGTAGTATTTATGGAGCGCTTATTATGTGCAGAGCACTGTACTAAGCGCTTGGAATGTACAAATCGGCAACAGATAGAGACAGTCCCTGCCCATTGACGGGCTTACAGTCTAATCGGGGGAGACAGATAAATAAGAACAATGGCATTAAATAGAATCAAGGGGATGAACATCTCATTAAAACAACAGCAAATAAATAGAATCAAGGTGATGTACATCTCATTAACAAAATGAATAGGGTAATGAAAATATATACAATTGAGCGAACGAGCACAGTGCTGAGGGGAAGGGAGAGGGGGAGGAGCAGAGGGAAAGGGGGGAAAAGAGGGCTTAGCTGAGGGGAAGTGAAGGGGGGTGGTAGAGGGAGAGCAGAGGGAGCAGAGGGAAAAGGGGAAGCTCAGTCTGGGAAAGCCTCTTGGAGGAGGTGAGCTCTAAGTAGAGTTTTGAAGAGGGGAAGAGAATTAGTTTGAAGGAGGAGAGGAGGGAGGGCAATTCCAGGACCGCGGGAGGACATGGCCCAGGGGTCGACGGCGGGATAGGCAAGAACGGGGGACCGTGAGGAGGTGGGCGGCAGAGGAGTGGAGCGTGTGGGGTGGACAGTGGAAAGAGAGAAGGGAGGAGAGGTAGGAGGGGGCAAGGTGTTGGAGAGCCTTGAAGCCTAGAGTGAGAAGTTTTTGTTTCATGCGGAGGTTGATAGCCAACCACTGGAGGTTTTTAAGAAGGGGAGTGACGTGCCCAGAGTGTTTCTGCAGGAAGATGAGCCGGGCAGTGGAGTGAAGAATAGACTGGAGCGGGGAGAGACAGGAGAAAGGGAGATCAGAGAGAAGGCTGACACAGTAATCCAGCCGGGATATTATGAGAACCTGTAACAGTAAGATAGCTGTTTGGGTGGAGAGGAAAGGGCGGATCTTGGCGATATTATAAAGGTGAGAGCGGCAGGTTTTGGCGATGGTTTGGATGTATGTGGTGAATGAAAGAGCTGAGTCAAAGATGACACCGAGGTTGCGGACTTGAGAGACGGAAAGGATGGTCGTGCCATCCACTGTGATAGAGAAGAAGTCAGGAAGAGGACAGGGCTTGGGAAGGAAGATGAGGAGCTCAGTTTTGGCCATGTTGAGTTTTAGGTGGCGGGCAGACATCCAGGTAGAGACGTCTTGGAGGCGGGAGGAGATATGAGCCTGAAGGGAGGGGGAGAGGACGGGGCAGAGATGGGGCAGAAAGTGAGAAGCAGCGTGGCTCAGTGGAAAGGGCAGGGGCTTGGGAGTCAGAGGTCATGGGTTCAAATCCCGGCTCTGCCACTTGTCAGCTGTGTGACCTTGGGCAAGTCACTTAACTTCTCTGTGCCTCAGTTACCTCATCAGTAAAATGGGGATGAAATCTATGAGCCCTACGTGGGACAACCTGATTGCCTTGTATCTACCCCAGCACTTAGAACAGTGCTCGGCACATAGGAAGCACTTAACAAATACCAACATTATTATTATTAGATGTAGATCTCTGTGTCATTTGCATAGAGATGATAGTTGAATCCATGAGAGCGAATGAGTTCACCGAGGGAGTGAGTGTAAATGGAGAACAAAAGAGGGCCAAGAACTGACCCTTGAGGAACCCCAACAGTTAGAGGATGGGAGGGGGAGGAGGAGCCTGAGAAGGAGACCGAGAATGAAGGCCCAGAGAGATAAGAGGAGAACTAGGAGAGGACGGAGTCCGTGAAGCCAAGGTGAGATAAGGTGTGGAGGAGAAGGGGATGGTCAACAGTGTCAAAGGCAGCTGAGAGGTCAAGGAGAATTAGGATAGAGTAGGAGCCATTGGATTTGGCAAGAAGGAGGTCATGGGTGACCTTAGAGAGAGCAGTCTCGGTAGAGTGGAGGGGATGGAAGCCAGATTAGAGGGGGTCCAGGAGAGAATTGGAATTAAGGAATTCTAGGCAGCGAGTGTAGACGACTCGTTCTAGGAGCTTGGAAAGGAAGGGTAGTAGAGAGATAGGGCGATAACTGGAAGGGGAAATGAGGTCGAGAGAGGGTTTTTTTAGGATGGGGGAGACATGGGCATGTTTGAAGGCAGAGGGGAAGAAGCCATTAGAGAGTGAGCAGTTAAAGATAGAAGTTAAGGAGGGGAGGAGGGAAAGGGTGATGGTTTTTATAAGGTGAGCGGGAATGGGGTCCGAGGCGCAGGTGGAGGGGGTGGCACTTGCGAGGAGGGAGGAGATCTCCTCTGAGGATACTACAGGGAAGGACGGGAAAGTAGGGGAGAGGATTGTGGGGGGGAGGCAAGGTGGTGACTTTGGGGAGCTCAGACCTGATTGTATTAATTTTCGTGATGAAATAGGTGGCCAGATCATTAGGGGTGAGGGATGGGGGAGGGGGAGGAACAGGGGACCTGAGGAGAGACTTAAAGGTCCGGAACAGTTGGCAGGGGTGATGGGCATGGGTGTCAATGAGTTAAGAAAAGAAGTTTTGCCTGTCAGAGGAGAGGGCAGAGTTAAGGCAGGAAAGGATATATTTGAAATGCATAAGGTCAGCTTGGTGCTTGGACCATCGCCAGCAGCGCTCAGCAGCTCAAGCATAGGAGCGTAGGAGGTGGACAGAGGCAGTGACCCAGACCTGTGGGTTAGTGGACCGAGAGCGGCGGAGGGAAAGGGGGGCTGAGAGAGTTGAGATGAGTAGAGAGGGTGGAGTTGAGAGCGGTGACCTGATCATCGAGAGTGGGAAGAGAGGACGGGAGGCAAGGTGGGGAGAGATGCTTTTGGAGAGATGGATGGGATCAAGAGAGTGGAGGTCTCTGTGGGGGAGTAGTACAGATTTGCAGGGGGAGAGAGTGTGAGAGAGGAGGCAGGTGAGAAGGTTATGCTCTGAGAGAATGATTTCAGAGTTGGTGAGGGAGGAGATAGTGCAGCGGTAGGAGATGACGAGATCGAGGGTGTGACCGAGTCGGTGAGTGGGTGAGGTATGGTGGAGCAGGAGGTTGGCAGAGTCGAGAAGCAATAGCAGGCGGGTGGCAGAGGAGTCACTGGTTACATCCATGTGAATGTTGAAGTCTCCGAAGATCAGAGTGGGCAGAGAGAAGGAGAGAAGGAAGGTGAGAAAGGGGTGTAGGTGGTTGAAGAAGTCGGTGGTGGGACCAGGAGGGCGGTAGATGACAGCTACAAATATCTGGAGGGGGTGGTAGAGGCGAATGATATGGGCTTCAGAGGAGGGGAAGGAGAGGGAAGGGGGAGGAGGGATAGTGCAGAAGCGGCAGTGGGGTGAGAGAAGGAAGCCGACGTCTCCTGAATGATAAACCTCCCCAACAGGCCCTCCTCGGCATTAATGATAATACTAATAATAATTACAACAATAAGAATGGTATTTGTTAAGCACTTACCATGTGCATGGCACTGCAGTAAGCTCTGGGATGGATACAAGCAAATCAAGTTGGGCACAGTTCCTGTCCCTGAGAGACTCAGTCTTAGTCCCCACTTCACAGATGAGGAAACTGAGGATCAGAGAAGTGAAGTGAGTTGCCCAAGATCACACAGCAGACAAGTGGTGGAGCCAGAATTAATCCTTTCATTCCCCAACTAAAACTTCAATATTCTTTCCAAGAACTGCTGGGAAGGACTGATCAGTGCTTTTTGTAGCCTTGCCTTTGGATAGTTTATGATCTGAATTATTAGGCAAGAGTGACATGATGATGGCTTGGCTAAGCACTTACTATGTGCCAGGCCCTGTGCTGAGCACTCAGATTGGTAAAGATAATCAAATTGGATACCATCTCACAAAGGGCGCATAGTCTGTGAATAGAATATTGTTCTTTAAATCTGGAAAGAACCTGCCAGGGAAAACTAGCCTCTCCCCAGAGAGCTGAAAATCCAAAAGCAAGAGCTCATTACCCAACAAACCAGGAAATTTTCTGATTCATCCTGAGAGCTGAGTCTTTTGTATTGGATCTGACTCATAAACTTTTATGAGTTTATGAGGGGTGGAGAGACTGGCAAAGGACAGCCAGGGAAAGAATCACATAATACAAAACCAAAACATATATTCAATGAATGGTTTGTTTTTTTTTTGAATTGGCACTGTACTAGGTGCTGTGGAAGATAAAAACTCCAGGAAAACCAAACTGCAGATTAACCAGAGGCCAGGCCTGCTCGTGCTCTGGGGAATTGGCCAGTTCCTTTCTTAGCATAGCATCTGATTTCATTCACCATCCTGGTATTCTGTTAAATGCAGTAATTTTCCTGAGACAGAGCCATGTCTTCCATCTGTCCCACCATCTCCAGGCTGGGTCCTGGGGAAGCTTTGGAACTCGGGCCCTAGGAGCAGCCATGTCTCCAAGTTTCTACCGGCTGAGGAGATTAGGTTGGTGTCCTTCTCCCTCCTTGTTGTTGGGGAGAGGAACAGGGAGCAGGATTGTGAGGTTGTGGAAATTAATTGTGGGCAGATGTGGGGACAGTCATGTACAACCCTGATCAGTCCTGAGGGCCTCAGCTGCATTTGACAAGCAGCATGCCCTAGTGGATAGAATACAGCTTTTAATCCCAGCTCCTCCACTTGTCTGGAGGATGTCCTTGAGCAATTCACTTCACTTCTCTGGGCCTTCGTTCCCTATCAAATGGGAATTAAGAATTTGAGCCTCATTTGTAAGCTGGACTGGTTCCAACCTGACTACTCTGCACCTACCCCAGCACTTAAAACAGTACTTGGCATTTAGTCAGCGCTTAACAAATACCAGAGAGGAAAAAAAAACAACCCTTTTCCGGGTTCAACATGACCCTGCCCAGGCAGGTTTCCCCTACTTTGGTCACCACGGGATAGATCAAACTCAAGCACATCGACTCGGGGAGGGGAGGGCTTCCTTCTCAGAGCCATTGGATGAGGTCAGGATCGGCGGCCAAGCTGCGGCCTTGTAGCTTGGGAAACCAGGCCCAGGATTTGTCCCAGGATAGACTGCGGCCATGGAACCCATAGGTCCCATTGTCACATTCCAGACAAGTGCAGGGTCTGCCAATTCTGTCCAACTGTGCTCTCATAACCATTTAGTACAGTGCTCTGCACTCAGTAAGCACTCAATAAATAGCATTGTCCCCCAAATAATTAAAAAAACATTTATTCAGATGTATTTATTGAGCACTTCCTGTGGGCAGAGCACTGAACTAAGCACTTGAAAAGTACAATTCCTGCCCACACCAGACTTATATTCTAGAAGGGGGAAGACAGACATCAAAACAAGGAAACAGGCATCTATATAAATAAATGGAATTATAGAAAGATAAATATATACATAAGTGCTCTGGGCAGAGAGAGAGGGGGAAAAGCAAAGGGAGTGAGTGGAGGTGATGCAAAAGGGAGGGGGAGCTGAGGAAAAGGGGAGCTTAGTCTGGGAAGGCCTCTTGGAGGAGGTGAGCCTTCAGTAGAGCTTTGAAGGGGGGAAGAGTGATTGTTTGGTGAATTTAAGGAGAGAGGGTATTCCAGGCCTGAAGTAGGACGTGGTCCAGGAGTCGGCGGTGGGACAGGTGGTATGAGGCACAGTGAGAAGGTTAGCACCAGAGGAGCGGGTGGGATATAGAAAGGAGGTGAGGTAGGAAGAAACAAGGTGATGGAGAGCTTTGAAGCCAATCGTGAGGAGCTTCTGTTTGATTCAGAGTTTGATAGGCTGGAGATTTTTGAGGAGCGGGGTGACGTACTCTGACTGTCTCTGTAGAAAGATAAACTGGGTAGCAGAGTGATGTATGGACTGAAGTGGGGAGAGGCAGAAGGTTGGGAGGCCAGAAAGGAAGTTGATGCAGTAATCCGGTCTGAATAGGATGAGTGATTGTACTAACGTGGTAGCAGTTTGGATGGAGAGGAAAGAGCGGGGTTTGGCAATAATAATAATAATAATGTTGGTATTTGTTAAGCACTTACTATGTGCAGAGCACTGTTCTAAGCGCTGGGGTAGATACAGGGTAATCAGGTTGTCCCACATGAGGCTCACAGTTAATCCCTTTGTGAAGGTGAGACGGGCTGGATTTGGCAATGGATTGGATAAGTGGAGTGAATGAGCGAGTGGAGTCAAGGAGGACACCAAGGTTGTGGGTTTGTAGAAAAACTTCCCTAGAGCCCCAGAGTCAAGACGAACTACTTGAAAAACTGGGAAGGGAGACTGTCAGGCCCCTGCCAATTTGGCCCTATTTTGGATTGTGACGTGGACCAGCTATTCCTCTGGGAATCTCACGAGCATGTTTGAATTTCTTGGAAAACCTCTTCATCCCATTTATCTTCAGAAAAACAGGCTAGAGTGGCAGAGTAGAGAATTCAAACTCTTCAAGGGCCAAAAAAGATGGAAAGCCCACCCTAGGGCCTCAGAAATTCAATGTGCCCAGAAGCCTGACGCAAATTCCCAAATCCTTTCTGGGCCAGTTTAAATTCTTGAGAAGCCCAATGACAGCCAATTGGATATACACAGATAATGCTTAACAATCTCTTTGCAGGAACCTAATTATTTTTAATGGTGTTTGTTAAGCGCTTACCATGGGCCAGGAACTGTAGTACACCCTGGAGCAGGTACAGGATAGTCAGTCCCTGACCGACATGGGGCTCACACTCTTAATCCCCATTTTTCAGTTGAGGTAACTAACAGAACAGTGAAGTAACTTGCCCAAGTTCAACTAGCAGACAAGTGACAGAGCCATGATTAGATTCCAATTCCTCTGACTCCCAGGCCTCCGCTCTTTGTACTAGGCCACGGTAGGAAGTTGCTAGGAATTTAGAGCTTTCGTCTGTGAATTTCTTATGCTCAGGAGTCATGCCTACCAACTCTAATGTATTGTCCAATCATTTCCTTCATCATTTAATAGTATTCGTCGAGCCCTTACTGTGTGTCCAGATCACTGTACTCAGTACTTGAGAGTGTACAATCCAAAAGAGTAGGTATAGATGATCCCAGCCCACAAAAGCCTTACAGACTAGCAGGGGAGACAGTCAGACATTTAAATAAATGACATATGAGAGAGAAATAGTAGAATATAGGGATAGTTACATGTGTCCTGTGGGGTGAGGAGAGAGAACAGGAGAGAGAACAGACATGTACTCAGCATTGGTTTAATTGTAACAGAATCAACAGTGTTTCCACTGGACTGTGAGCCCTTCTACTAGACTCTAAACTCCTTGAGGGCAGGGAATGTGTCTACCACCTCTGTTGTATTGTACTGTATTGCTCGACACACATAGGCACTCAGTAAATACCAGTGGTTGATGGGAGATGATCAGTGAGATCCCTTTATTGTCTTGTATTACTTTATTCTTTCTTCACTGTAATCCCAACCTATCAGAAAAGGTAGAAGGCACCAGGAGTTCAGTAGAGGGCACTACTCACTGTATTAGCCCAATGGCCACTATATCAATAGTGCAATGGAGTGGTTTTTGCCTTGAGCAAATGCTCCCCACACCTTAGTTTGAATTCCAAAAGGCTGAGGCAAGAAACAGAAGAAAGATTTAAATGGAGAAAAGTTGCAGCCAGCATCTGGACTCTCTTCCAACTTCTCTAAACCATGAACTTGCTCTGGGCAGCAGGAAATATGTCCACTAATTCTGTTGTATCGTACTCTCCCAAGAGCTTAATACAGAGCTCAGCACTTGTTCAATAAATACCTTTGATGGATTGATTGGAGCCCTTAGGAGTCTGGGTGGTGGTGAGTTTCTGTCAGCCCTAAACTCATCGTGATCTCTTAGTTTCTTGAATTTCTGTCAGCAGAAGGATTTCCTTAGGCCAAATTAAAACTGCAGGCCACCCCTGACATTGCCAGACAGTTACCCCCAAAACATAATGCATTCCTGACTTTCCCCATGTTCAGGGTGCTTAGGAGCCAAAGGGTTTGGGGTCATTGATATTGTCTTCAAAATATATCACAATTGGGTAGAAGACTAGAGTAGCCTTAACAGTGGAAAGCAGGCCCCAGAGTTGGAAACCTTAAAGGGACTTTGGCTTTAAAGCACTCAATCACCTTGCCCACTCCTACCTCATTTCGCTAATTTCCTACTCCCCAGCCCGCACACTTTGCTCCTCTAATACTAGCCTTCTCGCTGCACCTTGATCTTGTCTCTCTTACTGCCAATCTCTATCCCATGTCCTGCCTCTGTCCTGGAATGTTCTCCCTTTTCATATGCTACAGACTCTCCTCACCTTCAAAAACCTTACTGAAGGCACATCTTCTCCAAGAGGCCTTCCCTAACTAAGCCCTCTTTTACTTCTCTTCCTTTCCCTCCTGCATTACTCCCTGTGTTCATACCTCTTCTCATCCCATAAACACTTATGTACATATCCATTGTGGCCTTAAGGAACTGAGGGATTCCCCCAGATGATAAATGAGAAATGAACCTGATCCCGACCCCTGAAGAGCTGAGGGATGAACTCCCCGTTCTGAGGGAGTCCTGAGCCCAGGGCTTCTGTTGGCTCACCTGCCATGCCAGCTGTCACAGCAAGTGTGCCCAACCCTGGTGTTCGTCCTGCACACCATATCCAGTCATCTCCCCACAATGCCACTGAGAGAAGCAGGGTGACCTGGTGGAGAGAGCACAGGCCGGGGAGTCTGGAGGAGTCTTATCCCAGCTCTGCCACTTGTCCACCGTGTGACCTTGGACAAGTCATTTCACTTGTCTGTGCCTCAGTTCTCTCATCTGTAAAGTGGGGATTAAGACTGTGAGCCCCATGTGGGACACGGATTGTGTCCAATCTGATTATCTTGTATGTACCCCAGGGCTTAGCACAGTGCCCGGCACATAATAAAGAGCTTAACAAATGCCATAAAAAAAAAGAATATTCCTCAAGCCAGGCAGGTGCACACGTGCGCATGTGCACACACACAGAGGATTCTTCTTCCTTGGGATACTTTCTTAAAAATAATAATAAAAATAATTTCATCCAATCCAGATAGGTTCAGAGTGTAGGTGGGGGCCCAGGGAGGGAGAAGAGAGAAAGACTCGATTACTTTTTCTAGAGAGCCAGAATTTCTTGAGATTCTTGGTGTATTTTTGGAACGGACTCCAAACTAGGAAACCAAGAAAATGGGTTGCTTGTGGTTCCTGGGAACAAGAGGGTTCTGCTCTTTTCTGCTGTGCCCAAGAACTTTATTTCTTTAGCCTACAAGCCCTGCCAGGCCAAACAGTCTGTCAGTCATTCAGTCGTATTTGTTGAGCGCTTACTGTGTGCACAGTGCTGTACTAAGTGCTTAGGAGAGCTCAATATACCCCTGAGGAAGGCTGGAATGAAAGCACCTGAGAGCCACATGAGCAACCTCCCTTCCCCTTCCACCATGGTCTATTCCTCCTAATCCAGAGGAATCCAAAAATGGTGAGTGAGCAACCAAAAAGAGCCTCTTCTCCCTTGCCCCAAACCTGCTACCTGGCTATGGTGGCATGGGGAAGAGAAGCAGCATGGCATAGTGGTTAGAGCATGGACCTGGTCATGGGTTCTAATCCTGCCTCCGCCACTTGTCTTCTGGTCCTTCTGACTCCCCAGCCTATGCTCTGTCCACAAGGCCACTCTGTCTGTTACTGTCCCGCATGGGACTCACGGTCTATGTGCTAAGTAGTAAACTCTGGGATAGAAATAAGATATGCAGGTCATTCATTCATTCATTCAGTTGTATTCATTGAGTACTCACTGTATGCAAAGCACTGTACTAAGTGCTCGGGAGAGTACAATATAACAATAAGGATACATATTCTCTGCCTACAACGAGCTTACAATCTAGCAGGGGAGACTGACATTGACATAAATAAATAAATAAATAAATAAATAAATAAATAAATAAATAAATAAATAAATAAATAAATAAATAAATGACGTACATAACTACTGTGGGGCTGGAAGTGAGGATGAATAAAAGGAGCAAGTCAGGGCAATGTGAAAGGGAGTGGACAAAACGTAAAAGAGGGCTTAGTCAGGGATGACCTCTTGGACTAGATATGCCTTCAGTAAGGCTTTGAAGGTGAGGACAGCAATTGTCTGTCAGATTTGAGGAGGGAAGGCTTTCCAGGCTAGAGAGAGGATTTGGGCAAGAGATTGGCAGCGAGATAGACGAGATTGAAATACACTGAGAAGGTTAGCATTAGAGGAGCAAAGTGTGAAGGCTGAGTTGGAGTAGGAGAGTAGCGATGTGAGGTAGGCAGGGCCAAGGTAACTGAGTCAGACACAGTGTCTGTCCCACCTGGGGCAAATTCATTCAACTGTATATACTGAGCACTTCCTGTGTGCAAAGCACGTAATAAATGCTTGGGAGAATACAATACGGGTGACAAACAGACACATTCCCTGGCCACAATGACAATGGGGATGGAGAGCAAATATTCAAATTCCATTTTACAGAGCAGAAAAGTGAGGCACAAAGTGAAGTGAATTGCCCAAGAGCACAAAGCAGGCGAATGGCAGAGCTGGGATTCTTATTATTATCCCAGGTCCGACACTTGCCTGCTGAGTGGTCTTGGTCAAGTCACTTAACTTCTCTGAGCCTCAGTTTTCTTGTCTTATGCTGTTGAGTCACCTCAGACCCATAGTGACACCATGGACACATCTCTCCCAGAACACCCTGCCTCCATTTGCAATTATACTGGTAGTGGATCCATTGAGTTTTCATTGGTAAAAATACAGAAGTGGTTTGCCATTTCCTTCTTCCATGCAGTAAATCTGAGATTCCACCCTTGACTCTCTCCCATGCTGCTGCTGCTTGGCACAGGTGAATTTGAATTTGTAGCAGATTGCCTTCCACTCTTTAACCACTGTCCAAGTTAATGGAATGGATATGCCTCTGCTTGACTCTCCCTCCCATATTAAAGATTGGTAGACTACTGGATACTCTCCAGGTGCGACCCTGAGAAGGAAATACTTCAGTTACCACATCTGTAAAATGGTGATTAAGACTGTGATCCCCACGTGGGACAACCTGGTTACCTTGTATCCACCAGCGCTTAAAATACTGTGTGACATGCAGTATGCATTTGCAGATACAATAGTTGTTATTATCACATAGGTTAACTGATATCCGGACCGATGCTCATTCCAAATGGCCCTGTTTTTCCTCTTTTTCCCCCTCTTCAAGAATGACACACACCTTCAGCAAGAACTGGAATCCCTGAAACTAGGCCCCTGCTCTTCATCACAAATCACCAGAGGAGTCTCCCTCCCAGAAGGGAACTCCCTGAACTACCATCCATCTGTCCTTCTCCCCTGAGGGCCAGCACCCTCTCTCCATCAAAACCAACATTCCCCTTCAGGGGTCCCTCTCCCCCATTGCAACGTCCTGTTCTGACCTCGCCTCCCACAGCTGCTTCCTCCCTCCAGACCTCGCTCCTCCCTGGAACCAGGACCTCCATCACAAGAGTCACTTTCCCCCATTGAAACTGTCCCTTGTCTCTCCTCTCACCCTTCCTCCTCACTCCCAAGGACCAGAGTGGGTCCTCCCACTATGACACAACTGTCTTTGGTGACCTGGCTCTCGGGGCCTGGTTTCCAGCTAAGTGAAGAATGTGGCTCTGCCCAGACCCAGACACAAGGTTGGGCTGGTCCAGCAAAGTCATGGAACATCCTGGAATCCTGGAATTGTGTCACCAATCCTCACATTATTACGGGGCTTTCAGCAGCCCCCTTCCGATGAGGGATTCTCCATCATCTTCATGCTGCTGTTCAGGGAGATCGACTGGGGCCACCTGGAAATGTGGAGGAAGGAAGACAAAACCCGTAATAGGGTAAGGACCTTGATGTGACACCCCCACGCCTCCAAACACCCAAGACTCATAGGGCCTTGGAGAAGTATAAGCTCCCCAGTCTGCTCTCTCCAGATCCTCCCATCTCTCCCCCTCACCTAGCCACCCTCAATGCACCTTGTGGCAAGTTTCCAGAGCCACAAGTGAGGACCATGGACCATCCTCTGCTGCAAGCCCTCTAAACTGTTCCAGACATTTAACTCCCTCTTCAGGTAACCTTTCCTCTCCCTCCTCCTTCCCTCACCCCCAATGATCTGGCCATCTACTTCATTAGGAAAATTAACACCATCAGGTCTGAGGTCCCCAAAATCACCCCTCTCCCATATCCATCCCCCCACCTCTTGACCACCTCCTCTACTTTCCCAACCTCCCCAGCAGTATCTTGAGAGGAGATCTCCTCCCTCCTTTCAAGTGCCACCCCCTCCACTTGGGCTTTTGATTCCATTACTTCTCACCTTGGTGTTTTCTTTGACTCCACTCTCTCATTCACTCCATATACCCGATCGATCTGTCATCAAAACCTGCCATTCTCACCTTCACAACATCACCAAGATCTCCCCTTTACTCTCCATCCAAACTGCTACCTTATTAGTACAGTCTCTCATCATATTCTGACTAGATTACTGCATCAGCATCCTTCCTGATCTCTCATCCTCCTGTCTCTCCCCACTTCAGTCTATACTTCAGTCTGCTGCCCAGATTATCTGTCTCCAGAAATGCTCCGGGTAAACCACCCCAATCCTCAAAAATCTCCATTGGTTGCCTATAAACCTCTGGATCAAGCAAAAACTTCTCACTATTGGCTTCAAAGCTCTCCATCACCTTGCCCCTTCGTACCTCACCTCCCTTCTCACCTTCTACAGCCCAGCTGGCACACTATGCTCCTCTGCCACCACCAACCTCCTGACTGTGCCTCATTCTCTCTGTCTGGCTGTCAACCCTTGGCCCATGTCCTACCTCTGGCCTGGAATGCCCTCCCTCCTCACATCCACCAAACTATAACACTTCCCCCCTTCAAAGCCCTACTGAAAGCTCACCTTCAGGAGGCCTTACCAGACTGAGTCTCCCTTTTCCTCTGCTCTTACTCCCCTCCCCATCTCCCCAATCCCTCCCTCTTCTATACCCCCCTCCCTGCCCTATGGCATTTATATATATATATGCACATATTTATTATTATATTAATTTTATTAATGTGTATATGACTATAATTCTATTTATTTATATTGATGCTCTTTATGCCTGTTACTCGTTAAGATGTCTGCCTCCCCGTTCTAGAATGTGAGCCCATCGTTGGTTAGGGATTGTCTCTATTTGTTGCTTAATTGTACTTTGCAAGTGCTTAGTACAATGCTCTGCACACAGTAAGCACTCAATAAATATGATTGAGTAAATGAATGAATAAACTGGACGCTCATTATGGGCAGGGAATGTGCCTGCTCATTCGGTTCTATTGTTCTCTCCCAAGCATTTAGTACAGTGCTCTGAAAACTGTGAGCTTTCAATAAATATCATGGATTGATTGATTGCCCAGGGCCTCTGCAGCTCATGGCGGTCTTTGGTCTGGGCCTTGGGACACGCCTGTGCTGACAACAGTCTCTCTGGGGTTTTGTCTGGCAGGCTCTTCCTCCTCTCCTCCAAGTCTGCTCCCAACTCTCAGCCTCCTTGGTGGCCCAGCTCAAATCTCGAGGAAAGGAGTCAGAGCCGTGGGCCAAGACCCCCTTCTGATAAAGGGAAGAACTCCTTTGAGGGCAGAGAAGGCACAGGCACAGGCATCTAGGGTTGGGAGTGGAGAGAAGGGAACAACAGTGAGTCAAGGCTTTTAGTGTTCCAGTCTAGCAGAGATACTGGAGCCCAGCCCAAAACCCTGCTAATCATGTTGCCCCCTTCCTTTGTCTTCTTTGTCCCAATTCCCAGCTGGAGGAAACACCGGATAAAGGTACCATCCTGGCTTTCCCTCTTTTTGTCCATTCTCCCTTCCCCACCTCCGAATGCTGGGGTTCCTGGGCCTACTCTTCCAATTTTTTTTCTAATGGTATTTGTTAATCGTTAATTTGTTACACATGGGGTACTGCTCTAAACACTGAGGTAGATACAAGCTTAGCAATTCAGACAAGTTCCGTGTCCCATATGGGCCTCATGGTCTTCCTCCCCATTTTACAGATGAGGTAACTTGAGGCCCAGAAAAATGAAAACAAGACGAGCAGATGAGGAGCAATATTGCCTAGTGGATAGACCAAGGGCCTGGGAGTCAAAGAAGAAGCAGTTACAGAGAAGCATTGTGGCTCAGTGGAAAGAGCACGGGCTTGGGAGTCAGAGATCATGGGTTAGAATCCCAACTCTGCCACTTGTCAGCTGTGTGACTGGTCAAGTCACTTAACTTCTCTGTGTCTCAGTTACCTCATCTGTAAAATGGGGATTAAGACTGTGAACCTCACGTGGGACAACCTGATTACCCTGTATCTGCCCAGTGCTTAGAACAGTGCTCTGCACATAGTAAGCACTTAAACACCAACATCATCATCATCATCATCATCATCAAAGGACCTGGGTTCTAATTCCAATTCTGACACTTGTCTCTTGTATGACTTTGGGCAAGTAACATCACTGTTTGCACTGTTTGCACTGTGTCTGTGCTTCAGTTTCCTCAACCGTAAAATGTGGATATGTGTTCTTCCTTTTACATAGACCTACTATGAGCCTTATGCAGGACAGGGACTGTGTCCAACTTAATTAGTTTGTAACTATACCAGTGCTCAGAACAGTGTTTGACACATAGTAAGTGCTTAAAAAATAACATTAAAAGAATTGTGGCAGTCAGAATTAGAGAGTTGGGACAAGTGGAGTGGGGACCTTTGTCTCCCAGGTCTGTCCTTATCCCGGGATTCCTGGGAATGGTGGCCAGCCACTGATTTCTCTGGATGATCGGCAGCTGGGGTGGGACAAGTGCTCCCTCAGAAGCAGCATGGCTTAGTTGCTTGTAGACCATGAGCCCCTCGTATTGTTTAGGGTACAATACAAGAAGCAGTAGACACAATCCCTGTCCTCAAGGAGGTTACACACTAGAGGCAAAGACAGAGAAGCATTGTTGCCTAGTGGAAAGAATACAAGACTGGGAGTCAGAGGAACAGAGAGGTTAAGTGACTTGTCCAAGATCACAGAGCAAACCTGTGTCCCACCTGGGATTAGAACCCAAGTCCTCTGATTCCCAGTCCCAGATCTTGGACAAGTTACTGAACTTTTCTGTGATTCAGTTACCTCATCTGTAAAACGAGGATTAAGAATGTGAGCCCCATGTGGAACACAGATTGTGTCCAAACTGATAACCTTGTATCTACCCTAGTGCTTAGTGGATTGCCTGGCACATAGTAAGTGCTTAACAGATACCATTAAACAACAACAACAAAAAGGCAGACCTTAATATCAACTTCAGATAGAGGAAAGGTAGAGTAGAAGGATGTGTACATAAGAAATGTGGAGCTGGGGTCGGGGTCGGGGGGTGGGGTGAATGTCAAGCGCTTAATGGAACAGATGCAAGTGCACAGGCGACCCACAAGGGAAATGAAGTGAGAGCAAGCTCTTTTATTGAGGTGGTCACTTTCACCTACGTGACAGTGCGGTTTCGGTGCCTGTTTCCAAGTGGCTCCACATAGTGGTTCTCTGCATTGCATGCATCGCGTTGCATTGATAACTATCAGCCTCCTTGCTGACTTTCCTGCCTCTTGTCTCTCCACACTCCAGTCCATACTTCACTTGGCCCCCCACTCCTCAACCACTCCAGTGATTGCCATCCACTTCTGCAACAAACAGAAACTCCTCACTATTGGCTTTAAAGCACTCCATCACCTCACCCCCTCATACCTCACTTCCTTATTCTACTAGCACAACCCAGCCTACATTCTTTGCTCCTCTAATGCTCACCCTCTCACTGTACCTCAGTCTCACTGTACCTCTTTGCTGACGTCTCACCCATGTCCTGCCTCTGACCTGGCATTCCCTGCCTCCTCATGACCTACAGACAGTGATTCCCCCCATTTCAAAACCTCATTGAAGGCACACCTCCTCCAACAGGCATTCCCTGACTACGACCCCCACTTTCTTCTCCCACTCCCTTCTGCAATGGCCCTGATTTGCTCCCTTTATTCATCCCCACCTCCCAGCCCCACAGCACTAATGTCCCTATCTGTAATTCATTCATTTACATTAATGTCTACCTCCTGCTCAAGGCTGTATGCTTGTTGTGGGCAGGGGATGTGTTGTTTTATTGAACTTTCCCAAGAGCTTAGCTCTGGGTTCTGCACACAGTAAGCACTCACTAAATATGACTGGCTGACATTTAGGTAGCCACTTTCACCTGCGTGGTAGCTTAGTTTTATCACTGTTTTCCAAGTGGCGCCACCTAGTGTTCGCTACATTGTCGTGCCATCCTTGGCATTTGCACATAATCGTCTTCAGTGCTGTAATCCTGAGGAACTGGTTACGTCCTGGAAGGTAAACCTCCCCATCAGGACTGCCTCAACAATATTCATTCATTCATTCAATAGTATTTATTGAGCGCTTACTATGTGCAGAGCACTGTACTAAGCGCTTAGAATGAACAAGTCGGCAACAGATAGAGACAGTCCCTGCCGTTTGACGGGCTTACAGTCTAATCGGGGGAGACGGACAGACAGGAACAATGGCAATAAATAGAGTCAAGGGGAAGAACATCTCGTAAAAACAATGGCAACTAAATAGAATCAAGGCGATGTACAATTCATTAACAAAATAAATAGGGTAACGAAAATATATACAGTTGAGCGGACGAGTACAGTGCTGTGGGGATGGGAAGGGAGAGGTGGAGGAGCAGAGGGAAAAGGGGAAAAAGAGGGTTTAGCTGCGGAGAGGTAAAGGGTGGGTGGCAGAGGGAGTAGAGGGAGAAGAGGAGCTCAGTCTGGGAAGGCCTCTTGGAGGAGGTGAGTTTTAAGTAGGGTTTTGAAGAGGGGAAGAGAATCAGTTTGGCGGAGGTGAGGAGGGAGGGCGTTCCAGGACCGCGGGAGGACGTGGCCCAGGGGTCAACGGCGGGATAGGCGAGACCGAGGAACGGTGAGGAGGTGGGCGGCAGAGGGAATAATAATAATAATAATGGCATTTGTTAAGTGCTTACTCTGTGCACAGCACTATACTAAGCTCTCAGGTGGATACAAGCAAATCAAACTGAACACAGCCCCTGTCCCATTTGGGACTTATTTTACAAATGAGGTAACTGAGGCAGAGAGAAGTGAAGTGACTTTCCCAAGATCAAATAGCAGATAAGTCGTGGAGTCGGGATTAATCCTTTCGTTCCCCAAATAAAGCTTCAATATTCTTCCCAAGAATTGTTGGGAAGGACTGATAGGTGTCTTTTGGAGCCTTCCATTTGGTTGGTTTTTGATCTGAATTGTTAGGCAAGAGTGACAGGATGATGGAAGCAGAGTGGCTTAGTGGAAGAACACAGGCCTGGGAGTCAGAGGTCATGGGTTCTAATCCCAGCCCTGCCACTTGTCAGCAGTGTGGCTATGGACAGGTCACTTCACTTCTCTGTGACTCAATTACCTCATCTGTAAAATTGGAGCTTAAGATTGTGAGCCCCACGTGGGACAACCTGATTAGCTTGTATCTACCCCAGTGCTTAGAACAGTGCTTAGCCCATAATAAGCACTTAACAAGTATCATTATCATTATTACTATTATGGCATTGGCAGAGCACTTACTATGTGCCAGGCTCTGTGCTGAGCACTCAGATTCCCCGACCCTGGTCATCACCCCTTTTATTAACACGACGATATTGTATCATACTGTATCATGTTGCTATATTAGCACCACTGTATTGTATCATATTGTATCATGTTGCTATATTACCGATTTCGTTTATTACTGTTTACTGTTGTCAGTGCTGCCACCCACCTCTCTGGCCTCGCCATGTCCCTCTTCCCCCCCCCCCCGCCCCTTCCTATCCTCCCCTTCCCCTTCCCCTTCCCCTCTCTCGCTCAGCTCTTTCCCGCTCTCTCCTCTGTCTCCTCCCCCCCTCCTCTCTCCCGCCCTAGAACCCCACTTTACCAGCGCTACCCCTCTTCCCCCTCCCCCTACTCTTCCCCCCACCAAACCCCCTCTTCACCCCCTCCCCCCTTCTCTCTTCCCCACCCATGCCCCATCCCAGTCCTCTTGTCCCACCGCCACCCCTCATCCCCCTCTCCTCGTCCAGGGCCCCGCCACCTCCTTCCCATCCAAACCCTCCCCTCCCCCCCGCCCTTCCCCCCCTCCTCCCCTTGCACCCACAGCTACTTTCAAGTGTGGCCTCTGGAACCCCCGCTCTATTACAGGCAAGCTACCTTTCATCCATGACCTTTTCCTCTCCCGCTCTCTCCTCCTCCTCGCCCTTTCGGAAACGTGGCTCTCTCCCGAAGACACGGTCTCCGCCGCTGCTCTCTCCAGCGGAGGCCTCTCCTTCTCCCACTCCCCCAGACTCACCGGTAAGGGAGGAGGCGTCGGCTTCCTCCTCTCGCCCGATGCCGCTTCCGCACTATCCCTCCTCCCCCTCCCTCTCCTTCCCCTCCTTCGAAGCCCATATCATTCGCCTCTACCACCCACTCCAGTTACTTGTCGCCGTCATCTACCGCCCTCCCGGTCCCACCTCCGACTTCTTCAACCACCTTGACCCCTTTCTCACCTTCCTCCTCTCCTTCTCTCTGCCCACTCTGATCCTTGGAGACTTCAACATCCATACGGATGTACCCGACGACTCCTCTGCCGCCCGCCTGCTATCCCTCCTCGACTCTGCCGACCTCCTCCTCCACCATACCGCGCCCACTCACCGACTCGGTCACACCCTCGATCTCGTCATCTCCTACCGCTGCACTATCTCCTCACTCACCAACTCTGAAATCCCTCTCTCTGACCATAACCTTCTCACCTGCCTCATCTCTCACACTCCCTCCCCCTGCAAATCTTCGCTACTGCCCCACAGAGACCTCCGCTCTCTCGATCCCATCCGTCTTTCCAATAGCATCTCGCCTCACCTTGCCGCCCTGTCCTCTCTTCCCACTCTCGACGATCAGGTCTCCGCTCTCAACTCCACCCTCTCTACTCATCTCGACTCTCTCACCCCCCTTTCCCTCCGCCGCTCTCGCTCCACTAACCCACAGCCCTGGATCACCTCCTCCGTCCGCCTCCTACGCTCCTATGCTCGAGCTGCTGAGCGCTGCTGGCGAAAGTCCAAGCACCGAGCCGACCTCACACATTTCAAATTTATCCTTTCCTGCCTTAACTCTGCCCTCTCCTCCGCCAGGCAAAGCTTCTTCTCCTCCCTCATCGACACCCATGCCCGTCACCCCCGCCGATTGTTCCGGACCTTTAACTCTCTCCTTAGGCCCCCTGTTCCTCCCCCTCCCCCATCTCTCACCCCTAATGATCTGGCCACCTATTTCCTCACGAAAATCAACACGATCAGGTCTGAGCTCCCCAAAGTCACCCCTCCGCCTCTCCCCTCCCCCCCAACGACCCCCTCCCCTACTTTCCCATCCTTCCCTGCAGTATCCTCAGAGGAGATCTCCTCCCTCCTCGCAAGTGCCACCCCCTCCACCTGCGCCTCGGACCCCATTCCCACTCACCTTCTTAAATCCATCGCCCCTGCCCTCCTCCCTTCCTTAACTTCTATTTTTAACCACTCAATCTCCAAGGGCTCCTTCCCCTCTGCCTTCAAACACGCCCACGTCTTCCCCATCCTAAAAAAACCCGCTCTTGACCCCACCTCCCCCTCCAGTTATCGTCCTATCTCCCTACTACCCTTCCTTTCCAAAATCTTAGAACGAGTCGTCTACAATCGATGCCTAGAATTCCTTAACTCCCATTCTCTCCTAGACCCCCTCCAATCTGGCTTCCGTCCCCTCCGCTCTACTGAGACTGCTCTCTCTAAGGTCACCCATGACCTCCTTCTTGCCAAATCCAATGGCTCCTACTCCATTCTGATCCTCCTTGACCTCTCTGCTGCCTTTGACACTGTCGACCATCCCCTCCTCCTCCATACCTTATCTCACCTTGGCTTCACGGACTCTGTCCTCTCCTGGTTCTCCTCTTACCTCTCTGGCCGATCATTCTCGGTCTCCTACGCTGGAGCCTCCTCCCCCTCCCATCCTTTAACTGTTGGAGTTCCTCAAGGGTCAGTTCTTGGCCCTCTTCTGTTCTCCATTTACACTCACTCCCTCGGTGAACTCATCCGCTCTCACGGCTTTGACTACCATCTCTACGCAGATGACACGCAGATCTACATCTCCGCCCCTGTCCTCTCCCCCTCCCTTCAGGCTCGCATCTCCTCCTGCCTCCGGGACGTCTCCACCTGGATGTCGGCCCGCCACCTAAAACTCAACATGAGCAAGACTGAGCTCCTCATCTTCCCTCCCAAGCCCGGTCCGCTCCCAGACTTCTCCATCACCGTGGATGGCACGACCATCCTTCCCGTCCCGCAGGCCCGCAATCTCGGTGTCATCCTTGACTCGTCCCTCTCGTTCACCCCACACATCCTATCCGTTACCAAGACCTGCCGGTTTCACCTCTACAATATCGCCAAGATCCGCCCTTTCCTCTCCACCCAAACGGCTACCTTACTATTACGGGCTCTCGTTATATCCCGGCTAGACTACTGTGTCAGCCTTCTCTCTGACCTCCCTTCCTCCTCTCTCGCCCCGCTCCGGTCTATTCTTCACTCCGCTGCCCGGCTCATCTTCCTGCAGAAACGATCTGGGCATGTCACTCCCCTTCTTAAACAACTTCCAGTGGTTGCCTATCGACCTCCGCTCCAAACAAAAACTCCTCACTCTAGGCTTCAAGGCTCTCCATCACCTTGCCCCTTCCTACCTCTCCTCCCTTCTCTCTTTCTACCGCCCACCCCGCACGCTCCGCTCCTCTGCCGCCCACCTCCTCGCCGTCCCTCGGTCTCGCCTATCCCGCCGTCGACCCCTGGGTCACGTCCTCCCGCGGTCCTGGAACGCCCTCCCTCCTCACCTCCGCCAAACTGATTCTCTTTCCCTCTTCAAAACCTTACTTAAAAATCACCTCCTCCAAGAGGCCTTCCCAGACTGAGCTCCTCTTCCCCCTCTACTCCCTTTGCCATCCCCCCTTTACCTCTCCGCAGCTAAAGCCTCATTTTCCCCTTTTCCCTCTGCTCCTCCACCTCTCCCTTCCCATCCCCACAGCACTGTACCCGTCCGCTCAACTGTATATATTTTCGTTACCCTATTTATTTGTTAATGAATTGTACATCGCCTTGATTCTATTTAGTTGCCATTGTTTTTACGAGATGTTCTTCCCCTTGACGCTGTTTAGTGCCATTGTTCTTGTCTGTCCGTCTCCCCCGATTAGACTGTAAGCCCGTCAAACGGCAGGGACTGTCTCTATCTGTTGCCGACTTGTTCATCCCAAGCGCTTAGTACAGTGCTCTGCACATACTAAGCGCTCAATAAATACTATTGAATGAATGAACAATATATCAGATTGGACACCATCTCACAAAGAGCTCACAGTCTATGAGTAGAATATTGTTCTTTAAATCTGGAGATAATCTGCCAGGGAAAACTTGCCTCTTCCCAAGAGAGCTGAAAATTCAAAAGCAAGAGCTCATTACCCAGCAAATCAGGAAATTTTCCATGTCATTCCGAGAGCTGAGTTTTTTGTCTTGGATCTCAGACTCACAAACTAAAAAGGGGTGGAGAGGCTGGCAAAGTATAGCCAGGGAAAGAATCACAGAGTACAAAACCAAAACATAAATGGTTTGTGCATTGACCTTGGGCAAGTCACTTAACTCCTCTGTGCCCCAGTTTCCTCATTTGTAAAATAGGGATCAAATCCTACTCCTATCTAGGCTGGGAACCCCATACAGAACAGGGTCTGTGTCAATCAATCAATCAATCAGTGTTCTGTGTCAATTAATCAATCAATCAATCAGTTAATTGAGTGCTTACTGTGTGCAGAGCCCTGTACTCAGTTCTCGGGAGCGTACAATATAACAGAGTTGGTAAGCATGATCCCTACCTAATGATAACTTTGTATCTTACACAGAGTTTAGAACAGTGCATGTCACATAGTAAGCCCTTCACAAATGTGATAATTATCATTATTATTAGTATTTCTATTAGAGGTTTACACTTTAATGACATTCTTGGGTTCAGGATTCAGAGAACACGATTTCCTGATGGGTGCATATTTCTGGAGCTCTGAACTGGGTTGTAACAGAAAGGGACTTCTCTTCCCTCTTATTTTGCAACATCAGTCACTATAAAAAGGCAGGAGGCTAACCTGCCTTATTTGTTTGATGCCTTCCTATCTGATCTGTCAGTATTAAATTCATTTGTGCAAAACAGTGCACCTGGCCACCCTGAGGTTATGAAATGTCTACTGGGTTAAAACTACAATTAAAGAGGCTCAAAACATCCTGAAACTGAGTGTGGTATCATTTGGCTAGAAACGCTGTTGCACTGTTGTTCATCACCTTAATGCCCACCTTTTCTTTGGTATGATGAAGACATCACTAGCACTTTTTATGTTTGGCGAGAAGTTTGTTACTCTTACTACTTTGACTAGTTTTCTCAGTGCAATTATCACCAACAACGATTCTTTTGGAAAGGAGTCAATCTCCAGGAGAGAGCAGAAAAATATTAACATCTGAGGTCCAAAAAGCAGAATCAACTAATCAATGGTATTTATTGAATTCTTACTATGTACATGGCAGTGTACTAAGCACTTGGGAAAGTGTGAAACTACAGAGTTAGCAGGGACATTCCCTGCCTATAATAAGCTTAGAGTCTAGAAGGAAGAAAGGCCTTCCTACTGACATGATTTACTCAGTGACTCTGACTGGCAGGAAGAATAATAGTTGCGGTATTTGTTAAACACCCACTATGTGCCGAGCACTGTACTAAGCACTGGGGTGGATTCAAGATAATCAGGTTGGACACAGTTCCTATCCCACATGGAGCTCACAGTCTGAATAGGAGGGAGAGCAGGGATTGAGCCGGATTAGAGAAGCTGTGTGGTCCAACGGCTAGAACACGGGCTTTGGAGTCAGGAGGACTTTGATTCTCATCGCAGTTCCTCTACTTGTCTGCTGTGTGTAATCTTGGAAGAGTTACTTAACTTCTCTGTGCATCAGTTACCTCAGCTTTAAAATGGATTTTCAGACTGTGAGTCCCATGTGGGACAGGGACTGACCCCAACATTTAATTTACCCCAGTCCTTAGAACTATGCCTGGTACAGAGTAAGTACTTGACTAATACCATAAAAAAGATTGAATCTCCATTTTACAGATGAGAAAACTAAGGCACAGAGAAGTGAAGTGACTTGTCCAAGGTCACAGAGCAGGCACATGGCATTCCCTGAAGAGAATGCTTGGGTAAATGAGGCAGTCACTTAAATGCCCCGAGGATGGCAGCAAATGTGAATACTGACTTGCCACATGCAGATGAGAATTGCATAGTTCGTATCTTGGGCTCCTGTTTCCCTCCACTGCCTGTCCTGAGATAGTGGAGAGAAGAGGTCATTCTTTTCCACCGTCCACTGTCAACCTGACCAGGCTCAAAGCCCAGGTAGCTAAGGAGCAGGGTTCGGGGCCAAGGAGGTGGAAGCCATGGCTGATAGCATCTCCTAAATTGGAATTCTCGAATTCCAAATTTGAAAGCTGGCCAGTGGCTAGCTTTGATGGCAATTCTGTGGAGGACATAATTGGCACATGCCTCCTTTTCCTAGCATTTCTCCCTTTCTTCTTTACACTCTATCTTCCCATGGACTTTCAGTTACTCAATCAATACTCCTTTTCCTACATACACTCACTCCTCTCCTGCAACAACCCAGCCCACACACTTCACTCCTCTAACACCAACCTACTCACTGTCTCTTGATTTTGACTCTCTTTCTCCATAGACCCTCTCCATTGACTGGGAATATCCTCGCCCTGCATATCTGACAGACCACTACTCCCCTGTCTTCCAAGTCCTATCGCACCTCCTCAAAGAAGCCTGTCCTAACTAAACTCTCATTTCCCCACCCTTTTCTCCCTCCTATGTGCATCAACTCTGAACTTGGATCTGTGCCCCATAATCACTCTGTACTCACCCTACCTCCATCCCCAAAGCACTTAGTCCTCCAGACTATAAGCTGATGTGGGCAGGGAATATGTCTTTTTATTGTTATATTGTACTCTCCCAAGGGCTTAGTACAGTTTTCTGCACACAATAAATGCCCAAAAAATACAATTGACTGACTGACTGACTGACTTAGGTATACATCCTTATACTGTTCTGCTCCCCCTTTTGTTATTCATTTTAATGTCTGTCTCTCTCACTAGACTGTAAGCTCCTTCCAGGCAGGGATCCTGTCTACCAATTCTATTTTATTCTCCCAAGTGTTTAGTACAGTGCTCTGACAGAGTAAACTCTCAATAAATACCATTGATTCATCCATTCATTTTCTAAGGGAGACAGTCACATAGAATGTCTGGATGAATTATGTGCTGGGCAGTGAAGCTTAAAGGAGAAAAAGACTTCCCACCCAACTACTTAATAATTCACATTATACTTCAAGACTAATTCCCGAAGCCATCACTGAAACTCAGTCTTGAAAATTGAACTTCAATCCTTTAAAGGACTCTGAGCTTATCCTCTCTGGGCCTCAGTTTCCTCATCTGTTAAAGGGGATATCTACCTGCCCTCCCTCCTAGATTGTTGGACATATCCAATCTGATTAACTGCTCTATTTCCTCTAACCTCAATCTACTTTAAAACCTGTCTTCTCTTGTGGTCTCTAAGCTCTTTGTGGCCAGGGAATCTACCATATTCATATCTACCCACTTGCTTCCCAGATTTTAATACAGTGCTCTGCATTCAGTCAGTGCTCAGTAAATACCGTTGATTGATTAATTGGTGTCTACCCCAATGCTCAGCACATGGTAAGCCCTTAATAAATAACATAATTATTATTGAGATTCTAGTTTTCCTGGAATTGAAAGGTTATACAATGCTACAAATGAAATGGTTATGGATATAGATATGGAGCTGGTGATTAGCTCCCTGTCTGAAGCCATTCATCTAGGTAGATTTTCTGTCAATTTAATTGCACTTTTTGCTGGAGGAATGGCAAAGGGGTAGGAGTCTGACTGACTTGCTAGGCTAGATGCCATAGGAATTTTCCAGCACTTGTCAGTTGGAAGGCATGGATTCACCCAAGTGTTCTCTTCCTCAAAACTCCAGAGGAAATTTAGTAACATTTGGAGGCTTACATGCAACTTTTGAGAAAGTATTTTCTTCCCCTTTCCCTTTAACTCATTTCATAAACAATAGTGACATCTGGTGGCCAACCCGAATATTTAACTCCTAACAAGTTTCCTTAAAGCCACAGCTAGTGCCAGGCATTTTTTCTAGGTGTTATAATTTGGCTCTAACAGTTTTCATCACTGGAAAGAACCCAGAAAAGTCAGGTACTGAATACACAGCAGCGTTAAGAACATTTTCCTGGAATGTTGCCCTGAAATCATGCAGAAATACTGTACTGTACAAATAACTTATACCCCAAAATGCAAGGCAAATCAGAGCCTTTACACTACATTAATTTATCTTTTAAAAGACTTTTACAGTCCTGGCAGACTTGGGCTCTGGCTGCTAATAACCAAGTTAAGATGCTTTCAGAAGTTCTCCAAATGTCTAAGTCTAATCAGTCAAAGTTTGGCCAAATGCATTTGATCAAATTGACTTTGGTCCAGTACATTCCCTATCTGCAGCGGGTCGGTCCATCAGAGGTACATTTAGATTCACTATTCATTCATTAATTCAAACTTATTTATTTACTGTGTGCAAAGCACTGTACTAAGTGCTTGGGAGAGTACAATATAAGAACAAACAGGCACATTCCCTGCTCACAATGAGCTGTGTCTAGAGCGGGAACAGACAGTAATATAAATAAATAAATAAATAAATAAATAAATAAATAAATAAATAAATAAATAAATGACAGATACATACATATGTGCTATGGGCATGGGAGGGAGGATAAATGAAGGGAGCAAGAAGTCAGGTCAAGGCAGAAGGTAGTGGGAGAAAAAAAGAGGAGGGCTTAGTCAGGGAAGGATTCTTGAAAAAGATATGCCTTCAATAAAGCTCTGAAGTGGGGGAGATAAATTATCTGTCTAATGTGAGGAGGGAGGGCATTCCAGGCCAGAGGAAGGATGTGGGCAAGAGGTTGGCAGTGAGATAGGCAAGATCAAGGTACAGTGAGAAGGTTAGATTAGAGGATCGTATTGTGTGGGCTGGGTTGTAATAGGAGAGTAGTGAGGTGAGGTAGGAGGCCACAAGGTGATTCAGTACTTTAAAGCCAATGGTGAAGAATTTTTGTTTGATGTGAAGGTTGATGGGCCACCCCTGGAGTTTCTTGAGGACTGGGGAAGCATGGTCTGAACATTTTTATAGGAAAATAATCCAGGAAGCAGAATGGAGTAGGGACTGGAGTGGGGAGAGATAGGAGGCAAGGAGATGAGCAAGGAGGCTGATACACTAATCATAGTGGGATAGGATAAGTTCTTGCATTAATGTAGTATCAGTTTGCATGGAGAAGAAGGGGTGGATTTTGGTGATGTTGTGCAAGTAGAACTGACAGGATTTAATGGTGGCTTCAATATGTGGATTGAATGAGAGAGAGGATTCAAGGATAATACCAAGGTTTCAGGCTTGTGGGACAGGAAGGATGATGGTGCCATCATCAGTGATGGGAAAGTGAGCTGGAGGACAGGGTTTGGGTGAGAAGATAAGACGTTCAGTTTTAGCCATATTAGGTTTGAGGACATATGAAGTTTTATTGAGGACTTACTCTTATCAGAGCACTGTATTAAGTGTTTGGGAGAGTACAGTGAAGTGGACACAATACCAGTCTTCAAGGAGCTCACAAAATAACAAGGGAGTCAGACACTAAAATAAATTTCAGTTAGGGGGAAATTAAGCCTGTCCTGTCCGATAGGGTCAGTTTTACTCAATTTATCTAATTCTAATTCTGGCTCCGCCACTTATCCACTGTATGACCTTGAATAATTCAGTTAACTTCTCTGGGCCTCGGTTCCCTCTTTTGCAAAATGGGGAGTCAATACCTGGTCTCACTCCTACTTAGATTGTGAGACCTATGTGGGACCTGATTTTCTTGTATATACCCCAGAGTTTAGTACAGAGCTTAGAATTTTGTAAATGCTTTACAAATACTACAGATACTACAAGCTATTGTGTAGTCCAGTTCCTTCACATAGTACTTCACAGAAGGTAGGTGCTCAATCAATACCACTGATTGATTGATTGACAAAAGATATCTTATCTGCTATCTGCTGAATGAGTTGAAACCAAAACTATCTGGTAAAGAGGAATCACACTAGGCCAGATTACAAAAACAGAAGACAGCACACTTCCAGTGATCTGTGTAGTTAGATGTTTATTGATTTTTTATGGCATTTATTAAGTGCTTACTGTATGCCAGGCATTGTTCTTAGCTTTGGAGTAGATACAAGGTAATCACAATGGACACAGTCCATGTCCCACATGGAGCTCACAGTCTTAATTCCTATTTTACAGTTATGGTACCTAAGGCACAGAAAAATGAAGTGACTTGCACAAGATCACGTTAGACAAGTGGCACAGCTGGAATTAGAACCCAGATCTTTCTATATATGTATTCTTGTTTATTATTTATAGCTAAATGTTTAAACTGAATAGCAAATTCCTCAATAAAGTATGAGCTCCTTGAGGAAAAGGATCATTTTTAAATTTTTGTACTCTCCCAAGTGTTAACTTCAATCAATCAATCAATCATGAGTTTGGGAAAGTACAAAATAACAATATAACAGAGTTCGAAGACACACTCCCTGCCCACAGTAAGCTTGTTAGTGTGACACTTTGCACAGAGAAAGTACTCAATAAATGATTGAATGATTGTATTCTGGATTGATTGATTGATTGATTGATTGATTGATTGAAGAGTTCCAGAAGAGTTGCCATAAAGTCTTTCCATAACCAATTACAATTTTTAGAAAACCAGATGGAAATTTTTTTCTCATATAAAACCTAAGCCCATTGGGTTCTATTTTAAGTCAGGAAGCAGTGGAAAGAGCATGGACCTGGGAATCAAAGTCCCTGAGCAATAATGCTGGCTCCACCACTTACCTGTTGTATGATCACTTAACTTCTCTGAGTCTTAGTTCCCACATCTGCAAAATGGGGATTCAATACCTGTTCTCCCTTCTACTTAGAGTTTGAGCCCCAAGTGGGACCTGATTCACCCGTATCTACCCCAGTACTCACCTTATCGTGGCAGGAGAGTTTGCATGTGCCAATGAAGCATAGAGCCATGTCACTAAGAGATACTCTCTCGCTAGGGTTACCCATAATGGAAAGGTCTAAGCTGAAGCATCAGACAAAGTCGATTCACCTGTGATGAGCAGCAACGGCTTGGGAAAGAGTTAAAGAGTCTCACGTTTTTACTGTGAAGAACAAGGCAATGGTAAATCACTTCCGTAATTTTACCAAGAAAGCTCTATGGATATATATATATATAATAATAATGTTGGTATTTGTTAAGTGCTTATTATGTGCAGAGCACTGTTCTAAGCGCTGGGGTAGACATAGGGGAATTAGGTTGTCCCACGTGGGGCTCACAGTCTTAATCCCCATTTTACAGATGAGGTAACTGAGACACAGAGAAGTTGTGACTTGCCCACAGTCACACAGCTGACAAGTGGCAGAGCTGGGATTCGAACTCATGACCTCTGACTCCAAAGCCCGTGCTCTTTCCACTGAGCCACGCATATATATATATATATATACATACATATATGTATATAATTGTATGTATATGTGTGTTTGTATTACATATACAGACACATATGTGTACAATTACATATACAGTGAAAATAGGACACTCCAGAGAAAACATATCCATAGTGTTGCAATGAACCCGAAATGACTCAGTGGCATTTGATGACAACAAAGACCCCAGCACTTAGTACAATGCTTGTCATAGAATACAAGCTTAACAAATGCCACAATTATTATTATTATTATTTCTTTTATACGCCTTTATTCATTCAGGAGACAGTACTCCTAATTAACATAGTGCATTAAAGGTAGCTAACTGTGGTGATAGAATAAGTTCGGAAACAGGATTAGAGTTCCAGTTTTGAAATTCAGCAAAACTTTTGCCCTCACTGTAACACATGACTGTTTTTATGTGCACTCTTGATAAAGGTTATTGTAAGGTTTCAAACAGTTTGTGGATGGGGATGTCTCTACTAACTCTGTAGAATTGGAATCCCCCAAGCACTTAGTACAGTGCTCTGCATACAATAAGCACTCCATAAGTGTCATTGATTGATTGCTTGATTGTTAGATTTGGCAAGTCCAGGTGTATATTCTTCAAAATAGGCAGGTGTGGCATTGTTTGTGAGGGTCAGTGGCCTGTTGTGTGACCTTGGTCAAGTCACCCAACCTCTGGGCCTGTTTCCATCACTGCAAAATGTCTCTTTCTAACTCAGAGGGATATTGTGAGTCTAAAAAAAGACAACTGATGTGAAAGCACTTTGGAAAAAAATAAAAGCACCATTCAATGAACAGGGTATTATTGTTAGAAGTAAGAGGGATATCATAGAAACTCTAGAGTAGAAATTCCACTCCTTAATATCACAGTGATTGCAGTAAGACCATTATATAGGCTGCTGACTAGGAACAGGAAATGTTAGATCAGAGTGGGAATAGAACAAGGCTAAGGTTGTCAATAATAATAAAATATTTCAATTATACTTACATGATCTAACAGAATCTCATTAAGGTAAGAAGGTGACATAAAGATCCTGTACAGGAAAATTATTGTTTTTATGGAGCAACTAGCCCCACAATCCGTTAGAAAAAAAATTAGCAAACTGAATGCAATTCTGAATAGTGCACTAGAACTGGAGCAGGATATGTAGCTGAGAAACTATATGAGAGTCATCCCAACAAAACAAAGTTCTACATGCTTTGTGGATTAGGAAGACCTAACAAAATTAACATTAATTAGTTAACAGAGACAGTAATAATAACTGTGGCATATATTAGAGAAGCAGCATGGCTCAGTGAAAAGAGCCCAGGCTTGGGAGTCAGAGGTCATGGGTTCGAATCCCAGCTCTGCCATTTGTCAGCTGTGTGACTGTGGGCAAGTCACTTAACTTCTCTGTGCCTCAGTTACCTCATCTGTAAATTGGGGATTAACTGTGAGCCTCACGTGGGACAACCTTATTACCCTGTATCTACGCCAGTGCTTAGAACAGTGTTTTGCATATAGTAAGCACTTAACAAATGCCAACATTATTATTATTCTTTAAGTGCTTACTATGTCCCAGGAATTGTATTAAGCTCTAGGGTACACAGTCCCTGTCCCACATAGGGCTCACTGTCTTAATTCCCAATTACAGATGAGGTAACCGAAGCACAGAAAAGTGAAGTAACTTGCCCAAGGTCACAGATGGTAGAGCCAGATTGAGAACCTAGGTCCTTCTGACTCCCAGGTCCATGCTCTGTCAACTAGGCCATGCTGCTTCTCTAGTAGTAACAGTAATAGGGATTGGCTTTTTTTCCAGGCAGTGTCATGTGGTAAGTGACTGAGCAAGGAAGTATCAGTGAAGTAATCGATCAATCAGTCAAACAATCAACCAGATTCATGGACAACATATTGTGTGCAGAGCACTGTTTTAAGCACTTGGGCGAATACAGTGCAACAGACTAGCTAGACATGTTTCCAGTCTACCACAGAGCTTACAGTCTAGAGGAGTTATAAGTGAGATAAGAGTACGGTGTAAAGAGACTTACTATTCCAGAATTAATTAATTCATTCAACGGTATTTATTGAGTGTTTACTGTGTGCAGAGCTTGAGAGAGTACAATATAACAATAGTCACATTCCCTGCTTACAGTCTAGATGTGCGGAGACAGACCTCAATATAAACAAATAAGTTACAGATATGTACCTAAGTGTTTTGGGGCTGGGATGGGGGAAGAACAAAGGGAGCAAGTCAGGGTGATACAGAAGGGAGTGGGAGAAGAAAAGGAGGGGCTTCATCTGGGAAGGCCTCTTGAAGGAGGTGCACTCCTGATAAAGCTTTGAAGGGGAGAGTAATTGTTGGATTTGAGGAGGGAGGGCACTCCAGACCAAAGGCAGGACATAGTCTAGGTGAGATAGGTGAGGTCGAAGCACAGAGAGAAGTGTGATGTTAGAGGAGCGCAGTGTGCCGACTGGGTTGTAGAAGGAGAGAAGCAAGGTGAGGTAGGAGGGGGCGAGGTGGTGGAGTGCTTTACAGCCAATAGTGAGCTTTGTTTGATGCGGAAGTGGGTGAGCAACCACTGAAATTTTTTGAGGAGTGGGGTGACGGGGTGACATGTCTTGAACATTTTTGTAAAAAAGTGATCCAGGCAACAGAGTGAAATATAGACCTCAGTGGGGAGAGACGGGAGACTGGGAGGTCAGCTAGGAGGCTGATGTAGTAATCCAAGCGGGATAGGATGAGTGATTGTATTAACCTGATAGCAATTTGGATGGTGAGGAAAGGGTGGATTTTAGCTATGTTGTGAAGGTGGGACCAACAGGATCCAGTGATGGATTGAATGTGAGAGAGGAGTCTAGGATAATGCCAAGATTACAGGTTTGTGAGAAAGGAAGGATGATGGTGCTGTTTACAGTAATGGGAAAGTCATGGGGAGGACAGAGTTTGGGTGGGAAGATAAGGAATTCTGTTTTGGACATGTTTAGCTTGAGCTAACAGAAGGACATCCATGTAGAGATTTCTTGAAGGCACGAGGAAATGCGAGACTGCAGAGAGAGAGAGTGATTAGGGCTGGAGATGTAGATTTGGGTATCATCCACATCAAGAAGGTAGTTGAAGTCTTGGGATCGAATAAGTTGAATGAGAATGATGTATAAGGAGAATAGAAGGTGACCCAGAACTGAACCCTGAAGGGCCCCCACAGTTAGAGGGTGGGAGGCAGAGGAAGAGCCCATGAAGGAGCCTGAGAACAAATGGCCAGAGAGCTAAGAAGAGAACCAGGAGGGGACAGAGAATTGGAGGAGAGGAATTTGAGACAGAGAGTGTAGACAACTCAGTCAAGCAGTTTGGAGCGGAATGAAAGGAGGGAGATAGGGTCATAACTGGAGGGAGCCATGGGGTCAAGGGATAGTTTTTTAGGGTAGGGAGAGACATGGGCATGTTTGAAGGCAGTTGGGAAAAAGCCATTGGAGAACGAAGAGTTGAAGATGGCTGTTAGGGAGGGAAGAAGGGAGGGAGACAATGTTTGGATAAAGTGTGAAGAAATGGGGTCAGATGTGCAGGCGGAGGAGGTGGCTTTTGAGAGGAGGCAGCAAATCTCCTCTACAGAAAGTACAAAGAAAGATGGGAGAATTGAAGAGGGGGCCAGAAAGTGGAGAGACTGAGGAGAGGCAGGGATGAGTTTGGGAATTTCATGCCTAATAGTGGAACATAAATTTATCTTTTCCAATCGGATGGCCATAGGATGGTTAGCCATATGTGCTGACATAATCTGCTAAGGACTTTAACTGATTTCTCTCCCACTGTCTGGAACTCCTCACTAGGAAGCCTATCAAAGCCAGGTAGACTGTGAGCCCTAAACTGTAAGCTTGTTTTGGGCAGGGACTGTGTTTGCTTTTTATATTGCACTCTCCCAAGTACTTAATACTGTGCTTTGAACACAGTAAGAGCTCAATAAATATGATTGAATGAATGAATGTGTAGGTGCTTTATTTTTGGCAAGACAGTGCAAAGCTGATCTAACTTTGTTTTCCATGATGAGTGGTTTTAATTCATAAACAACTTCTTCAAAGACTTCTCATATATTGCTGTCCTTCTGGTATAGTTGGTATTTGTTAAGCGCTTACTATGTGCCGAGCACTGTTCTAAGCACTGGGGTAGACATAGGGGAATCAGGTTGTCCCACGTGGGGCTCACAGTCTTAATCCCCATTTTACAGATGAGGGAACTGAGGCACGGAGAAGTTAAGTGACTTGCCCACAGTCACACAGCCGACAAGTGGCAGAGCTGGGATTCGAACTCATGAGCCCTGACTCCAAAGCCCGTGCTCTTTCCACTGAGCCACGCTGCTTCTCCATTCCTGTGTATATTCCCTCCGTATCTGTTTGATTCCACTGGCATCGTTTATGGTCAATCCATCTTTGTTTTAACAAAGCCAATCCTAGGATGAAATGTTCCCTTAATTTCCATAATCTTCTGAAAATGTGATCTTGTCCGTTTCCATTTGTAATTGACTTCCATTTCTTTACATATGCCATTTTAATATTCCTGTTTGTCCTTCCTGGCAGAGCACTGGAATTCTTCACTCAGTTTTTTAACCAGTTTCTTTTGTCCTCTGACTTTTTCTTCCTTCCTTTTCCTGGCCACCTCCAGACTTTTGTTCAACATCCATTTTGGTTTCTTTTGCTCCCTGACCTTTTGCAATACTCTGTCACTTTCTTCCTTGATGCCATTTTTATTCTCCATCCACATTTTATCTGGTTCCTTGTCTGTGAGATTAAGCACGTTAATTCAATTTTTTACATGATCCGTAAACACAGGGGGAATATTTGTCAGGTATTTGGGCAAATGTAAATAGTGACTGATCTTTCTGAGTTTTAGCCTGAGTTAAACATCTTAACAGCTCACGATCTGTTCCACAGTCAGCTTACTGTGACTTATTGAGAAGTCTTATTGAGAAGCAGCGTGGCTCAGTGGCAAGAGCCTGGGCTTTTTACTCAGAGGTCATGGGTTTGAATCCTGGCTCTGCCACTTGTCAGCTGTGTGACTGTGGGGAGGTCACTTCACTTCTCTGTGCCTCAGTTACCTCATCTGTAAAATGGGGATGAAGACTCTGAGCCCCACATGGGACAACCTGATTCCCCTGTGTCTACCCCAGCGCTTAGAACAGTGCTCTGCACATAGTAAGCACTTAACACATACTAACATTATTATTATTATTACTATTACTGCCAAAACAGAACTCCTCCATCTTTTTCAACAAATAAAATGGTCTATTTGATTTCTATATAGTTCATCTGGTGAAGTCCATGTGTACAGTCATCGTTTAGATTGGTTAAAGAAGTTGTTGGCAATAAAAAACAACATTCAATTCACAGAACTCAATAAATCGATCTCCGGCTTAATATCAATTTCCAAGGCCATATTTTCCAACAACCTTTTTTCCATCCCATTGCCAACTTTTACATTCTAGTCCCCAGTGATAATCAACATACCTTCCTTGCAGCTTTTATCAATCTCTCTCTGCATTTCATCTTAAAATCTATTTATTCTTGTTCTACATCTGTTTTTAGGGCATACACCTGAAGTATTGTCACACTGAATGGTTTTCTTCTGAAACTAATGGATATCAACCAGTTATTGATAACACTGTATCCTATAACTGTCTTAAAATTTTTCTTCATCACAATTACTGCAACACCATTTCTTCTTTTCTCAGCATTTGCAGGGTAGTAGATGATGTCCTCACTCAAATGGCAATGCCCAATACCACCTAAATTAGCTTATTCTGAAAATGTCTATCTTCAAACAGTCCATTTCATTTATGACTATTTCGAGCTTTCCTGGTTTCAGACTCTACACATTCCATGTTCTAATAAGCAGAGTATCTTTATAGCTTCGGATACTCATTTCTCACATGACAACATCAGCAACCAAAGGGCCCAAAAACTTTATTCCAGTCATGTCATAAACACCCATGATACTTTGAGACATTGTCTGCTCATCCCTAGGAGCTCGCTGAGTATCTTCTGATCTGAGGGGCTCAATAAATACAATGGACTGACTTTTTTGTTCTCTCATGCTTTTTCAGCTACCATAGACAGCTTTTTGGGCATCCTGCATTCTCCTGACAGCCCCCTCAGCCAGAGAAGGAATGATATGCTAAATATTGCTTCAATTGCTTACTGTACCTCAATCTCATCTGTGGCAAGACAGATCTCATCTGTCTTGCCACTGACATCTTGCCCACATGCTGCCTCTGGCCTGGATCACTCTCCCTCTTCATATCAGACAGATATCAGACAGACAGCTCTCCCCCATTTCAAAGCCTTATTTAAGGGACATTTCCTACAAGAAGCCTTCCCATACTAAATCCTTCTTTCTTCTTCTCCCACTCCCTTCTGCATCAACCCGACTTCCTCCCCTCATTCTTCCTCCCTCCCAGCCCCACAGCATATATGTGTATATCTGTAATTGATTGATTTATGTGTTAATGTCTATCTCCTCCTCTAGACTGAGTTCACTGTGAGCAGGGAATATGTCTGTTTATTGTTATACTTTCCTGAGCTATTAGTACAGTGCTTTACACACAGTAAATGCTCAATAAATATGGTTGAATGAATGAATTCAGCAATAATAATAATAGTATTTATTTAGTGCTTACTATGTCTCAAGCATTGTTCTAAGCACTAGGGTAGATGCAAGCTAATCAGAATGGACATAATCCCGGTCCCACATGGGACTCACAATCTTAAACCCCATTTTACAGATGAGCTAACTGAGGCACAGAGAAGTGAAGTGACTTGCCAGTGGTCACACAGCAGACAAGTGATGGAGCCAGAATTAGAACCTACGATCTCTGACTCACAAGCCATACTGGGATCCTGAGTTGTCATTTGATGCTGGCTAAGTGATCTAATGATGGCATTGGTTTGAAACTTTGAAACGGTTTCCCAGAAGAAATGCCTCGATGATGAGAGGGAGTTACAGCCCTCTATTTCCCAAGAAGTAATCTTTGAATATTAAAGAAAGTTTTCCTGGATTTTCAGTTCTAATTCTTTTTTGTTGCAGAACCATTCTGCATTATGTGATCCTTCCAAAACCTTTTTTGAACTATCTCTCAAACTCTCTGCAGGAAAATGGATGCCCAACAATCTTCGTGTCACCTAAATATTCTATGTAGTTACCATCCTTTTGTAATTAGGAAAAAAATCCAGCAGTTTTCATGGTGGAAGTGAAGGTCACTCTAAACATTGGTGTGAGAAATGTGTAGTAATTGCAATGAGAATAAGAATAAAAATAATTGTGGTATTTGTTAAGTTCTTACTGTGCACTAGGCACTGTTCTAAACTAGGGAGTAGATACAAGGTAATAGGATTAGATGCAGTCCCAGTCGCAATCTTAATCTCCATTTTACAGATGAGGTAACTGAGACTCAGAAAAATGAAGGGACTTGTCCAAGGTCACACAGTGGACAAGTGGTAGAGGTGGAATTAAAACCCAGATCCTCTTGCCTCCCAGGTCCACTGCTTCTCAATGTCTGCTGCTGCTGATGTCACAGAGAATTATTCTGTCCTCGAGCCATGAACTGCCCCTCTATCTCTGGCCCATCAGACAATCAACCAATATTATGTACTGACGATGTATTGAGGGCAGTGCTAAACACTTGGAAAAGTACAATTCAATATAATAGATATGATCTGTATCCTCAAAGGAGTTTACAATCTAGTAGACCATATAGACTGAAGGGAGGGAGATCAGCTAGACCTCTGCTGGGAAAGGTAGGTTGGGGAGGAGAGGATTTGGGAGGGAAGATGAGGAGTTAACTTTGGGACACATTAAGCATGAAGTTCTTGTGGGACAGCCTTGTTAGAGACATCTAACAATGGAAGCAGCATGGCCTGGTGGGAAGCAGCATGGCCTAGTGGCTAGAGCACAGGCCCGGAAGTCAAAAGGACCTGGGTTCTAATCCCATGTCTGCCACTTGTCTTCTGTGTGACTGTAGAGGGGGGGTTGTGCCTACCATTAGTTACAAAGCCGAGTCAGCTGTAGTCCTGCTGTTATGGTATGCCCCTTAGGCATGTGCAGAAGGACTGATAAACACCTTATATAAGCTGTTTGTGTATTCTATTGATGTCATGGAGCTTATAAAGGGAAAGCCCCAGCCAGAAGGGGTGTGGTGTGCCTCCTTTGCCCTGCCACCACCCAGGGCTATCCCACAAGTAAATTCCCCAAATAAACCACTTAGTAAGTAAGCCCAACTGGCATGGTCTTCTTCCTTTTTCGGAATCTCTACAATGTCCCGTTATGGCGGTACTGTGCAACTCGATGAGATTTTCCCTTAAAGTGACCTTGGGCAAGTCACTTCTCTTGTTTGTACCTGTTACCTCATCTGCAAAATGGGGATTAAGATTGTGAGCCCCACGTGGGACAGGAAATGTGTCCAACATTCTTTGCTTGTATCTAACCTAGTGCTTTAAACAGTCACTGACACATAGTAAATTCTTAATAAATACCATCAGTATTGTTATTATCATTATTATTATTATTGTTATTCTGGAGGCAGGAGAAAATGCAGGATTGCAGAGAAGGAGAAGTCTGGGGAGGTGATGTAGATTTATAAGTCCTCTAGCAAATCATTCATTCATTCAGTCATATTTATTGAGTGCTTACTGTGTGCAGAGAACTGTACTAAACGCTTAGGAAGTACAATTTGGCAACAGATAGAGACAGTCCCTACCCAACAACAGGCTCACAGTCTAGAAGGTGGAAACAGACAACAAAACAAAACAAGTAGGCAGGCTATCAATCAATAAATGGTACTTTTTGAGCATTTACTAAGTCCTTAGGAGAATCCAATAAAACAGAGCTCATTGTGGGCAGGGAATGTATAGGTTATGTCATTATATAGTACTCTCCCAAGCGATTACAATGGTCCTGAGCACAGAGTGTTCACTTCCCCTTCCAGTTATCACCCTATCTCCCTACTACCCTTCCTTTCCAAAATCCTGGAACGAGTCATCTTACACTCACTGCTTAGAATTCCTTAACTCCCATTCTCTCCTGGACCCCCTTCAATCTGGCTTCCATCCCCTCCACTCTACCGAGACTGCTCTTTCTAAGGTCACCCATGACTTGCCCAAGGTCACACATCAGGCACATGACATTCCCTGAAGAGAATGCTTGGGGAAATGAGGCAGTCACTTAAATGTCCCGAGGCTGGCAGCAAACATGAATACTGACTCGACCAGACTTGCCACACGCAGATGAGAATTGCATAGTAGGTACCTCAGGCTCCTGCTTCCCTCCACTGCCTTCCCTGAGATAGCAGAGAGAGCAGGCCACTCTTTTCTACCCTCCACTGTCATCCTGCCCCTCCAGCGTCAGAGCCCAGGTAGCTGGGGAGCAAACGAGAGTCGTAGCCATGGCAGGGTTAGGGACCAAGCAAGTGGAAGCCAGGGCTAATGGCATCTCCTAAATACACATTCATGTTTACTGTGCTGCTTCCCCTACATGGATTAGGTCCATCCTTCTTAGCTTGTATCCACTCCAGTGCTTAGTATAGTGCCTGGCACATAAAAAATGCCATAAGAAAAAAAAAAGCTATGGATCAAGACTAAACCTGAAAACAAATGTCATATTAATCAACACCAAACTGATTACTGCTCGAGCTTCAATAGAGGTTCACTCTTCTAGGAGGCTTTCCTGGATTGATTTTTCTACTCCTGTTGTCATATCTTCCCAACTATCACCTCAAAACTTAAGAAACACCTTAGCACTAACTCATTCAAAGCCATCTGGAGACCTTTTTGGCATAAAATTTTATGCATTCTTCTTCATCCTATATATGAATTATTTGTGTCTGCCGCCCCCATTAGATTGCAAACCCCCTGAGTCCAGCCACACATCATCTGTCTCTGGAAGTCATCAGATCTGGGTTCTAATTCTGACTCCATTACTTATCCACTGAAACTTTGTCTAGGATATATGAATAACTGCTGTTGGGGATTTATTGCTTAACTACAGTTGGAAAATAAGGGAAAAACAATTGTGAGGAGTTTTAATTAATGCAGAGAGAAATGGAAAACCAACGGAGGGTTTTGAGGAGTGGAGAGATACATTTTGAGCAATGGTTCAAGAAGATTCATTCATTCATTCAGTAGTTTTTATTGAGTGCTTACTATGTGCAGAGCACTATACTAAGATCTTGGAATGTACAATTTGGCAACAGATAGAGACAATCCCTGCCCAATGACAGGCTCATAGTCTAAACGGGGGAATCAGACAGCAAAGCAAAGCAGAACAAAACAAAAACAAGACATCATCAAGATAAGTAGAATCAAGGAGATATACACCTCATTAACAAATAGAGTAATAAATAATATATACAAATGAGAACAGTGCTGAAGGGAGGGGAAGGGGGAAGAGCAGAGGTGGGGAGGGGAGGGGAGCGGGAGCAGAGGGAAAGGAAGGGCTCAGTCTGGGAAGGCCTCCTGGAGGAGGTGAGCTCTCAGTAGGGCTTTGAAGAGGAGAAGAGAGATTTGTGAAGCAGCATGTAGGCTAGCCTGGGGTGGGGAGATTGGTAACAGGGAGCTGTCTATCTATGATATGACAAGAACTTTGGTCAGAAGAATATCTGGTTGGAGACAAAAAATAATGATAAAAACAGCATTATTATTGTGCAGGAAGATCTGACAAGATTTAGCAGTAGATTGAATACAAAAGCAGTGTGGATAGAGCACTGACCTGAGAGTCAGAAGGACCTGAGTTCTAATGCCAGCTCCACTACATGTCTGCTGTGTGACCACAAGCAAGTCACTTAACTTCTCTGGGCCTCAGGAATCCCAACTGTAGTGTGATTAATAGTGTGAGCTCCAGGTGAGACAGGAACTGTGTCCAACCTGATTAACTTGCCTCTACTCCAGTGCTGAGAACAGTGCTTGGCACAAAGTAAGCACTTAATGAGTGTCATTATTATTATTATTGTTATTATTATTATTATTATTATTTCTGAGTGCTTACTTTGTAAAGTCATAATCATAAAAGATTGAAAGAGAGAGAGGAGCCAAGAATAGTACCTATCAAGAATAACGCCCAGGTTAGAAAGATGAGAAGGATGGTTGCCTATTGTGATGGGAAAGTTAAATGACAAGAGAATTTGGAAAGGATGATGGGGAGCTCTGTTTTGGACATGTTGAGCTTATGGTACCAGTGGGACATCCATGTAAAATGGTTTTAAGATCATTTCATTTCCTCAGGTAGTTTGCTTTAATTTGAATCATTTTAAAGATCACTGAGTATTCATGTTCTCACTCTATATCAATATAACCAGGAATCAGTCCATAACTGAGAGCAGAACAGCAAAACCAAGTCCTAGCCCTGCAAAAAACATACTAAACATGGGTTACTTAATGAATAGAGGACAGGCCTGGGAGTCAGAAGGATCTGGATTCTAGTCCCAGCTCTGCCACTTGTCTGCTAGGTGACCTTGAAAAGTCACTTAACTTCTCTGGGCCTCAAGTAGGTACTGTAAAATGGGGATTAAACTCTGAGCCCACGTGGGACATGGACTGTGTCTCCTTGATTAGCTTGTATCTACCCTAGTGCTTAATATACTACCTGGCACATAGTATTTAACAAATACTGTAAAAAATAGTAGAATGCAGTCTTTGATCCACAGTACAGACAGGTTTTGCCTCTGACACTCTGGCCCTGTGGAATCCTTCCAGACTGTTTCCTTCATTGGATCATGGTATTCCAAAATCCCCATGTCACTTACTACATTGGTTTTCTAGACTGATTTTTCCTCAATCTCCCCCATGATGTCCTGTTTTGGGCTTTGGAGAGTTTATTTTTTTTCTGATGCTTGAGGAAAAATGCCTTCATATCATATCATCTCTCCTCCCAGTAGCCTGACTTTTAATATCTCTAATGGAATTTCCCACATCCACTTTTGCTTAATTTGCTTTTTTACAGTATATGGTGTCATTCATTCATTCAATAGTATTTATTGAGCGCTTACTATGTGCAGAGCACTGTACTAAGCGCTTGGAATGAACAAGTCGGCAACAGATAGAGACAGTCCCTGCCGTTTGACGGGCTTACAGTCTAATCGGGGGAGACAGGCAGACAAGAACAATGGCAATAAATAGAGTCAAGGGGAAGAACATCTCGTAAAAACAATGGCAACTAAATAGAATCAAGGCGATGTACAGTTCATTAGCAAAATAAATAGGGTAATGAAAATATATAAAGTATATATACGGTATATACTGGTGTCAATATATACTAATAAACATTCACATTGAAACCTCCTGTTCCTTTTTCAAAAGAACCCTTCCCCTTCTCCATGCTGGGTCCACATCACAATATTGTATACTCTCAATCTTTTGTACTCAATGTATTCTGGGAATCAATCCAACAATTGCAGAGGAGGTAGGACTAACTTGTATTGAGAGACGAGAAGAAACCTGACAAATTAAAAGCCCCTCCCCAACTTTCTGTCCCTGGGTAATGATAGTAGTAATAGTAATTACATTTATTAAGCACTTACTACAACATAATAAGCAATGGGAGAAACTATCCAGATGGGAATTAGACATTGCCCCGCTTCCTTTGAGGGCTCGCAATTCAAGTGTGTAAGTGGGGAGAAAGGATTGTAGGCCAACACATCAGGAGGTGATGAGACATGAAAACACAATGTAAACAAATACACAAAATCAGCTTAAAGTTGCGGTGGAGATGTAGGAGTCTGAGAGCAACTTTTATCCCCAGCCCTGTGCACCTGGATTATGCTGGGAGTGGGGACCTTTGGTGCTGGGAACCACGGTGCCTTGCCCAGGGGGATGGAGGAGCCAGGACTGGAGTTGGATAGAGACAGAGAAACATCTGCAGTGGTGACCAACTTTCTCTAGAGGGGGTCCCATGGCCACAGCACCCTGTTTAGCCCTGTCTAGCCCTGTCCCAAGTACCATATCTCCAGCCCACACTGACCAGCCTATGGGCCCTGGAAGTCTCTGACAGAGCAGAGCATGGGCAGAGAGGGCCAGGAAGGGAGAGTACTCCATCCACTCATCCAGACTAGGCATCATCTTTGACCCCTCACTGACTACCATCCCTAGGATCCAGTCATTTCTGAATCTTGCCAATTCTTTCTGAACTGCACCTCCTATTTCCACAACACTAATGGACAATACCACTCACTGAATCTCATTTAGACTAAATACATCAGCCTCCTTTGCTGGTTTCCCTTCTCACAGCCTTTCTCCACTTCTGTACATGGTTCTGTACAAATCACCTTCTTGTCGTATATCTTGACACATATCTCGCCACCCCTCAGGAACCTCCAGTTATTCCTTACATCCTTCTCCAGTGGAGCAGAAAACTCCACCAGCATATCGCAAATCTCCCCATCTTTAAATCCCTCCTACAATTTAACCTCCTCCAGGAAGTCTTCCCTGATTAATTCACAACTATCTGTCCTTGCTTCTTTCCCACTACAGCCCAGCCCACATGTTTTTCCCCTCTAATACCGACCTTGATTTCACCTCTTTCACCATTATCCCCATGCTCTCCCTCCTCCGTCTTATCTTATAGACCACCACTCTCCTTGATCTTCAAACCCTTAACTACAATCATATCTTCTCCAGGAAGCCTCCCCTGATAAATCTCTCAACTCCCCACCCTGGTAAGTCAGGGTTCAATTCTTAGTGCCCCAATGTACCATCTATAATAAATGTGGCATTTGTGTCAAGCACCACTCTTTCAATGCTGGGATAGATACAATTAAGTTAGACACAGACCCTGTGTCTACTACGCAGTCCTTATGGGGATCACAGTTTAAAGGGGAGGAAGAGTGAGTATTTAATCCTCATTTTAGAGATGGGGAAATGAAAGCAAAGAGGAATCATTTGACTTACCTGGTCACATAGCAGAAAAGTAGCCAAGTAAGACTTAAAATCCAGGCCCACAATTTCTCCACTAGGGGACAGAGAACACATGTCTTCTATTATAACTTCAAACATTGAGGTGCTCAATAAATGCTACTAATTTATCACTGAACAGTTATTGTGCTCCTATCCTACTGTGTGCAGAGCAAGTCTCTTAGCTCCTACTTACTCTTTGTACCTCGAGCTTGACTGTCTCAACTCAGAGCTCTCACCATGTCAGTCAGTGAATCATATTTATTGAGCACTTACTGTGTGCAGAGCACTGTGCTAAGCTCTTGGGAGAGTATGGCGATAAACAGACACATTCCCTGCCCACAATGAGCTTACAGTCTGGAACTCCCATCCTGCTCATTGTGCACACAGACTACCACTCTCCCCACCTTTGAAATCTTACTAAAATCGCACCTCCTCTAAGAGGCCTTTCCTGACTAGGCCTTCATGTCTCCAATTTCCCCCCCTTCTGCGTCAGTTAAGTTCTAGGATGTGTACATATATACATACACAACCTAAATATATGCATATATATATATATGCTTTGATCATTCATGTATGTACATTTATATGAAATTATTATTCCTATGGTATTTGTTAAGAGTTTACCACTTGCCAAGCACTGTCAAGTGCTGGAGTAGATACAAGTTTATCAAGTTGGACACATTCTCTATCCCACATGGGATTCACAAGCTAAGTAGGAGGAAGCGCAGTTATTTAATTCCCATTTTACAAATGGGCAAACTGAGGCACAGAAAAATTGAGAGACTTGCCCAAGATCAGAAAAAACGCATATGGCAGAGGCAGAATTAGAACCCAGGCTCTCTGTCTACCAGGCCCATGAGCTTTTCATTGATCTCTCTCCCATTCTCCAGGCTTGCATCTCCTCCTGCCTTCAAGACATCTCTACTGGGATGTCCTCTCATCAACTCAAACTTAACATGTCCAAACAGAGCTCCTTATCTTCCCAACCAAATCTTGTCTTCTCCCAGACTTTCCTGTCACTAGATATATGGTCCCATCATCTTTACTAACTCACAAGCCTGTAACCTTGGCAATATCTTTGACTCCTCTCTCTCATTCAATCTCATTCAATATGGTGACATATTCAATCTGTCACCAAATCCTGTCGGTCCCAACCGACATTGCTAAAATCTACCCTTTTCTCTCCATCCAAACTCCTACTCGTTAATACAATCACTCATCCTATTTCACCTAAATTACTGCATCAGCCTTCTTGCTGACCTGTTAATTTCCTGTCTTTCCTGATTCCAGTACATACTTCACTCTGCTGCCCAGATCATCTTTCTACAGAAATGTTCAGGACATGTCACCCCCACTCTTCAAAAATCTTCAGTGGTGCCCATCCACTTCCATATCAAACAAAAACTCTTCACCACTGGCTTTAAATACTCCATCACCTTGCCCTCCCCCCACCCCACCCCCACCCACCATCTCATCTGGCTTCTCTCCTACAACCCATCCTGCATACTTCACTCCTTTAAGAGCTAACCTTCTCACTGTGCCTCCATCTTGCCTGTCTCATCACCGACCCCTGGCCCATGTCCTGCCTCTGGTCTGGAATGCCCCCCCTCCTCAAATCTGCCATATAATTGCTCTCCTCCAGTTAAAGGCTCCAAGAGTTCTTCCCAGACTAAGCCACACTTTTCCTCACCTCTCACTCCCTTCTGTGTCACCCTGACTTGCTTCTCTTGCTCTTCCCCACTCCTAACCCCACAGCACTTATGTATATATCAGTAATTTTATTTATTTGTATTGATGTCTATTAATTTGTATTGACATATGTCTCCTTCCTGCTAGACTGTGAGCTCATTGTGAGCAGGGATTGTCACCCTCTACTGTTGTATTGTACTTTCCCAAGTGCTTAGTACAGTGCTCTGCACACAGTAAGTGCTTAGTGAATATGATTGAATGAATGAATGAATGAATACTTAGCCATGCTGTTTATATATATTACTGGCTATTTAAGAAATAAAAAAAAGAAATCAGATCTGGAAAATATACAGTGTTTAGCATTCCTATGAAAGAACAATACTTTTAGGGGCTGCTTAATACTTCATCAGAGAGCCATTGACCCATATGATCTCTGGCTTCACAGTTGATGGTCACGTAATGGAGATTCAGAGCCTCAGTTTCTTGTACAGAACTGACATGATAGTGTAAAACAACTGCATCAGTTACCCCCTGGGAAAAAAGGCATGGTTTTAGTCTTTATGATCTTCGCTGGGTGAATAACAGTTATGGTTCTGAATAAAAATTGTCTTGGTTCTAAATTTCAACTGAAAAATAGCCATCTATACTATAGAAAAGGAAATTTAAATATCTATTTGGTACTTAACCTTTCCTAGGAAATCTCGAATCAGGAGGTCATGGGTTGAAATCCTGATTCTGCCACATGTCTGCTGTGTGATCTTGGGTAAATTACTTTACTTTTTAGTGCCTCAATTACCTCATCTGTAAAATGGGGATTGAGACTGTGAGCCCCATGTGGGACAGGGACTATGTCGCCCCTGATTTGCTTGTATCCACCCCAGTTCCTAGTACAGAGGCTGGCACTGAGCTGTCCCTCTAGCTTTAAATTACTAATCTGCTAGACCAGTAAATCTATGATATAAAGGGAAGATCATGTCTTCAAGGAAAATCATATCCCTCATATGTTTCACTCACTGTTAATTATTTGAAGAGATTTGAAGTTCATATATGCCGAACAGTGTTCGGCACAGTTATGGATTATTGAATGGACAGCACTGACTGAATGCATTTTCTCAACTAAAGTATTCTGTTCTGCTGTGTCATTAGTTCATTATATGTTGCAATAGAAAGAGAAAAGCTACTGCTAAAAGTGACACATCATAAGAACATGCCAAAGGTGATTAAGACGAATGATCCTGGATTCTCACAGGCAGCAGGAGCTTGGAGGAGCTGTGTGAACTTTATGTAGACTGTGAGCTCCATTTAAGACAAAAACTGCGTACTAGAATAATGATCTTTATCCAGCTTAACATCCGTGGATCATCCAATCTTTTCTTGAATCTACTGATATTTTTTACTTGTTTGACTTCCTGTGCATCAGGTGTCAATCAATTGATTAATCAATCACATTTATAGAGCACTTACTGTATTCAGACCACTGTACTGAACATATGGTAGAATACTATGTATCAATATATCAGAGTTGGTTGATACGTTCCCTGTCCACAGTAAGCTCAAAGTCTAGAGGGGGATAGAGACCTTAATATAAATAAATAAATAAATAAATAAATAAATAAATAAATAAATAAATAGATGACAGATATGTACAGAAGTGCTGTGTGGCTGAAGAAGGGGTGAATAAAGTGACCAAATCCAAGTGCAAGAGAGATGCAGAAGGGAGTGGGAGAATAAGGAAATGAGGGTTTAGTTAGGGAAGGACATTTGAAGGAGATGGGCCTTCAATAAGGTTTTGAAGGTAGGAATAGTGTAGAGAAGCAGCGTGGCTCAGTGGAAAGAGCACGGGTTTTGGAGTCAGAGGTCATGGGTTCAAATCCCGGTCGGCCATTTGTCAGCTGTGTGACTTTGGGCAAGTCACTGAACTTCTCGGTGCCTCAGTTACCTCATCTGTAAAATGGGGATTAAGACTGTGAGCCCCACGTGGGACAACCTGATTCCCTTGTATCTACCCCAGCGCTTAGAACAGTGCTTGGCACATAGTAAGCACTTAACAAATACCAACATTATTATTATTATTATTATTATATGAAGAGGGAGGGCATTCTAGGACAGAGGCAGGATAGGGGCGAGAGGTCAGTGGTGAGATATATGAGATGGAGGTACAGTGACTAGGTTGGCATTAGAGGAGTGAAGTCTGTGGGGGTGACTGCTTATTTGCCCAAACTTAAGCCATTCAGTCATTCATTCAATTGCATTTATTTAGCACTTACTGTGTGCAGAGCACTGTACTAAGTGCAAGGGAGAGTACAATATAACAATGAATAGACATATTCCCTGCCCACAAAGAGGCCAGGCAATGCCTCCTTGGATGTCTCAGGGCAGAACCCAGAGGCATCGCCCTGACTTGCCCCCTTTTCTCATTCTCTCTCACAGCCCCACAGCACTCACGTACATATCTGTAATTTATTTATATTAATCTTTCTCTCCACATATAGATTGTAAGCTCACTGTAGGATTGGAATGTGTCTGTTTATTGTTATATTGTACTCTCTGAAGTGCTTAGTACAGTACTTTGCACACAGTAAGCACTCAATAAATACTACTGACTGACTGGCTGACCTTGAGGCCAAGTACAAGAGCCGCAACAGGTAGGATTTTCTGAAAGACTCCACCTAGTATTTCACAGCTTCTTGACAGCTGAAGTGTAGCTGATTTTATCACCCTACTGACAGTCCACAGTTTGGGGCCACTTGGTGGGTCAGAAAGCAAGTGGAAAGGCCTGGTGCTGGAAGAATGGGCGCTGATGCCTGGCACTGGGATCTCTGGGGCAGGATTTGAAACAAGACCAAAGGAACATCGAAGCAGCATGACTCAGTGACCTAATGGAAAGAGCATGGTTGTGGGAGTCTGGGAGTCTGGCTTGGCAATCTGTTTGGCTTTCTGTCTGTCTCCTCCTCTAGACTGCTAGCTCATTTTGGGCAGGGAATGTGTCTATCATTATATTGTACTCTCCCTAGCACTTAGTACAGTCCTCTGACACAGTAAGTCATGCTGCTTCTCCCAGTGGCATTGAGGCAGGGACTGGCTGGATATGGTGTGCGGGGCAGACAGCGGGGGTGGACACACTTGCTGTGACAGCTGGCATGATGGGTGAGCCAATAGAAGCCCAGGACTCAGGACTCCCTCAGCTCTGCAGAGGTCGGGATCAGGCTCACTTCTCATTTATCATCTGGGGGAATCCCTCAGTTCCTTGAGACTGCAACCTCATTGTGGGCAGGAAGCATATCTGTTTATTGTTGATTTATTTATCTGTTTATTTATTTATTTATCTATCTGTTTATTTATCTGTTTATTGTTTATTTATTGTATACAATCGTACTCTCCTAAGCGCTTAGTAAACTGCTCCACCCATAGAAAACATTCAATAAATTCTATGGAATGAATGACTGGGCCTGTGGACTGACTCCAGTAGCACCCAGTGAAGAGGGGCTTCATGGGACTGAATGGGGACCCGAATTTGGAAGATGAAATAATTTATCCCATCAGGAGATGAAGAATATAAACAATAATGGGATTAACAGTGCTGATAGACCAGAGGGACCACATGATGAAATGCCTTCAGGCCAATATGAGAGGAATAATAATGCTGCTCATAATGATTACACTAATGATCATAGTTAAACCCGCACAATGCATTGTGCAGGAGTTGATACAAGATTCATTCATTTAATCATATTTATTGAGCACTTAATGCAGGACACTGTACTAAACACTTAAGTACAATTTGGCAACAGACAGACAATCCCTACTCAACAACGCGCTCATAGTCTAGAAGGGGGAGACAGAAAACAAAACAAAACAAGTAAACAGGCATCAGTAGCACCAATATAAATACAGGGAATTATAGATATATAGATATAATTAATAAAATAAATAGAATAATAAATATGTACATATATGCACAAGTGCTGTAGGACAGGGAGCGGGGTAGAGCAGAGGGAGGGAGCTGGAGTGATAGGAAGAGGAGGAGGAGCAGAGGAAAAGGGGGGTTCATTCATTTAATTGTATTTATTGAACCCTTAATGTTTGCAGAGCAGTGTACTCAGTGCTTGGGAGAGTAGAGAATAACAATAAACAGACATATTCCCTGTCCACAGTGAGTTTATGGTCTAGAGGACAAGCAGTCAGATCAGACGCAGTTACTGACCCACATGGCACTCACAGTCTAAAAGAGGGAGGACTGGTACATAATTTCCATTTTAGAGGTGAGGAAACTGAGGCACAGAGAAGATATGTGGCTTCCATGCTGTCAACTAGCATACAAAGTGTGGAGCTGAAATAGGAAGCCGGATCTCCTGACTCTCAGGTTCTTTCCTTAGAGCAGCCTGTTCTCTGCCCTGACAAAATTGAGTTTGTCTTGTCCTGAAAGTTGTCTGGGAAAGGGGATCTCCTCTATGTGATGGTCCAGTTCCTGGGCCTGCCACATTCTCTCCTCCCACCCTTATCCTTCAGACAATTGCCTCCATCGTTTTGCCCCTCAAACCTGAACATATTTCTTAGTGCTCTTGGCTCTGTAGTGAGCCCTTAGCTCGTACCAACTGTGATCTCCCTGTAACTGGGGAGCCTCTGTGACATGTAGTAGATTCATACCAACCACTGACCAAGAAGGTTACCGTGGAATGTTTTTTACTTATTTTTACCAACGTGCAAGGGAGTAACACATACACACACTCACTCACTCATTCCACTTCAGCAAGGGTCCAATACCAATCTGCTGGTCAAGGGAGTCCATTCTGCCGATGCTTCTTCTTTCTGCTTCCAAGTGTGGCTGTCTTCTGCTGCTTTCCAGTGTTGCTCTCCTGCTGCTTCTGCTTGAATGCTTGCTCTCTTGCATCCTTCTTCTTGCTTCTCCTCTGTGTGCTTCTGCTCCAGGTGCTGCTTCTTGCTTTGCTCTGCACGCTTCCTGCATGGCTCTTTTCTGAATGCTTGCTTCCCCTGCGTGCTTCCTCATCATTCAAAGCAACAATCTTTTATCTACCTTAGGCATCATGACTGTGGCTCTACAGAGAAGTCATTCACTGATCCAGGCCCTTTACTGGGTAGAACAGGGAAAGACAGCTACACCTCCCCCCATGCTCCATCCCCATAGTCCAGCAACCAACTGTGCCAGGTAGAACACATTAGTGCCTTTGCAAAATCTCTTCCTTGTTGTTCATGGGATCACAAACAGTCACTAGTAAGGCAGTTTGTTGTGGGCTCACCATATTTATATCATCAGCCTCATGTGGGATAGGATTTTGACTGATCTGATCCTTTCATATTGCACTCAGTGTTTAGCACACAGCAAGCCTTCAATAAATACCATTACTACTACTACTAATAATTTTAGTAAGTGTTTAGCACTTACTGTATGCCAAGCAGTGGGTTAACAAAATAGCTGGACGAGACAATCTCCTACTGTTTGTAGAACACTGTACTAAGTGCTTGGGGAAGTAGACTATAACACTATAACATTCCCATTCCCGGCCCCCAATAAGCTTACAGTCTAGTCCCTATCCCATACCAGGCTCACAGCCTAAGTAGGAAGAAGAATGCATATTGAAACCCCATTCTGCAGATTAGGAAGCACAGAGAAATGAAGTGACTTGCCCAAGGTCACAATGCTGGCAAGCAGGAGAGGTGAGTTTAGAACTGAAGTCCTCTGACTCCCAGGACTGTGCTTTCTCCACTCTGCCACCATGCTTCTCAGTACTTCTCAGTACTAATGTTACTCCTCAGTTTCTCTGAGGAAGATTCCTCAGTGAAGCTTTATGCCTTGTAAGTAATAATAACAATAATAATAACAACTTTGGTATTTGTTAAGTGCTTATTATTAATCATGTCCAATTCATAGTGACTCCATGGATATACTTTCTCCATAAGGTCTCCATAAGGTCCTATCCCCTGCCGTAGTCCACAGCCTTTCTAAAGGTTCTTCTGCTTTTGTTGTTATGGTCTCTAATAATAATAATAATAATATTGGTATTTGTTAAGCGCTTACTATGTGCTGAGCACTGTTCTAAGCGCTGGGGTAGACACAGGGGAATCAGGTTGTCCCACATGGGGCTCACAGTCTTAATCCCCATTTTACAGATGAGGGAACTGGGGCACCGAGAAGTTAAGTGACTTGCCCAAAGTCACACAGCTGACAAGTGGCAGAGTCGGGGTTCGAACCCATGACCTCAGACCCCAAAGCCCGGGCTCTTTCCACTGAGCCAAGAGCTGCTGGTATGCCTCTTCCACCTTTTCCCTGGACTTTTCCTAGTATTCATTCATTCATTCAATAGTATTTATTGAGCGCTTACTATGTGCAGAGCACTGTTCTAAGTGCTTGGAATGTACAAATCGGCAACAGATAGAGACAGTCCCTGCCCTTTGATGGGCTTACAGTCTAATCGGGGGAGACAGGCAGACAAGAACAATGGCAATAAATAGAGTCAAGGGGAAGAACATCTCATAAAAACAATGGCAACCAGATAGAATCAGGTTGATGTACATCTCATTAAACAAAATAAACAAAATAAATAGGGTGATGAAGATATATACAGTTGAGCGGACGAGTACAATGCTGAGGGGGTGGGACGGGAGAGGGGGAGGAGGAGAGGGAAAGGAAGGAGAAGAGGGTTTAGCTGCGGAGAGGTGAAGGGGGCGGTAGAGGGAGCAGAGGGAAAAAAGGTGGGGAGCTCAGTCTGGGAAGGCCTCTTGGAGGAGGTGAGCTTTAAGTAGGGATTTGAAGAGGGGAAGAGAATTAGATTGACGGAGGTGAGGAGGGAGGGCGTTCCAGGACCGCGGGAGGACGTGGCCCAGGGGTCGACGGTGGGATAGGCGAGACCGAGGGACGGTGAGGAGGTGGGCGGCAGAGGAGTGGAGCGTGCGGGGTGGAGGGTAGAAAGAGAGAAGGGAGGAGAGGTAGGAAGGGGCAAGGTGATGGAGAGCCTTGAAGCCTAGAGTGAGGAGTTTTTGTTTGGAGCGGAGGTTGATAGGCAACCACTGGAGTTGTTTAAGAAGGGGAGTGACATGCCCAGATCGTTTCTGCAGGAAGATGAGCCGGGCAGCGGAGTGAAGAATAGACTGGAGTGGGGCGAGAGAGGAGGAAGGGAAATCAGAGAGAAGGCTGACACAGTAGTCTAGCTGGGATATAACGGAGCAGTAAGGTAGCCGTTTGGGTGGAGAGAAAAGGGCGGATCTTGACGATATTGTAAAGGTGAGACCGGCAGGTCTTGGTAACGGATTGGATATGTGGGGTGAATGAGAGAGACAAGTCAAAGATGACACCGAGGTTGCGGGCCTGAGAGACAGGAAGGATGGTCGTACCATCCATGGTGATAGGGAAGTCTGGGAGAGGACCGGGTTTGGGAGGGAAGATGAGGAGCTCAGTCTTGCTCATGTTGAGTTTTAGGTGGCGGGGAGGCATCCAGGTGGAGACGTCCTGTAGGCAGGAGGAGATGCGAGTCTGAAGGGAGGGGGAGAGGACGGGGCAGAGATGTAGAACTGTGTGTCATCTGCGTAGAGATGGTAGTCAAAGCCGTGAGAGTGAATAAGTTCACCAAGGGAGTGAGTGTAAATGGAGAACAGAAGAGGGCCAAGAACTGACCCTTGAGGAAGTCCAACAGTTAAAGGATGGGAGGGGGAGGAGGCGCCAGCGAAGGAGACCGCAAATGACCGGCCAGAGAGATATGAGGAGAACCAGGAGAGGACGGAGTCCCTGAAGCCAAAGTGAGATAAGGTGTGGAGGAGGAGGGGATGGTCGACAGTGTCAAAGGCAGCTGAGAGGTCAAGGAGGATTAGAATGGAGTAGGAGCCATTGGATTTGGCAAGAAGGAGGTCATGGGTGACCTTAGAGAGAGCAGTCTCGGTAGAGTGGAGGGGACGGAAGCCAGATTGGAGGGGGTCCAGGAGAGAATGGGAGTTAAGGAATTCTAAGAAGCGAATGTAGACGACTCGTTCTAGGATTTTGGAAAGGAGGGGCTGTAGGAAGATAGGGCGATAACTGGAAAGGGAAGTGGGGTCGAGATAGGGTTTTTTTAGGATGGGGGAGACATGGGCATGTTTGAAGGCAGAGGGGAAGGAGCCATTGGAGATTGAGTGGTTAAAGATAGAAGTTAAGGAAGGGAGGAGGGCAGGAGCGATGTTTTTTATAAGGTGAGCGGGAATGGGGTCCGAGGCGCAGGTGGAGGGGGTGACACTTACGAGGAGGGAGGAGATCTCCTCTGAGGATACTGCAGGGAAGGATGGGAAAGTAGGGGAGAGGGTTGGGAGGGGGGAGGGGTGACTTTGGGGAGCTCAGACCTGATTGTGTTGATTTTTGTGATGAAGTAGGTGCCAGATCATTAGGGGTGAGAGATGGGGGATGGGGAGGAACAGGGGGCCTAAGGAGAGAGTTAAAGGTCCGGAACAATTGGCGGGGGTGACGGGCATGGGTGTCGATGAGGGAGGAGAAGAAGTTTTGCCTGGCGGAGGAGAGGGCAGAGTTAAGGCAGGAAAATTTAAATTTCAAATGTATGAGGTCGGCTTGGTGCTTGGACTTTCGCCAGCAACGCTCGGCAGCTCGAGCATAGGAGCGTAGGAGGCGGATAGAGGAGGTGATCCCGAGCTGTGGGTTAGTGGAGCGAGAGCGGTGGAGGGAAAGGGGGGCGAGAGAGTTGAGATGAGTAGAGAGGGTGGAGTTGAGAGCGGAGACCTGATCATCGAGAGTGGGAAGTGAGGACGGGGGGCAAGGTGGGGAGAGATGCTTTTGGAAAGACGCATGGGATCAAGAGAGCGGAGGTCTCTGTGGGGTAGTAGCAAAGATTTGCAGGGGGAGGGAGTGTGAGAGATGAAGCAGGTGAGAAGGTTATGGTTAGAGAGAGGGATTTCAGAGTTGGTGAGGGAGGAGATGGTGCAGCAGTAGGAGATGATGAGATCAAGGGTGTGACCGAGTCAGTGGGTGGGCGCGGTATAGTGGAGCAGGAGGTCGGCAGAGTCGAGGAGGGATAGCAGGTGGGCGGCAGAGGAGTCGGGTACATCCATGTGGATGTTGAAGTCTCCGAGGCTCAGAGTGGGCAGAGAGAAGGAAAGAAGGAAGGTGGGAAAGGGGGTCTAGGTGGTTGAAGAAGTCGGAGGTGGGACCAGGAGGCCGGTAGATGACAGCGACAAGTATCTGGAGGGGGTGGTAGAGGCGAATGATATGGGCTTCGAAGGAAGGGATGGAGAGAGAAGGGGGAGGAGGGATAGTGCAGAAGCGGCAACGGGGTGAAAGGAGGAAGCCTACGCCTCCTCCCTTTCCTGTGAGACTGGGGGAGTGGGAGAAGGAGAGACCACCGATGGAGAGAGCAGCAGCGGAGACCGTGTCTCCGGGAGTGAGCCACGTTTCCGAAAGGGCGAGGAGGAGGAGAGAGCCGGAAAGGAAAAGGTCATGGATGAAAGGTAGTTTACCTGTAATGGAGCGGGGGTTCCAGAGGCCACACTTGAAAGTAGCTGTGGGTGCAAGGGGGAGTAAGGGGGGAGAGCGGGGGGAGGGGAGGGTTTGGAAGGAGGTGACGGGGACCTGGACAGGGAGAGGGGGAGGGGTGGCGGTGGGACAGGAGGACTGGGATGGGGCGTGGGTGGGGAAGAGGGAAGTGGGGAGGGGGTGAGGAGGGGGTTTGGTGGGGGGAGAGTAGGGGGAGGGGGAAGAGGGCTGGCGCTGGTAGAGCGCGCTTCTAGGGCGGGGGAGAGGACGGGGGCAGGAGGCAGAGGAGAGAGCGGGAAAGAGCTGGGCGAGAGAGGGGAAGGGGAGGATAGGAAGGGGCAAGAGGGAGGAGGGCGGGTGGAGGGACATGGTGAGGCCAGAGAGGTGGGTGGCAGCACTGACAACAATAAACGATAACAAGCGAAATCGGTAATATAGCAACATGATACAGTATGATACAATACAATGGTGTTAATTAGCGGGCGATGACCAGGGTCGGGGGTCGACTTGATTAAGGGTCCACCTGATCAAACTCAAAGTCAAGCATCTAGCGGCAGGGAGAGTCCTGGAGCTCATGACCAAATGTCTCTGAGGCGGCAGCGGGGGCCCTGAGGTTGTCCGTGGGGGCGTTGCGGGCGTAGGTCGCGGCCAAGGTAAGGTAACACAGTAAGGACAAAGACATCGTCGCCCGGGGCGGGGGCGGGAGAGATGAATCACCTCACGGGGGAAGAGGGAGTGAGGGCTTCCCAAAATGGGCGCTTCAGGTGGAGTTGAGGGGGGGCGGTTGGGGAGCACTATGTCCCCGGGCCCGAGCAGGGGAGTACAATGTCCCCAGGGCCGAGCAGGGGGGCAGAATGGGGGCTGGTGGCTGGGGATCTGTGGGGAAGAGGCGGTGGGGGTTATTGCCATTGTTCTTGTCTGTCCATCTCCCCCGATTAGACTGTAAGCCCGTCAAACGGCAGGGACTGTATCTGTTGCCGACTTGTTCATCCCAAGCGCTTAGTACAGTGCTCTGCACATAGTAAGCGCTCAATAAATACTATTGAATGAATGAATGAATGAGGGAGATCCTTAGTGTAGGAGTCCTTGAGCGGGGGTGCGGAGGTCCAGATTGCGAGAGGATGAGGCGGGCGCGGGTCCGGGCGGTCCAAGGCGCAGCTCCCCGGGAGAGGCGGTAGCGGCGGGGATGAGTGGGTGATCGGCAGGCGAAGGACTTGTCGGGAATCGGGGCCGGGCGGGCCAAGGCTGCGCCCCATGGGAGCAGAGATCCCGAGCCCACGTGGTAATGGCTCCAAGGGTCCGGGCGGTGACAAGGTTCAGCTTCTGGGAGAGGCGGTCCCGGCGTGGATGAGTCGGCAGTCGGCGCCCAAAAAGCTGCTAAAGAGCTAGCCGGGAAATGGGGGCCGGGGGGTCCAAAGATCCGCTGCAAGGGAGGAGAGCTCCCGAGTCCATGTGGTGGCCGATTCAGTTGGGAAGAAGGGGACCGGCGGTCCAAAACTCACCCCCAGGGGAGCAGAGATCCCGAGTCCTGGTCCCCAGCCTTTCTGTAACACAGCATCTGATTTCCTTCACCATCCCAGTTTCCTATCAAATGCAGTAATTTCCTGCAAAAGAACCATGTCTTCCTTCCGTCCCATCGTCTCCATCCTGGGTCCCAGCGAAGCATTGGAACTTGAGCTCCAAGAGCAGCTGGGTCAGCAATCTTCTGCCCACTGTGGGAATTGGGGTGGTGTCTATCTCCTTCCTTGTGGTTGGGAAGAAGAATGGGAAATGAGAGTGTGAGGTTGTGGAAGTCTCTTTTGGACCCCCTCCAATCTGGCTTCCGTCCTCTCCACTCTACCTAGACTGCTCTCTCGAAGGTCACCCATGACCTCCTTCTTCCCAAATCCAATGGCTCCTACTCTATCATAATCCTCCTTGACCTCTTAGCTGCCTTTGACAGTGTAGACCATCCCCTTCTCCTCCACACCTTATCTCACCTTGACTTCAAGGATTCCGTCCTCTCCTGGTTCTCCTCTTATCTTTCTGGCCATTCATTATTGGTCTCCTTCGCTGGCTCCTCCTCCCCCTCCCATCCTCTAAATGTAGGAGTTCCTCAAGGGTCAGTTCTTGGCCCTCTTCTGTTCTCCATCTACACTCACTCCCTTGGTGAACTCATTTGGCTCTCACGGCTTCAACTATCATCTCTATGCAGATGACACACATATCTACATTTCTGCCCCTGTCCTCTCTCCCTCCCTTCAGGCTCGTATCTCATTCATTCATTCATTCATTCAATAGTATTTATTGAGCGCTTACTATGTGCAGAGCACTGTACTAATCGCTTGGGATGAACAAGTCGTCAACAGATAGAGACAGTCCCTGCTGTTTGACGGGCTTACAGTCTAATCGGGGGAGACGCACAGACGAGAACAATGGCAATAAATAGAGTCGAGGGGAAGAACATCTCGTAAAAACAATGGCAACTAAATAGAATCAAGGCGATGTACAATTCATTAACAAAATAAATAGGGTAACGAAAATATATACAGTTGAGCTGACGAGTACAGTGCTGTGGGGATGGGAAGGGAGAGGTGGAGGAGCAGAGGGAAAAGGGGAAAAAGAGGGTTTAGCTGCGGAGAGGTAAAGGGTGGGTGGCAGAGGGAGTAGAGGGAGAAGAGGAGCTCAGTCTGGGAAGGCCTCTTGGAGGAGGTGAGTTTTAAGTAGGGTTTTGAAGAGGGGAAGAGAATCAGTTTGGCGGAGGTGAGGAGGGAGGGCGTTCCAGGACCGCGGGAGGATGTGACCCAGGGGTCGACGGCGGGATAGGCGAGACTGAGAGACGGTGAGGAGGTGGGCGGCAGAGGAGCGGAGCGTGCGAGGTGGGTGGTAGAAAGAGAGAAGGGAGGAGAGGTAGGAAGGGGCAAGGTGATGGAGAGCCTTGAAGCCTAGAGTGAGGAGTTTTTGTTTGGAGCAGAGGTTGATAGGCAACCACTGGAGTTGTTTAAGAAGGGGAGTGACATGCCCAGATCGTTTCTGCAGGAAGATGAGCCGGGCAGCGGAGTGAAGAATAGACCGGAGCGGGGCGAGAGAGGAGGAAGGGAGGTCAGAGAGAAGGCTGACACAGTAGTCTAGCCGGGATATAACGAGAGCCCGTAACAGTAAGGTAGCCGTTTGGGTGGAGAGGAAAGGGCGGATCTTGGAGATATCTCCTCCTGCCTCCAGGACGTCTCTACCTGGATGTCTGCCCGCCACCTAAAACTCAACATGTCCAAAACTGAGCTCCTTATCTTCCCTCCCAAGCCTTGTCCTCTTCCTGACTTCCCTATTACTGTGGATGGTATGACCATCCTTCCCGTCTCTCAAGCCGCAACCTTGGTGTTATCCTTGACTAGGCTCTCTCATTCACCCCACACATTCAATCCGTCACCAAGACCTGCCGGTCTCACCTTTATAGTATTCCCAAGATCTGCCCTTTCCTCTCCATCCAAATGGCTATTTTACTAGTACAGGCTCTCATAATATCCCAGCTGGATTACTCTGTCAGCCTTTTCTCTGATCTCCCTTACTCCTGTCTCTCCCCATTCCAGTTTATTCTTCATTCCGCTGACCGGCTCATCTTCCTGCCGAAACGCTCTGGGCATGTCACTCCCCTTTTGAAAAACCTCCAGTGGTTGCCTATCAACTTCGGCCGGCACGACACCAAAACTTCTCACTCTCGGCTTCAAGGCTCTCCATCACCTTGCCCCCTCCTACCTCTCCTCCCTTCTCTCTTTCTACTGCCTACCCCATAGGCTCCACTCCTCTGCCGCCCACCTCCTCATCATCCCCTGTTCTCACCTATCCCGCCGTTGACCCCCAGGCCATGTCCTCCCGCTGTCCTGGAATGCCCTCCCTCTTCACCTCCTCCAAAATCCTCCGTCTCTTCCCCTCTTCAAAGCCCTACTGAGAACTCACTTCCTCCAAGAGGCCTTCCCAGACTGAGCTTCCCCTTTTCCCTCTGCTCCCTCTGCTGCCTCTCTACACCCCCACACCTCCCCTCAGCTAAGTCCCTTTCCCCTCCTTTTCCCTCTGCTCCTCCCCCTTTCCCTTCCCCTCCCTGTGCACTGTGCTCATCCACTCATTTGTATATATTTTTATTACCCTATTTATTTTGTTAATGAGATGTACATCCCCTTGATTCTATTTATTGCTATTGTTTTTGTCTGTCTGTCTCCCCCGATTAGACTGTAAGCCCGTCAATGGGCAGGGATTGTCTCTATCTGTTGCCGAACTGTACATTCCAAGCACTTAGTACAGTGGTCTGCACATCGTAAGCGCTCAATAAATACTATTGAATGAATGAATGAAAGTCAGTCATGGGCAGATGTGGAGACAGTCAGGCACAACCCAGACCTATCCTGAAGGTCTCAGTTGGAGTTGAGGAGTAGTATGGCTTAATGGATAGAACATAGGTTCTAATTCTGGCTCCTCCACTTGTCTGCAGGGGGATCTTGGCAAGTTATTTCTCTTCCCTGAGCCTCAGTTCCCTCGCCTATCAAATGGGAATTAGGAATGTGAGACATGGACTAGGTTCAACCTGATTACTCTGCACCTATCCCAGCACTTAGTACCTGGCTCAGTGCTTAACAAATACCAGAGAGGAAAAAAAACATTTTCCCAAATTGACATGAGCCTTCCCAGTCACTTGTCTCCTAATTGGCCACCAGTAAGGTAGGTCAGACTCAAGCACTTCACACTCGAGGAGAGAAGGGCTTCCTTCTCAGAGCCAGTGGATGGGGTCAGGGTCCAGGCTGCGGCCTTGTAGCCTAGTAAAGCCAGGCCTGAGATTTGTCCCAGTATACACTGCAGCCATGGAACCCATAGGTCCCATTCCAGATAAGTGCAAGTTCTACCAACTCTGTCGAATTGTACTCTTGTAACTGTTTAGTTCATTTCATGAAGTAAGCTCTCAATAACTAGCACTGACAACCACTGAATCAAAAACCATCTTTTTAATCAATATTTCAGGGAATTGGAGAAAGACTTCCCTAGAGCCACAGAGCCAAGATGAACAACTTTAAAAATTGGGAAGGGACTGTCATGGTCCTGCCAACTTGGCAACTAATTTGAAATGTGACATGGACCAGGTATTCCTTTAGAAACCTCATGGGCATGTTTGAATTTCACATTCCAAACAAGTGCTGACTCCACCAAATCTGTCAAATTGTGCTTTCACAAACGTTTGGTACAGTGCTCTGCAGGCAATAAGCCTTCAATAAATAGTATCGACCACCATTTAATTAAACAAAAACTTTTTAATCAATATTCCAGGGGATTGGAGAAAGACTTCCCCAGAGCCAGAGAGCCAAGATGAACAACTTTAAAAATTGGGAAGGGACTGTCAGGACCCTGCCAACTTGGCCCTATTTTGGATTGTGATGTAGACCAGCTATTCCTTTGGAAACCTCAGGGGCATGTTTGAATTTCTTTGAAAACCTTTTCATCCCATTAATCTTTAGAAAAACAGGTTAGAATGGCAGATTAGATAATTTAAACTCTTCAAGGACCAAACAAGATGGAAAGCCAACCCCAGGGTACTCAGAAGTTCAATGTGCCTAGTAGCCCAACACCATCCTCAACGCTTTTCTGTTCCAGGTTGAACACTTGAGGAGTCGAATCACAGCACAATTGGCTGCATGCAAACAATGCTTGCTGATATCTCACAGGAAGCCAATTTTTAAAAATGGTATTTAGTAAGCGTTTACTATTTGCCAGGTACTATAGTATGCCTTGCAGTAGGTACAAGATGGAGGGGAGGTGGAGGAGGAGGAAGAAGATGAGGGGGAGGAATAGGAGAAGGAGAAGAAGAAAGAAAAAGAAAATGGAGAAGAAGGAAGAAGGAAAAAGAAGAAAGATGTCCAAATTCCCCAACCCCAACGGGGGCCCCTGGGGTCTCAGAGACCTCTAACCATATTCTCAGCAGACAAAAGACCAAGGTCAGGAAGGGTCAGTTGAGTGTGAAGATTCTAGCCTCTTTTACTCCATACAGTAGGTGATATTTATTAATTACATGCATTGAGTACTTTCCCTGTGCTGCCTTTGGGAGTTAGACATGACTTGTACACATAAAGAGCTTCCAGTCAACAGGGGGACACAGGCATTTAAATAAATGATAGAGGTAGAGAACCAGCATGGTGAAGGAGGTATTCATTCATTCAATCATATTTATTGAGCGCTTACTGTGTGCAGAGCACTGTACTAAGCGTTTGGAAAATGCAATTCAGGAACAAATGGAGACAATCCCTACTCAACGGGCTCACAGTCTCATAGAGGGGAGACAAACAACAGAACAAAACAAGTAGACAGGCATCAATAGCATCGATATAAATGAATAGAATTACAGATATATGCACTTCATAGAGAATGAAGCTGAGTCTGAAGGTCACGGGTTCTAATTACAGCTCTGCCACTTGTCTGCCTGTGTGATCTTGGGCAAGTAAGACACTTCAATTCTCTGGGGCTCAGTTAATTCCTCTGTAAAAATGGGGACTGAGACTATGATCTCCAAGAGACTGTGATCCCCTCATGTATGGGGGCTGGGTCTAACTTGATTTGCTTGTATCTACCCTTATATTTAGTACAGTGTCTGGCATAGAGTAAGTGCTTAATAAATACCATAATGATTATCATTAGAGTACAAGGTTATGTCAATAAGTGCTGAGGGGTTGAAGTGAGTATCAAAGCCAAGGGAATAGTACAGCTCCAAGTACAGTAGAGAAGCAGCATGACTCAGTGGAAAGAGCATGGACTTTGGAGTCAGAGGTGATGAGTTCGAATCCCAGCTCTGCCACTTGTCAGCTGTGTGACTGTGGGCAAGTCACTTAACTTCTCTGTGCCTCAGTTACCTCATCTGTAAAATAGGGATTAAGACTGTGAGCCCCACGTGGGACAACCTGATTCCCCTGTGTCAACCCCAGTGCTTAGAACAGTGCTCTGCACATAGTAAGCGCTTAACAAATACCAACATTATTATTATTATTATGATTACAGGGTCCACACAGAGGGGAGGGCAGATAAGGGAAATGAGGGCTTAGTTAGGGAAGGCCTCTTGGAGGAGATATTATTTTTGGAGGGTTTCAAAGGTGGGGAGGGTGATGGATAGTGACATATGAAGGAAGAGGAGGGAGTTCCAGGCCCAAGGGAGGATGTGGGCAAGAGCTCTGGCATTGGAGCCCAGCTGATGTTGGGGCTCTAAAGATCTTGGGGAGAGGGAGGAATTGAGAGCCTCCTCAGGGTTGACCTGGCAGGGTGGAGAGGTAGAGCCCATTGACACAACCCAGTTACAAAAACTAGGAAGGGACAGAACCCACCCCTCCACAGGACTCCATTCTCTCGGTTTCTAATTTGGAGGGTGGACCAAAAGTGTAACCAGGATTTAGAGGAAGTTCTGGGTCTCTTTAAAAAGGTAGTCTTGTCATTCTCTTTTCCACCTCACTGGTCCCCTGTTTAGTCTCTAAGATTACCCAGGTTGGAAGAGAGGAAGCCTGGAAAGAGGGGTCCACGTGTGGGTGGTGGAAGCCTGACTTTAGAGGGGGTACCAATTTGTGGAGTGATTACCTGTGAGTTCCTCGAGGTCAGAGATGACGTCTACCAACTCTACTCTACTTTCCAATGTGCTTGATAGAGTGCTCAGTAAAAACTACTGATTGACAGGAGATTACACCCCAAAATGACTCTAGCCCATTATTTTTCCCAATTCTCTGAAAAGCTTCAGTGATCCTTCAGCCCAGGGTGAAGAAGTTGAAATTCCTTCCATCAGCCAAGTTCAAGATTCAGTCAATCAATCGTGTTTATTGAGCTCTTACTGTGGGTGTAACCTTCTACCAAGCACTTGGGAGAGTGCAGTATAATAGAGTCAGTAGACAGGTTCTCTGTCCATTGTGAGATTACAGCCTACCTGATATAAAAACTGCTGTTTGCTTGAACTTGCAACTTGCATAGACCGTCAGCTCGTAATAGGCCGGGACTGTGTCTGCCCATTCTGTTGTACTCTCCCAATGCTTAATACAATTCTCTGCACAAAGTAAGCACTCAGTAAGCATGGCTGTTGGATGGGTTACCTGGGGAAGTTGAAGTCACTGCTCTTGAATACTGTTTCGGTCTCAAGCCATCATCCCACTGAACATTTGCCCTTCACCGTGAACATGGAGCTCACTGCTGGCTATGACACAAATGCCCTGATCAGCTGGAAGTAGCAGAAAATCCTCACTTTCTTTACCCTTCTCATAATTTGGTAAGGATGAGAGCAAAATGTTGGTATACCCAGAAAAGTGTTTATTCTTATGAATCTCTGTCCTAAACTGGAATACTGTTGAAACCAATATCAGATGAAGGTCCACAAGACCAAGGGACAAGTTCTTCTAGAGGCTGTGAAGACAGAGCAAGCTGCTCAAGAGCAGCTGTTAGAGTTGGCCTTCTCTTTTTCTAGAATATTGCATTCGACTGTAAGCTCACTGTGGATGGGGAGCATGTCTACTGACTCTGTTACACTGTTATACTTTATTCTCTCAAGCGCTTCGGGTACAGGGCTCTGCATGCCTTACTGCATGATAAATAGGACTGATGGATTATAATAAGGACATGTCACTTAATAAAACTCTTAGAAATTTGTAAATATCTGCTAGCAGATACTTTTTAAAGGAAAAAAAGTGACCAAAATGAGAGCTTTATTTAAATTTAATTCATTTAGCCTTTACTAAATATCCACTACATAACTATATTACAATACAAAACAATCCCAATCCCAGCTTTTGAATTCTCAAGGGTGCACCTCCCCATGAAAGGAGTCCAAGCTTGGTGGGTGAGTGTGAGTACAAATGGGAAAGGAGGGACAGGTCCTCTGCTTTTCCTCAGACTTGTCAACTGCATGGCTGTGTTTCCTCTCTTCCTTCCTATGGTGATGGTTCATTCTTTCCAGGTTATTGATCAGCATCCACAAAGAGATCACCAGCCTGGAGAGCATCTGGTTCGTGCCGTGGATGATGGGAGCCTGCAATTTGTCATGGGCAAAAGCCAAGGAAGTGTCCCTTTCCAGCTATAAATCAGAAAGAAACAACTGATTAAAGAGTTTTTGGTTTTCTTTCTTTCTGGATGCCCAAACCTAGCTGTATTCCTTGTCTTAAAAATGCAAATGGCAGTAAACGATTCTCTTAGTTCAGGACTATGTCATTAGGCCATTTCACAAGAAGAAGCACCATGGTCTAATAGAAAGATCATGGACCCGGAAGTCAGAGGACCTGGGTCCTAACCTCGGCTCTGCCAATTGCTTGCTGCATGGCCTTGGGAGAGTCGCTCAACTCTCTGTTCCTCAGTTCCCTCATCTGTAAAATGGGGATTAAATCCTCCTCCCTCTAACTCAGATTGAGAGTTTATGAAGGACAAGGACTGTATCTAACCTAATAAATTTGTAACAACCCCAGCACTTCGAGTCAGCCCTGAACAAATACTGTGAAAAAATAGAGTCAGGGCTTTAAGAATGATGACAATTATTCCACACTTACTGCGTGTCCAAGCACAGTAAGGCCTAAGGAAGTGCTGGGGTGGATATGAGATCATTTGACTCAGTCCCTGTCCCACATGGAGTTCACAGTCTAAGAGGGAGGAAGAGTACTGATCTTATTCATTCATTCATTCAATAGTATTTATTGAGCGCTTACTATGTGCAGAGCACTGTACTAAGCACTTGGAATGTACAAATCGATAACAGATAGAGACAGTCCCTGCCCTTTGACGGGCTTACGGTCTAATCGGGGGAGACAGACAGACAAGAACAATGGCAATAAATAGAATCAAGGGGAAGAACATCTCATTAAAACAATAGCAAATAAATACAATCAAGGTGATGTACATCTCATTAACAAAATAAATAGGGTAATGAAGATATATACAGTTGAGCGGACGAGTACAGTGCTGAGGGGAGGGGAAGGGAGAGGGGGAGGAGCAGAGGGAAAGGGGGGAGAAGAGGGTTTAAATGAGGAGAGGAGAAGGGGGGGTAGAGGGAGCAGAGGGAAAAGGGGAGCTAAGTCTGGGAAGGCCTCTTGGAGGAGGTGAGCTTCAAGTAGGGTTTTGAAGAGGGGAAGAGAATCAGTTTGGCGGAGGTGAGGAGGGAGGGCATTCCAGGACCGCGGAAGGATGTGGCCCAGGGGTCGATGGTGGGATAGGTGAGAACAGGGGACGGTGAGGAGGTGGGCAGCAGTGGAGCGGAGCGTGCGGAGTGGGCAGTAGAAAGAGAGAAGGGAGGAGAGGTAGGAAGGGACAAAGTGATGGAGAGCCTTGAAGCCTAGAGTGAGAAGTTCAGATGAGGATCTGAGGCATAGAAAGGTTGAGTGACTTGCCTATGGTCCCCCAGCAGGCTAGCATAGAGATGGGGCTAGAACCCGGGGACTAGAATCTGAGACCCGTGATCTTTCCGTCAGGTTATGTTGTGGAGCACTTAAGAAGGTGCCCTTTTGGGATCCCTGAGATGTTACTGAAAGATAGCAAAAAGTCCAAAGCCTGACTCTTTCCTTTAGGTAGGGGATTTGTTATATGCTTGCCATGTGGCAGGCATGGTACTAAGTGCTGGGGTAAATACAAGAGAATCAGGTTGGAAACACATAGGGCTCATAGTCTTCATCCCTATTTTACAAATGAGGTAACTGAGGCACAGAGAATTTAAGTGATGCACAGAAATATTAAATGACTTGCCCAAGGTCACATAACAGACAGGTGGCAGAGCTGGGATTAGTTACCCAAATCCTTCTGACTCCCGGGCCCAGGGTCTTTCCACTAGGCCCATGCTGCTTTACAATAGAGGTAACCTAGTTACATCTTTATATCATTTGTGAAATCCTGAAATTAACTTTCTTTCTTGGGCTGGCCCAAGACTCTTAGCTAGTCAATCAAACAGGCAATCCATTGAGTGCTTAATGTGTGCAGACCACTGAGCTGAGTACTTTTAATCCTGGTGTGGTCTCTTGCATTTTCCATATAATCTGTAGAAAAGCTTAGTTCATCCTCCCCTCTAGACTGATAAGCTCCATGTGGAAAACAACATGTCCACCTATTCTGTTGCACTATACTCTTCCAAGGATTTAGTTCAGTACTCTGCAAACTGCTCGTAAGAAATACCACCGATGGATTTGATGGGTTTTTTTCACCTCTTCCTGTACTTAGCACAGTGCTTAGAACCTGGTTAGTTACTTAGTGAACACCACAACAAAATGAGCTCCCCAAATGGGAGGTGAACTAATCAATAACAAGATCGCCTTGTTTTGTAACAACGCATTACGAATTTGCTTTCTTGATCTGTGCCATGGGCACATACAAATCCAATTTATAAACTAATTTTCAGCTATCACTCACATCATTAATTCACCTTTTTCACAGGCCACTTCCATTTGGGCCAAACATTACATGCAGTTAGAGCAAGTGGGATTAAACCCAGGCCTGTCAAAAGAGCACAGAGAAGCTACATAAGATTTTCAAATAAGCTGAAGGTGGAAAAACTGCAGCAGAATGTCTCCAAGAGGGTAAGGCAAACAGTAAATTGAAAGTTGACGAGGAAGCTTCAATTTAGGCATTTCATCTGGAAGAATCTCCCATCCAATTCTGACCCATAGCTCTCTGTCAGAGAAGCAGTGGCCCTCTTCCCCCCGAGACAGCAGACCCAATTAGGATGGCCAGAAAGAGACCCTGCAGAAACATCTTTCCCCCTGGAGGGCTAAGAACATCACTAGCCAACTGAAACCTGATGAGGACAGAAAACACAAAAAGGATCCAGCTAATCAACCCTTTGTATGCAAAATGATTTGCCCTAGCTAGGCACAGTTTTAGACAGAATGATAGCTCTGCCCAGTCATAGCCTGTCTGTTGACAGCTACAATCGTGTGTGCCAGCAAAGCTGTAACTTAGTGACCAGTGTGACATCATCAGCCAGGTTGCTGCCCTTCCAGAATAGTTCTGACTGGAACATGAAGTTTCCAGATACTCTTAGAGGATAGAATTAGAAATAAAGGATATCATCCAAACTCTCATAATGATCTTAATCATGATTATTATCAGTATTTGTACTATTTAGGCAGTATTCATATATATGTACACTATGTATTGTATGTGTGTATAGCTGATATTTATCCAGTATATTGTTTGTATTGTTGTACAGTTAATTTTTTATAATTATTCATAATAACTGTAATGTTCATAATAATTATAATATTGTAGTTGTGCTTGTTAAGTGCTTACTAATAGTGCCGGGCACTATGTTGAGTGGTCCAGTTGATACAGTACACTAAGATCAGATACGGTTCTTGCTCCACATAGTTTAAAGAGGAGAGAATTGAGGTATTTAAACTACATTTTGCAGGTAGGAAATCTGAGACACAGAGGAGCTAAATGACTTACCCAAAGTCAATTAGCAGAGCCTGGATTGGAGCCCCTACCTTCTGCCCCCTAGATCTAGGCTCTTTCCAGTAGGATCTGCTGCCTCCCACAGCCTTGGGGACCTTAAAAATTGTGTTTTCATTGATAACTGTTTTGTGACTTTCTTACACATAGAGAAAAAATGTTATGATTAGTCTTAGCAGTACTTCTGATTTTACCCACCAAAATAGCAAATTTTTAATAGTCCCCATATTTTACTTTTAAGATGTTTTAGAATACCAGAGCACAGTGGGTTGACTGTCTTCCTGTCTTGTCTGGTGATATAAGGAGATTTTTTTTTCTTGATTTGGTATTTGTTAAGCATTTACTTTGTGCCAGGCACTGTATTAAATGCTGGGTTAGATACAACTTGATTGGATTGGACACAGTTCACTCTCCAACATGGGACTCACAGTCTTAATTTCCATTTTACAGATGAGGGAACTGGGGCACAGATAAGTAACTTACCCAAGGTCCCACAGAAGACAGGTGGTGGAGCTGGGGTTAGAACCTAGCTGCTTTTGACTTCCATATCCATGATCTATCCCTAGGCCATACTGCTTCTCTCAGACCACACTGTTTGTAGATGAAGATGGTGAAACTGTTCTAGAAGCTGGCTAAAGTGGTTTTGCTAAATCTGTTAAATCTAGATTTTCCAGGAGTAGAGAATGCTGGATACTGTTGGATGCTAAGAGGGATTTTTTTTTTTTTGATTTCCAGGGTTTCTTCCCTGTAGCTGCAATACTTTTTCAGTAGTCCTTCTGTCACATCTCATGGATTGGCAGTCATTTCCTGAGCGGACCATGGTAAATTGGTTTGCTCCTTAAGAGCTGGGGAAGGGGGGAGGGGAGCTGTGTGTGTATGTGACTGTGGGTATGGGTGTTTGTGGTGGAGAGGGACAGGAATTTTGATTCCAAGTGAGCAGACTCTGTGGGTATGTGACCCATATGAGACTTTTGTGTCTCTTTCCTCCCCTTCCACAGTAAGATACAGCCTCTCAGTATACCCATCCTCCAAGGGAAAGTCTCCACAGTTGAGAAAAGTGAAGATTTGAGGATAGGAATCTGGATACCAAGGTGGCAAGCTCCTGGAAGCAATCACCTCAAAGCAGCCTGCAAGAAGTTTACTATATTCATTCAATCGTATTTATTGAGCACTTACTATGTGCAGAGCGCTGTACTAAGCACTTGGAATATACAAATCGGCAACAGATAGAGACAGTCCCTGCCCTTTGATGGGCTTAAAGTCTTAATCTCCATCACCTTCCCCAAATAGCTACCACATGGGATGGTCAGGATGACACATGCTCCAGAGACCTCTATGATAGAGAAGCAGCGTGGCTCAGTGAAAAGAGCGTGGGCCTTGGAGTCAGAGGTCGTGGGGTCGAATCCCAGCTCTGCCACTTGTCAGCTGTGTGACTGTGGGCAAGTCACTTAACTTCTCTGTGCCTCAGTTACCTCATCCGTAAAATGGGGATTAAGACTGTGAGCCCCATGTGGGACAACCTGATTCCCCTGTGTCTACCCCAGCACTTAAAACAATGCTCTGCACATAGTAAGCGCTTAACAAATACCAACATTATTATTATTATATGGCTATCACATATGCCCATAATCCCCACCAAACTCAAGAAGCCACTATTTTTGTGTTTAGACAGCATCCTCTATTTCCTCACCCTCCCCTGTCCATGCCCCTCCACCTCATTTCCCCATCCCCCTGAAATAATGGAGGTTTTTTTTCAAAGTCACTGAAAAACATGAAAATGGTGGGCAGTGAACAGGTAAGCCTCTTGATTTGGAGGATCTTGGAGCTGTGAACGCCTGAACTGTTTTCCTGGCCCTGAGCCCTGGGAGCCACTTTGTTTGGTGGGCGGTAGGCTGGCCAATAGCTGAGTGAGTTAGAGCTTTGCTAGCAAGGTAGGGCAGAAGACCTGCTTGATTTGGGGCATCCAGTGCTGTGCTCCACAGAGCAGTGCTTACTCCAGGCTCCAAGGGAACAGGGAACCACTTGATTTGAGGGACCCTTAGTTGCCAAGGCCCCTTTTCTGACAGATGACAAGTCCTCTCCCCACCTTGTAAGCCTTATTGAAGGCACATTTCCTCCTGTCTAAGCGTTCCTTTCCCTGTCTCTCTCTCTCTCTCCCTTCTGTGGTGCCCCGATTTGCTCTCACCCCTGCTTTAGTCCCACATAACTTCTGAACATAGCTGTAATATATTTATTTAGATTAATGTCTGCCTCTTGCTCTAGACCGAAGGTCTTTGTGGGCAAGGAATGTGTCCACAAATTGTCGTTCTATAGTACCGTCCCAAGTGTTTAGTGCAGTAGTCTGAACATAGTAAACACTCACTAAATACAGTCGATTGATTGACCCCACCAGCTATCAGTCAGTCTCTCCACCCAGATCAGTCAATCAATTGATCAATCAAGGGTATTTATTGAGCACTTACTGTGTGCACTTGGGAAAGTGCAGTAGAACAGATTTAGAGAATCAAGATAGCCTAATGAAAAGAGCTCAGACCTGGGAGTCAGGGGACCTGGGTTCTAATCTTGGCTCCTGCGTGTGCCTGTTGTGTGACCTTGGACAAGTCATTTAACTTCTCTAGGCCTCATTACCTCATCTGTAAAATGAAGATTCACTATCCCAGTGCTCAGTACAATGCCTGGTAGATAGTGAGTGCTTAGCAAATGTAAGACAAAACAAAGAACCTCAACTAGACTGAGGAAGCGCTTGGGAATGTGAAATAAAGTAGATATCCTCCCCGCACTCAGGGAGCTTACAATTTAGCAGAGGAGATAGACAAAAAATAATAATTTATGAATAGGAGGAAAAAAATGAAAGGGATGTTTGTTCAAGAGTTAGTGCTTAAGTAATAGGGCACATAAGAAATGTGCCTGGCACTTAGTAAGTGCTTAACAAATACCATAAAGAAATTTTTAAAAATAAAAGAAATGCTAGTTGTGACTAAAGCAGTTCTTAGGTGTTGCCAAAGTGCTGAAGTGGTATTTGGCTGTCTATTTGAGTAGGTGCCTGTGTGTCACCTTTGTAAACTATCATACCCTTCTCCTTGGATTCTGGTAAAATCACAACTTTCTATTTCAACACTCACATCCAATCCTGTCGGATATGCCTCCTCACATTGTCTCTTCCTCTCCGGAAAATTGGCCACCATCCCAGTTCAGGCACTTGTCTTATCCCGAATAGGCTACTGTTTTTCTCACTGGTCTCCCTGCCTTCAGTCTATCCTTTCTACAATCTATATTTCCTTCTTCTGCACAGATCATTTTTCTCACATGTTTGCCCATTGTCTGCATCATGTAGAAACTTTTGCCATGGGCTTTAAGGCATTCAATCCTCTCCCGTAACTGTTACTTTAGAATGTAAGCTCTCTGTGGGAAGTTTATTGTTATACTCTACTCTCCCAAGAGCATAGTACAGTGTTCTGCACACTATAAGTGCTCAAGAAATACGATTGACTGCCTGACTGCAAGACAATACCCCTCTCCCATCACAATCCAGTGTGCACACATCCCTCATTTCAAGTGCAGTTCTCATCTCTATTAACACCAACTTCTTGTTTCTGACTCCCAGGTCCCTGCTCTGTCTACTATGTGACAGAACACCGAATGAACCCTCCAGAGGTCATCTAGTCCAACCTCTGCCTGTGGGCCTCAGGCTGAAGAATGTGTCAGTCAATCCGTCAGTCAGTCCTATTTATTGTGTTTACAGTATGCAGAGGAAGACAAGCAAGAGGATGATGAGGAGGAGAAGGGCAAGAGGTAGGGGAGGATAAGAAAGAGGAGACGGAGGCAAAAGAGTAAGAGGAAGAAGATGATGATGATGATACACAGCAGAGAAGCGGCAGAGCCGGGATTAGAACACAGGTCCTTCTGATTCTCAGGCCCATGCTCTATCCACCATGCCACCTGTTTTTTTTTAATTTATTTTAATTTCAAACTCTCCCGATTAGCCTGCGAGTTCCTTGACAGCCGGGGTCTTGTCTATCAATTCTGTTGTACTCACCCAGAGCTTAGTACAGTGCTCCATAAAAGCTACTGCTTGACTTATCACTCTAGCCCATTCATTTGCCCAACTTTGAAAAATCTCAGTGATCCTTCAGCCCAGGATGGGGAAGGTGAAATTCTTCTGCTAGGCAAGTTAGAAATTAAATCAATCAATCCTATTTCAAGAAATCTTGTGTGTCAAACACTGTACTAAGCACTTTGGAGGGTACAATATAAGAGTTGGTAGACACATTCCCTGCCCTAGGTGAGGTTACAGTCTACCTGATATAAAAGAAGCCCTTAACTAAGCTTGCATCTATAATAGTTCATATGCTCATAATGGGCAGAGAACATAGCTAATTCTATTGTATTGTACTCTCCCAGGGTCTTAATATAGTGCTCTGCACACAGTAAGTGCTTAATTAATATAGCTGATAGATAGAATACCTGGGGAAGCTGAAGATACCCATCTTGAATACTGTTTTTGTCCCAAGCCATCATCAAAATGAGCATTTGCTCTTCACTGTGAACATGTAGGTCACTGCTGGCTACAATAGCAACGAAGTGACTGGCTGGAAGCAGCAGAAATCTGCACTGTCCATCACCTATTCAAAGGTGGTTAAGAATCAGGGAAAAATATATTTAGAGAATTATTACCTATGACTCTCCATCCTAAACTGGAATGGTGTTCAAACCAACATGAGATGGAGGTCCACAAGAACAAAGGACAAGATTCTCCAGGAAAGTACGAAGAGAGCTGCTCAAGAGCAGCTGTTGGAGTTGATCTTTTGTTAAGCATAATACTGCTCTTAACTCTAAGTTCCTTGTGGACAGGGAACATTTCTACACACTCTGTTAAACTGTTACATTGTACTTTCCTAAGCACTTAGTGTACAGGGCTCTGCATGCAGTAAGTACTCAATAAATAGGATTGCTTGATTATAATGAGGACATAAGTCAGTTAATAATAAAACTCTTCCAAAAATAATGCAAATTTCTGCCATCAAATACGAAGGAAACAAAAGTGACCAAAATTAAAGCTTTTTTAAAAATTTAATACATTAAATCAAATTGAATACATTTAAAATGGACTAAAAACACATTATGCACAAAACAATCCCAACAGCAGCAGTTTGGGAAATATTCAAAAAGGCTTGTCGTTGGGTAGCGTATCCAAGCTTGGCGGGGGTGTGTGGGGACAAATGGGGAAAATGGGGAAGGCCCACTGGTTTGCATCTGCTTTGGGCTTTTTTCCATCATGGCTGTGTTTGTAGATTTTCATCCTGCGCTGAAGGTTTGCTTGCTTAAGGAAATTTTTCAGCTTCCGTGTTGTGACCACAAGACTTGCGAGAATCTGTTCTGTGTTACGGATGGACTGACCCTCAGATTTCTTACACACAAAAGCTGAGGAAGGGTTTCTTTCCAGCTAAAGAGGAAAAAGAAACAACAGAGTTAAACAATTTTTTTTTTCTTTCTAGGGACACAAACTTAGTTTGATTCCTTGTCCTATAAATGCCAACTGTAATAAGCGACTTTCAAAGGTCAGGGCTATGTTATTAAGACATAATAAAGCAGCGGAGAAGCAGCGTGGCTCAGTGGAAAGAGCACGGGCTTTGGAGTCAGGGCTCATGAGTTCGAATCCCAGCTCTGCCACTTGTCGGCTGTGTGACTGTGGGCAAGTCACTTAACTTCTCCGTGCCTCAGTTCCCTCATCTGTAAAATGGGGATTAAGACTGTGAGCCCCACGTGGGACAACCTGATTCCCCTATGTCTACCCCAGCGCTTAGAACAGTGCTCGGCACATAGTAAGCGCTTAACAAATACCAACATTATTAAGACACCTCAGAGGAAGAACCAGCGTGGCCAAGTAGTCAGAGGACATGGGTTCTAAGGTCGGCTTTGCCGATTGCTTGCTGCATGATCTTAAGCAGGTCGCTTAACTTAGTCCCAGTTCTACAACTAGCCTATTGGCGGACCATGGGCAAGTCACTTAACCTCTCTGTGCCTCAGTTCCCTCATCTATAAAATAAAGATTAAATTCATTCAGTCCTATTTATTGAGAGTTTACTGTGTGCTGAGCACTGTACTAAGCACTTGGATAGTTCAGTTCAGCAATGAAGAGAGACAATCCCTGTCCACACAGGGGCTTTCTCCCTCTAACTCAGACTGGGAGTTGTGTCTAACCCAGTAAACTTGTAACAATCCCAGCGCTTAGAGTGGTGCTTGACACAAAGTAAGCACTTAACAAGTACCATTAAAAAATGAAATCAAGGGTTTAATAATGATGACAGTTATTCAATACTTACTGCATGCCCAAGCACACTACAGCCTATGTAAGAGCTGGGGTGGATACAATAATGTTGGTATTTGTTAAGTGCTTACTATTTGCAGAGCACTGTTCTAAGCACTGGTACAAACTCATTTGTTCAGATTCAGTCCATGTCTCACATGGAGTTCACAGGCTAAGAGGGAAGGAGAGTAGGGCTCTTATCCCCATTTTCAGATGAGGATCTGAGACACAGAGAGGTTAAGCGACTTGTCCCTGGTCCCCCAGCAGGCTAGTTGTAGAGCTGGGACTAGAACCCAGGGACTAGAATCTGAGACGCATGCCCTTTCAGTCAGGTTATGCTGTGGGGCACTTGAGAGAAGGTGCCCTTTAGGGATCCCTGAGACGATCCCAAAAGATAACAAAAAGTCCAATCCCTGACTCTTTGCTTTTTGTACAGGATTTGTTATATGCTTACCATGTGCATGTTTCTCCCCCTACAGCCCAGCCCACACACTTTGCTCATTCTGCCACTAACCTCCTCACTGGACCTCGTTTTCACCTGTTCCGTCATCAATCCCTAGCCCACATCCTTCCTCTGCCCTGGAACGTCCTCCCTCCTCACATCTGCCAAACCGGCTCTGTTCCCCACTTCAAAACCCTACTGAGAGCTCACCTCCTCCAGGAGGCCTTCCCAGACTGGCCTCCTTTTTCCTCTGCTCTCTTCCCCTCCCCATCACCCCTACTCCCTCCCTCTGCTCTACCCCCTTCCCCTCCCCAAAGCATTTGTATAGATTTGTACATATTTATTTCTCTTTTTTATTAATGATGTGCATTTATCTATGGTTCTATTTATCTATTTTGATGGTAGTGATGCCTGTCTACTTTTTTGTTGTTGTTGTATGTCTCCCCATTCTAAACTGTGAGCCCATTGTTGGGTAGGGATTGTCTCTGTTGCTGAATTGTACTTTCCAAGCCTTTAGTACAGTGTTCTGCACACAGGAAGCACTCAATAAATATGATTGAGTGAATGAATGCATGAATGTGTCAGGCACGGTACTAAGTGCTGGGGTAGATATAAAAGAATCAGGTTAGACACACACAGGGCTCACAGTCTTCATCCCTAAATTTTATACATGAGGTAACTGAGGCTCAGAGAAGTTAAGGGACTTGCCCAAGGTCACACAACAGACAGCATAATTGGGATTAGTTACACAAGACCTTCTGACTCCCTGGCCTGGACTCTATCCACTAGGCCCATGCTGCTTTACAGTAGAGGTAACCTACTTTCATCATTATATCATCTGTGAAATCCTAAAATTAACTTTCTTTCTTGGCCTGGCCGATGACTCTTAATTAGTCAGTCAATCAGGCAATTGAGCATTTGTATGCAGACCACTGAGCTGAGTACTTTAAATCCAGGTGTGGTCTCTAAACTGGAATGGTGTTTAAACCAACATGAGATGGAGGTCCACAAGAACAAAGGACAAGGTTCTCCAGGAAACTACAAAGAGAGCAAGCTGCTCAAGAGGAGCTGTTAGAGTTGATCTTTTGTTAAGTATAATAATGCTCTCAACTGTAAGCTCCTTGTGGACAGCGAATGTTTCTACACACTCTGTTAAACTGTTACATTGTACTTTCCCAAGCACTTAGTGTACAGGGCTTTGAATGCAGTAAGTACTCAATAAATAGGATTGCTTGATTATAATGAGGACATAAGTCAGTTAATAATAAAACTCTTTCAAAAATAATGCAAATTTCTGCCATCAAATACAAAGGAAACAAAAGTGACCAAAATTAAAGCTTTCTTAAAAATTTAATACATTAAATCAAATTGAATGCATTTAAAATGTACTAAAAAAAGTTATGCACAAAGCAATCCCAACAGCAGCAGTTTGGGAAATAGTTCATCCTCCCCTCTAGATAAGCTCCTTGTGTGAAAGGAACAGGTCTACCAACTCTGGTGCATTGTACTCTCCCAAGGGCTTAGTCCAGTGCTCTGCAAACAGTTAGCTCATCACAGATACCACTGATGGATTTGATTTTTTTTTTCCATCTCTTCCCATACTTAGTGTAGTGTTTGGAACCTGGTTAGTTACTTAGTGAATGCCACAATAAAATGAGCTCCCCAAATGGGAGGTGAATTATTCAATAACAAGGTCGCCTTGTTTTGTAACAACACATTACAAATTTGCTTTCTTGATCCATGCCATGGGCACGTACAAATCCAATCTATAAACTAATTTTCAGCTATCACTAGCATCACTAATTCACCTTCTTCACAGGCCGCTTCCATTTGGTCCATAGATTATATGCAGATAGAGCAAGTGGGATAAAACCCAGGCATGTCAAAAGAGCACTGAGAAACTGCAAAAGGTTTTCGAATAGGTTGAAGGTGAAAAAACTGCAGCAGAATGTCTCCAGAGAGTAAGGCAAAGAGTAACTTGAAGGTTGACGTGGAAGCTTCAATTTAGAAATTTCTTCTGGAAGAATCTCCCATCCAACTCTGGCCCACAGTTCTCTGTCAGAGAAGCAGTGGCCCTCTTCCACTGAAACAGCAGAACTGATGAGGATAGCCAGAAAGAGATCTTGAGGAAGCATCTTGCCCCATGGAGGAGAAAGGAAAAAAGAAACAAAAAATCACTGGCCAACTGAATCCTGATGAGGCCAGAAAACACGAAAGGGATCAAGAAAAGTGACCCTTCCAGTGCAAAATGATTTGCCTTAGGTAGGCACAGTTTTAGACAGTAGGATATTTCTGCTCAATCATAGCCTGTCTGTTGACAGCTACAATCCATGTGTGCCAGCAAAGCTGTAACTTAGTGACAAGTGTGACATCATCAGCCAGGTTGCTTCCCATTCAGAATAGTTCTGACTGGAACATCAAGTTTCCAGATATTCTTAGAGGATAGCACTAAAAATATAAGATGTCACCCAAACTCTCATAAATATCATAATCATGATTATCACTGGTATTGGTATTCGCAGCCTTGAATTCCTCAACTCCAACTGTCTCCTGGACCCCCTCCAATCTGGCTTCCGTCCCCTCCACTCTATTGAAACTACTCTCTCAAAGGGCACCAGTGACCTCCTTCTTGCCAAATCCAATGGTTCCAAATCTATCCTAATCCTCCTAGACCTCTCAGCTGCCTTTGACACTGTTGACCATCCCTTCTCCTCAATACATTATCCAACCTTGGCTTCACAGACTCCATCCTCTCCTGGTTCTCCTCTATCTCTCTGGCTGTTCATTCTCGGTCTCCTTCGTGGGCTATTCCTCGTTCTCCCATCCCCTAACTGTAGGGGCTCCTCAAGGGTCAGTTCTTGGCCCTCTTCTGTTCTCCATCTATACTCACTCCCTTGGTGAACCCATTCACTCTCACGACTTCAACTATCATCTCTACGCAGATGACACACAAATCTACATCTCCTCCCTTCTTCTCTCTCCCTCCCTCCAAGCTCTTATCTCTTACTGCCTTCAGGATGTCTCCACCTGGATGTCTGCCCACCACCTAAAACTCAACATGTCCAAGAATGAGCTTATCCTACCTCCCAAACCCTGTCATCTCCCTGACTTGCCGGTCACTGTGGACGGCACTAATATCATTTCCATCTCACAGGCCCGCAATGTTGGTGTCATCCTTAACTCAGCTCTCTCGTTCACTCCACACATAGAATCCATCACCAAAACCTGCCGGTCTCACCTTCATAACATCGCCCAAGATCTGCCCTTCCCTCTCCATCCAAACTACTACTTTGCTGGTACAAGCTCGCATAATATCCTGATGGGATTATTGCATCAGCCTCCTGATTTCCCATACAACGGTCTCTCCCTGCTCCAGTCTGTACTCCATTCTGCTGCCCAGATTATCTTTCTACAGAAATGCTCTGGACATGTCACTCCCCTGCTCAAAAACCTCCAGCGGTTGCCTATCAACCTGCACATGAAACAAATCCCCTCACACTTGGCTTTAAAGCTCTCCATCACCTTGCCCCCTCTGACCTCACCTCCTTTCTCGCCTCATCTGCCACCCCGTCCATTACACTCCATTGCTTCTCACCTCCTCATAGTGCTTCATTCTCACCTGTCCCACCGTAGACCCCTGGCCCATGTCCTACCGCTGTCCTGGAATGCCCTCCCTCCTCACATCCACCAAACTAAGTCTCTTCCCCTCTTCAAAGCTCACTTTGTCCAGGAGGCCTTCTCGAATTAAACCCTCCCTTTCCCTCTGCCCCTCCCTTCCCCATTCCCCCTACTCCCTCCCTCTGCTCTACCCCCTTCCCCTCCCCACAGCACTTGTGTATATTTCTATATATTGTGTATTACTCTATTTATTTTATTAATGATGTGTATATATCTATGATTTTATTGATCTTTAAGGTATTGATGCCTTGCTTTGTTTTGTTGTCTGTCTCCCCCTTTTCAGATTGTGAGCCGGTAGTTGGTCAGGGATTGTCTCTAACTGTTGCTGAATTGTACATTCGAAGTGCTTAGTACAGTGCTGTGCACACTGTAAGCTACAGCTCAATAAATACGAATGAATGAATGATTGAATGAATTTGTACTATTCATACGGTATTTATATATATGGATATTATTTATGTATTTTAAGTGTTTCTAATAGATATTCATACAATATGTTTGCATTGTACAGTTAATTGTTGTGATTATCAATAATGGCAATATTCATAATTATTACAATACGGTTGTTGTTGTGCTTGCTAAGTGCTTACTAATGGCACCAGGCACTACTTTAACTGGTGCGACTGATAGAGTACACTAAGATCAGACACCTTTCTTGTTCCACATAGTTTAAAGCTGACAGAATAGAGGTATTTAAACTACATTTTACAGTTGGTGAATTTGAGGCACAGACAAGTTGTGACTGACTGCCCTGAAGTCAATTGGCAGAGCCTGAATTGGAGCCTCTACCTGCTGCTCCCCAGATCTAGGCTCTTTCCAGTAGGCTCTGCTGCCTCCCAAGATCTTGGGTACCTTAAACATGCTGCTTTAATTGATTATTGTTTTGTGACTTTCTTAGACATAGAAAAAAATAAAAATGACATGATTAGTCTTAGTAGTACCTCTGATTGTACCCACCAAAATAGTAAAATTTTAATGGGCCCCAAATTTTACTTGTAAGAAGTTTTAGAATACCAGAGCGCAGTGGGTTGAGTATCTTCCTGTCTTGTCTGTTCTTTTCTTGATATGGTATTTGTGAAGCATTTACTATGTGCCAGGTACTGTACTTAATGCTGGGTTAGATACAACTTAATCAGGTTGGACACATTCCACTCTCCAACGTGGAGCTAACGGTCTTAATCTCTATTTTGCAGATGAGGGAACTGGGGCACAGATAAATTAAGTGACTTACCCAAGATCTGACTTCCATTCCCATGGTCTATCCCCTAGGGCACACTGCTAGTCTCAGGCCATGCTGTTAGTAGATGAAGCTGCTGAAATTCTTCTTGAATCTGGTTAAAGTGGTTTGGCCAAATCTGCTAAATCTAGATATTCCAGCAGCAGAGAAAGTTGGATAATTTGGATGCTAAGAGGGATTTTTTTTTTAATTTCCTGGGGTTTCTTCCCTGCAGCTGCAATACTTATTCAGTCCTTCTGTCCCAACTCATGTATCGGCAGCCTTTTCCTGAGTGGACCATGATAAATAGGTTTGGTCCTTAGGGGTTGAGAGAAGGGTGTGGTGGGGGGTGTGGGCGGCAAGGAGGGAAGAGGGACAGAGATTTTAATTCCAGTTGAACAGAACTTTGGGTCTGTGACCCAAATGAGTCCTTTGTATCTCTTTCCTCCCCTCCCACAGAAGAAGGATACAGCCCCTCAGCATACCCATCCTCCATAGGGAAAATCTCCACAGTTGAGAAAAGTGAAGAATCGAGGATGATACCAAAGTGGCAAGCTCCTGGAAGCAATCACCTCAAAGCAGCCTGCAACAGGGGTACTAAATAATATCCATGACCTTCCCCAAATGGCCACCACACGGGATGGTCAGGATCACCCCGTCCCAGAGACCTCATCGATATGGCTACCATATATGCCAATAATCCCCATCAAACCCAAGAAGCCATTATTTTTATGTGAAGACAAGATCCTCTGCTTCCTCACCCTCCCCTGCCTACACCCCTCCACCTGAAATAAAGGTGTTTGGTTTTTTTCAAAGTCACCGAGGACATGCAAATGGTGGGCAGTGAGATGGTAAGCGTCTTGATTTGGGGGAGCTTGGACCTGTGATAGGCTGAATTGCTCTCCTGGTCCTGAGCCCTGGAGACCACTCTGTTTGTTAGGCGGTGGCCTGGGCAAGAGCTGGGAGAGGTAGAACTTTGCTAGCAGGGAAGGGGAGAGGACCTGTTTGATTCAGGGCATCCAGCACTGTGCTCCACAGAGCACCACTTACTCCAGACTCCGAGGCAACAGGGAACCACTTGATTTGAGGGGCCCATAGTTGCCATGGCCCCTTCTCTGACAGATGATGAGTACTCTCCCCACCTTCTAAGCCTTATTGAAGGCACATCTCCTCCAAGGGGCCTTCCCTGTCTAAGCCTTCCTTTCCCCTTCTCTCTCTCCCTTCTGGGGTGCCCTGATTTGCTTTCATCCCTGCCTCAGCCCCACAGAACTTCTGTACATAGCTGTAATTTATTTATTTAGATTACTGTCTTTCTCCTGCTATAGACTGTAAGCTCTTTGTGGGCAAAGAATGTAACAAACTCCATTATGTTGTTCTACAGTACTGTCCCAAGTGTTTAGTGCAGTACTCTGCACATAGTAAGCACTCAATAAATGCAATCGATTGATTGACCCCACCAGCTATCAGTCAGTCTCTCCACCCAGATCAATCAATTGATCTATGAATATTATTTATTGAACACTTACAGTGTGCAGAGCACTGTTCTATGCATTTGAGAAAGTGCAGTAGAACAGAGTTAGACAGGCCTGGGAGTCAGAGGACCTGGGTCCTAATCTTCGCTCCTCCGCGTGCCTTTTGTGTGTCCTTGGGCAAGTGACTTAATTTATCTTTGCCTCATTACCTCATCTGTAAAATGAAGACTATCCTGGTGCTCATTACAGTGCCTGATACATAGTGAGCGCTTAGCAAATGTAAAAAAAAACACCAAAAAACCTCAGCTAGACTACCTGATGAAGCTCCTGAAGTATGAAATAGAGTAAATAGACATCCTCCCTGAACTCAGGGAGCTTACAATTTAGCAGAGGAGATAGACAAAAAATATTTTATGAACAGAGGAAAAAAGGAAAGAGATGTTTGTTCAAGAGTTAGTGCTTAAGTAATAGGGCATGTAAGGAATATGCCTGGCACATTGTAAGTGTTTAACAAATACCATAAAATTTTTTTAAATAAAATAATGCTACAGATATTTGTGACTAGAGCAGTTCCTAGCTGCTGCCGCAGTGCTGAAGTGGTATTTGGCCACCTATTTGAGTGGAAGCTTGTGTTAACTGTTGTACCCTTCTTCTTGGATTCCGGTAGAATCACGACCCCCCATTCTATTTCAACGGTCATATCCAATCCTGTCGGGTTTCCCTTCCCCACATTGTCTCTTCCTCTCCAGACAAAGGGCCACCATCCCAGTTTAGGTGCTTGTCTTATCCCGAATAGGCTACTGTTTTCCTCACTATTTTCCCTCCCTCCAGTCTCTCCTATCTACGATCTATACTTCCTTCTTATGTCCAGATCATTTTTCTCACAGTCCTCTCTGCATTACATAGAAACCTTTGCCACTGGTTTTAAGGCACTCAATCCTCTCCTGCAACTGTTACTTTAGAATGTAAGCTCACTGTGGGAAGTTTATTGTTATACTCTACTCCCCCAAGCACTTAGTACAGTGTTCTGCACACAGTAAGTGCTCAAGAAATACAATTGACTGCCTGACTGCAAGACAATACCCCTCTCCCATCACAACCCAGTGTGCACGCATCCCTTGTTTCAAGTGCAGTTCTTGACACCAACTTCTTGCTTATGCTCTTTCTTCTTTCTGGACCTCACTCTCTACTCACATCTCACAGACCAGAGCTCTCTTCACCTTCAATGGTGGGAGTATGGCCTCATGGATAGAGCACTGGCTTGGGAGTCAGAAAGATGTTGGTTCTAATCCCAGCTCTGCCACTTGTCTGCTGTATGACTTTGAGCAAGTCATTTCACTTCTCTGTGCCGTAGTTCTCATATGTGTATAATGGGGATTGACACTGTGAGCCCTATGTAGGTTAGGAACTGTGTCAACCCAACTATCTTGTATCTACTCCAGCATTTAGTAGAGTGCCTGGCACAGGGTCAGTGCTTAACACATACCATTCAAAAGCAATCAACATTATTTATTGCTTTTGTGCAGACCCCTGTACCAAGGTCTTGGCATCTGCAAAGAATAAGCAATTGATTCTATACCAAGATCTTGGGAGAGTACAATGGAGTTAATAGGTGTGACCTCTTGTCTCAAAGAGTTTACAGGCCAGAGAGCAGACAGATACCAAAATAATCTACAGGTGGGAGGATCTAGTTGGGGGCACAGACACTGAAATTGATTACAGGTATGAGTTGCAATACATTTTGAAGATACTTTTCTAAGTGTTGTGGTGGGGCTGGGGTTGGATGAGTATCTAAATGCCTAAGAGGTGAGGATTCAAGTGCAGAGTCCCCCAATAGTGGGGGAAATGGGATGAAAGAGGAAAGATTAGTCAGGGAGAGTATCCCTGGAGGAGATGTGGTTTTTGTAGGGCTTTGAAGGTAGGAGAATAGTGGTCTTCTGGATATACACAGGGAGGGAGTTACAGGCAGCATGGAGGGTGTGAGCAAGGGATCAGTGAAATGAGTGCTGAGAACAAGGCCCAACACATAGATTGGTGTTAGGGAATCATATAGTGGAAGAAGAGCGAGGTTAAGTACAGGGCCATCACGATTACCCCGGAGGCCTTCTGTGATTAATCTCTCCCCACTCCACCTTACTTTTCCCCAATCCTTCAACACTTCTTCATCACTTAAATTCTTGGGTAGTCACTCTCCTTGCCCCACTTTCCCATATCTTTATATTCTTTTTCATCCATCTAGTTGTAATTTGTTTTAGTGCACTTCCCCTACTAGACTGTAAACTTTTTGAGGAATGTACAGTACAATACCTGGCAAACAGTAAGTGCTTAGCAAATACTGTGAGCCCTAACTCTCTCATATCTTCCAGTGCTTAGAACACTGCTTGACATATATTAAGGACTTAGAAAATGCCACAGAGAACCAGCATTTTCTAGTGGATGAAGCATGGGCCTGGGAATCAGAAGGTCATAGGTTTTAATCCTGACTCTGCTACTTGTCTACTGTGTGTCCTTCACACTTCACACTTCACTTCACTTCTCTGGGCCTGTTACCTCATCTGGAAAATAAAGACTTTGACTGTGAGCCCCATGTAGGACATGGACTGTGTCCAACCCTATTTGCTTGGATCCACCCCAGTGCTTAGTACAGTGCCTAGCACATAGTAAGCACTTAACAAATCCCATCATTACTGTTATGATTATTATTAATCACAGGTCCACCACAAGTGCTCAGTGCTTAGAACAATGCTCAGCACATAATAAGCGTTTAACAAATACCATGATTATTATTATTATTACTCTGTGACCTTGAACAAGTCACTTCACTTCTTTGGGCCTCCATTACTTCATCTGCAAAATCGGGATAAGAATGTGAGCCCCATGTGGGACAGGGACCAGGTCAACCTGGCTGAACTTGTATCTGCCCAGGGTTTAGAACAGTGCTTGGTACAGAAGGAGATAGCAGTCACGCTTCTCCTTTTAGATCTCTTGCCATTCCTCCTTTGGAGGTCTGGGGATGCACCTGGAACATACAAGCCCCAGGCCAGATCAATCAGTTGATCAATCAGTGGTATTTATTGAGCATTTCCTATATGCAGAGCACTGTACTAAATGCCCTAGGAGAGTTCAGTGGAATAAGTAGGAGGGATCACTGCCCTTAAAGTGATGAATGACCAGGCTCCCTGTTTCCTATCAGGAAGTGGCAGGAACTTTGCTCAGAAAGGCTTCTGCTGATCACAGGCCTTCAGCCTGAGCAGACGCTTGGAGTGGGGTCAAAATTTGGAGGGCGGGGAGGGTCCTCCTTCCTTCCATCTCTCGTTTTTCCCCCATGGCTACCCTGGCCCCGGGTCCACAGGTCTTCCCTCATTGGCAGCTTTGTCTGTGGCTGGGCACTTCCCTCCTTGCCCCATCCCCATTAACGGTCCTCAGAGTTCGAACCAGGAAGAAAGGGGAAGCTCTGGGCCTGGGACTCCCCATCTCCTTGGTGCTCTCTCCTTAGGCTTACCGGAGGTCCTGCTGCCAGTCGATCCTGATGAAGTGTCCATGACCATTGTCCGCCTGGTGGCCTTGACTTGAAAGGTGCTTTCTAAGGGTGGCATCCTTCACCCTGTACTGCCGGCAGCTGTCTTGGGGCTTGTAGGGATGGGACAGAGGTCTCTCATATTTCACCCTGATGGAGTTGGTTTCTGATATGCTGCACCTCTCACACACCAAGCCCCTGGCACTGATTGACTCTTGTAAGGACTGAGAGCGTGTGCTCTCTGATGCAGCAGTCAGTGGATTCACTAGCATTTTATCACCTGCGGTGGCTCCAGTTCTGGTTTTGTTCCAGTGGGCCTCCCCTGCTCCCAGCTGCCCGGGCATCTGGCAACTTGGAGAGAAAATTCCCCTGTGGCTGTGGGCCAGTAGCTCTGCCGGAAGGTTGTTCGTCGTAGGCCCCACTGCGTGGTGTCCCTGCTTCCTCAGTTTGTTGGGCTGACTGGATGGGCTTTGCCAGGCTTATCCCACCCTCCTGGGAGAGTCTGTAAGCCCCAACGGTCCCTCTGCTCTGTAGTGAACCCTCAGTTAGTTGGATTTACTGTGTGGGCTCTATCTGGCCCATCTCACCATCTTGGTTGAGTGTGTAAGCCCCATCATTCCTTCTGTTCTGTAACGAGCCCTCAATTTGTTGGGCTGACAGGGTGGGCACTACCAAGACTAGTGCACCCTCCCAGGTGAGTTTTTCAGTGCTCTCTCCTGGATCGTTGGAGCCAGTGGGCTCTGGGCACTGGACGTGGAGTCTGCCCTCATTACCAACTGAGGCACACTGGAATCTCAGGTCATTTCACACAACAGCGTGACAACCACAGCCTTCCATAATGGCTTGCCACTTCCTCCATGTCATGTCAGGCAGTGGTCCTCTGAATGCCCCACATTCCCCCCACCAGTCACCTACCGTCCTGAAGGCAGGAGGAAAAATGAGCCTGGAGGTCATGGGTTCTAATTACGGATCCACCATTTGTCAGCTGTGTACCTTTGGGCAAGTCACTTAACTTCTCTGTGCCTCAGTTACCTCATCTGTAAAATGGGGATTAAGACTGTGATCCCCATGTGAGACATCCTGATCACCTTGTATTCCCCTTCAGCACTTAGAACAGTGATTTCCACATAGTAAATGTTTAACAAATTACATTATTATTATTATTTTTGATGGTATTTGTTGAGACCTCTGTGCCAGGCACATTATTATGCACTGGGGTAGATATAAGATAATAAGGTTGGAGATAGTCCATGTCCCACTTGGGGATCACAGGACTTCTGTTGGTTCACAAGCGAGGTCCAGTCGTGTGCTGTGTTGTGGTCTGCCTATGAGGTTGGCCCCCTGCATGTGATCAGATCGTCCCCCAGCAATACTGTAACAACCATTATGTCGTCTCCTGCCTTTCTCTCCTCTCCACCTCCTCCCCCCGACTCCACCAATGGCCCTCTCTTCCCTGAGTCCCTGTCTTCTACACTGGGTACTTTTAGAGTCTAGGTGAGGGCCCAAGGACCTGGAAAAAAAATGGATCACCTTTTCAGGAGATGCAGAATATCCTCTAGATTCTGGTTGCATGTTTCCAACATTCTCCTAACTAGAAACCAAGAGAATGGATTACTTGGGTTTCTGGAGAGGGGTGGGTTGTGCTCCTTCCTGCAGTTTGGAGCTGGGGTTTGCCAGGGACTCTACTTCTCCACCCTCTGGGTCGTTGGCAGTCCACGGCTGAGGGAGGATGGTGGTAGTCCCCTGAGAAAAGTTGCCACCTGCATCTACCCTCCAACCAGTGTACTAAGATGATTAGGGCCCCCACTAAAGCTGTGCTCTTTCCTAGGACTCTGGGACTGAAAGGGGCTGAACCCTTCAACCTAGGCTGCTCTACTAGATCTGGTTCTATACTCTCTGAGAAAAATGTGAAGCAGCATGGCCTTGTGAATAGAACAGGAGTCTGGAATTCAGAAGAATCTGGCTTATAATCCTGACTCTGCCACTTTTTAAAATAATGTTATTCATTGAGTGCTTACTATGTGTTAAACACTATTCTAAGCTTGGGATAGGCACAGTCAATTAGGTTGGACACAGTCTCTGTCCCACATGGGGCTCACAGTCATCTAAGTGGAAAGAACAGGTATCCACATTTTACAGTTGAAGAAACCGAGGCTCAGAGCAGGAAAGCAACTTGCCCAAGGTCATGCAACAGACAAGTGGCAGAGCCAGAAGTAGAACCTAAGTTCTTCTGATTCCAAGGCCCTTAGGCTATTTTGCTTCTCGTCAGCTCATCTTTTCTCCATTTTTATGTGACACAAGTTACCTAATTTGTGAAATGAGGACAAAGACCCTGAGGCCCATGAGGGACATGGACTGTATCCGACTTACTTAGCTTATATCTACCCCAGTGCTTAGAACAGTACCTGGTATGTAGTGCTTACCAAATGCCATTAGAAAAAGAATTGGGATAGAAGGCCCTGGAACCCCAGCATTCGGAGGTGGAGACGGGAGCATGGACAACAAGAGGGAAGGCAAGGATGGTAGCTTTATCTGGTGCATCCTCTGACTGGGAATTGGGACCACGCTGACAAAGGAAGAGGGCAACATGATTAGCAGGGGTTTGGGCCAGTCACCAGTGTCTCGACTAGGATAGAAGGCAAAAAACCTTGACTCACTGGCTATGACTTTTTTGCTCTCAAAGGATATCTTCCATTCACAAAAAAGGGGTCTTGGCCTTTGGCTTTGGCTCCATTCCAGGAGATTTGAGGTGGGCCAGCAAGGAGGCTTAGAGTGGGAACAGACTTGGACCTGAGGAAGAAGAGCCTGACAGACAAAACCCCACAGAGCCTGTCTCCAGCACAAGGACCAGCCCAAAGACCCTTGTGAGCTGCAGAGACCCTGGGAAATCAATCAACTCATGGTATTTATAGATAGCTTACTGTTTTCAGAGCACTGTACTAATTGCTTGGGAAAGTACAGTACAACTGGTTGAGAGGGCACATTACCTGCCTATAACAAGCTTCCAGTTTAGAGGGCTTGCGCAGAGGATGGGGCCATAATTCTCACTTTGGGCTCTGGACATCCACCACACATTGGAATGAAGAAGGTGGCAAGTGAGGGGAGAGATGGGGGATATGGAGAAAGTGGGCTGGGGACTTACACTTCTCCAAGGTCCTATGAGCCCTGGGTTTTGGGAAGCGGTGTGGGGCAGGGGGGCACATCGGAGTCCTTACCACATTGTGAGTTTTGTCTGCCTTCTTCCACAGGTCCACGTGGCCCCACTGGATCTCCCAGAGCAGCAGTACAAGGAAGATGATAGTGAATCCCCTGTGAGGGAGTGACAACTGAAGGCCCCATAGTATGGCGAGGATTGGGAAGAGGAGGGCTTGCAGGATGTCCCACATCATCCGGATGTGGGAGGCCTTTCCTGGCCCTGCCCAACTCTGTTTGGGTCTGGGCAGAGCCATACTCCTCATCGAGATGGTGATCAAGCCCCCAGAGCCGGTTCACAGAAACAGTTGTGTCATACTGGGAGGGCCCAGCCTGGTGCATGGGGGTGAGGAGGAAGGTGATGGGGGGCTGGAGAGAGCTTAGCAGGGGAGAGAGAAAGGGCAGTGTCAATGGGGGAAGGCAACTCTTATGATGGAGGGCCTAGTTCCAGGAAAGGGCCAGTTCTGGAGGGAGGAAGTGGCGGTGGGGGTTGGGCAGTAACTGCTTTGGTCAGGGCAGATTGTTCCACTGGGGGAGAGTGACCCCTGAAGGGGGAGGCTGGTTCTGATGGAGGGAGGGGGCGCTGACTCTCAGGGGGGATGGACGGGGGGATGGCAGAGTGACCCCTGAAGGGGGAGGCTGGTTCTGATGGAGGGAGGGGGCGCTGACTCTCGGGGGGATGGACGGAGGGATGGATGGTCAGGGAGTTCCTGTCAGGGACGGAGACTCCTTGGGTGATTGGGATGAGCAGTAGAGCCTGATTCTAAGTGGTTCCAGTTCTTGTGGAGGGTGTGTGTCATCCCTGAAGAGTGGGGAAAAAGAGAGAAAATGTGACCATTTAGAATGAGCATGGGTCCAGATGTCAGTTAACCTATGTGATAATAATAATAATTGTACTTTCCAAGCGCTTAGTATAGTGCTCTGCATAAAGTTAGCACTCAGTCAATGCATTTGAATAAATGAATGAATAAATCCCAGCTCTGCCATTTGCCTACTCTGTGATCTTGGCAATTCATTTTGCTTTTTTGTGCCTCATTTTTCTTTTCTGTAAAATTGTATTTGAATACCGTTCTCCATCCCCAGTGGTGGGCGTGGCCAAGGAATGTGTCTCTCATTGTCTTGTACTCTCCCAAGTGCTTACTACAGTGCTTTGAACACAGAAAGTGCTCAATAAATGCAATTGAATGAATGAATGAATTGGCCCTGGGAGGGACAGAAATAGTGTCTGACTCAGTCACGTTGCTCCCTCCTTCCTCCCTTTGCTACTCTCCTTCTCCAACCCAGCCCACATACTTCGCTCCTCTAATACTAACCTTCTCACTGTACCTCGATCTCATCTATCTTTCTGCTGACCCCTTGCCCATGTCCCCGCTCTGGCCTGGAACACCCTCCCTTCTCAAATCTCACAGACAATTACTCTCCTCACCTTCAAAACTTTACCGAAGACACATCTCCAAGAGGCCTTCCCTGACTAAGCACTCTTACTTTTCTTCCAGTCCCTTCTGCATTGTCCTAACTTGCTCCTTTTATTCATTCCCTCTCCCAGCCCCACAGCAATTATGCATATGTGTCATTTATCCCTTCATTTATTTATTTACATCAATATCAGTCTCCTCCTCTAGACTGTAAGCTAATTGTAGGCAGAGAATCCGTATGTTTATTGTTATATTGTACTCTCCCAAGCACTTAGTTAAGTGCTTTGCACCCAGTAATTACTCCAAAAATGCAATTAATTGAATGAATTAATTAATTAATGGCCTGCATATCTTATTTCTACCCTAGAGTTTACTACTTAGCACATAGACTGTGAGTCCCCTGTTGGACAGGGACAGAGAAGTAACGTGACCTAGTGGATAGAGCAGGAGACTGGAAGTCAGAAGGACCTGCATTCTAATATTAGCTCCTTCACTTGTCTGTTGTGTAACCTTGGGCAGGTCACTTAACTTTTCTGTGCCTCAATTTCCTCAACTGTAAAATGGGGATCAAATACCTTCTCCCCCTCCTATTTAAAACAGGGACTCTGTCCAACCTAATTAACTTGTGACTACACCAGAGCTTAGAACAGTGTTTGACACACAGTAAGCACTTAGCAAATATAATGATAATAAAAATAATTAATTATAATGATTATCATTATTAGTATAATGGATACAGACACATCCTCAATGACACTCAGAGACTTAGAGTGACAGAGAACAGTATTTAAGGCCAAATTATAGATGTGGGAACTGAGGCACAGGGAAATTAAATGACTTGCCTGTAGTAACTCAGAAGGCCTAGTCAAGTGCTCCACTTACTAGGCCACACTGGTGCTTCTGATAGTGTAGGGGACCCCACCAAACTTCATTCTTCCCAGTTTACATGAGTTTCCTGACTGCAGAGCAAGAAGAAAGGAGAATCCAGAAGAGAAACTCTGTTGTCCCCAGAGGCCCCAGCTGGTCTGATGAGATGTAATAATTATAATAATGATAATAATGGTAGTTGTTAAAGAACTTACTAAGTACCAGGCACTGTACTAATCTCTGGGGAAGATACAACCAAATCGGGTTGAACTCAGTCTCCTGTTCCACATGGAGCTCACGGTCTCAATCCCCATTTCACTGATGAGGTCAGTGAGGCCCAGAGAAGTGAAATGATTTGCCAAAGGTCAAACAGCACACAAGTGGCATAAGCAGAATTAGAATCCATTACCTTCTGACTTCCGATCCCGAGCTCTAATAATAATAATAATAATAATGTTGGTATTTGTTAAGCGCTTACTATGTGCTGAGCACTGTTCTAAGCGCTGGGGTAGACATAGGGGAATCAGGTTGTCCCACGTGGGGCTCACAGTCTTAATCCCCATTTTACAGATGAGGGAACTGAGGCACAGAGAAGTTAAGTGACTTGCCCACAGTCACACAGCTGACAAGTGGCAGAGCTCTACACACTATGCCATGCTTCTTCTCTACTCAATGATACCATAGTCAGAGGGCAGGGTCAGGACAAGGAAGAAGGGGCTCTTTTTGGTTTTGCATTAATCGTTTTTCGATTTTTCTGGTCTAGGAAGAATAGACCTGGTTGAAAGTGGGAGGAAAGTGGGTCAAGGTGCTCTCAGGGGCTTTTGTTCTATCTTTCCTCAGGGTATATTGTGGTCTCCCAAGTGCTTAGTACAGTTCTCTGCACACAGTAAGTGCTAAATAAATATATCTAACTGTTTGATCTGTCAGGGCTTATAGGCTAAAGAAATAGAGTTCTTGGGCATGGCAGAAAAGAGCAGAACGTACTCATTCCAAGGAACCACATGACACCCATTTTCTTGGTTTCCTACTTTGGAGGCTGTGAATCTTGAGAAATTCTGTGTCTTTTGAAAAGGTGATTGAGTCTTTCTCTTTTCCCCCTCCGTGGGGCCCCATCTAGATTCTGAGCGTAATCAGGTTGGAAGAAATTAGTATCATTATTATTATTATTATCATTAAGAAAGTGTCCCATGGAAAAAGGGTCGAGTGGGGTGTGTGTGTGTGTGTGTGTGTGTGTGTGTGTGTGTGTGTGTGTGAGTAGGTGCTTGCCTGGCTTGAGGAATCTTTTTTTTTATGTCATTTGTTAAGCTCTTATTTTGTGGTAGGCACTGTACTAAGTCCTGGGGGACATACAAGATAATCAGGTTGGGCATAGTCCATGTCCCACATATGGCTCATACTCTTAATCCCCATTTTACAGACGAGGCAACTGAGGCGCAGACAAGTTAAGTGACTTGCCAAGTTCACACAGCAGACAAGTGGCGGAGCGGGAATTAGAACCCAGATCCTTCAGACTCCCAGCCCTCCAGGCCATGCTCCTTCTCTCAATGGCATTATGGGAGCACTACTGGATATGGTGAGTGGAGCAGACATGCATGGTGGGCACACTTGCTGTGACAGCTTGCACCACAGGTGAGCCAATGGAAACCCAGGACTCAGGACTCCCTTAGAGCCAGGAGTTCATCCCTCAGCTTTGCAGAGGTCAGGATCAGGCTCACTTGTCATTTATTGACTGGGGAATCTCTCAGTCCCTTGAGACTGCAAAGTCATTGTGGGCAACGGGTATGTCTGTTTATTGTTGTATTGTACTGTCCTAAGCACTTAGTACACTGCTCCACACAGAATATGCTCAGAAATTACAATGGAATGAATGACTGGGCCTGTGGACTGACTTCAGTTTGACCCAAAGGAGCGGGGCTTCACATAAATGTACGGGGTCCCGATTTTAGGAGATGAAATAAATTATCCAATCAGAAGATGAAGAAATATAAATAATAATAAGATTAACAGTGCTGTTAGGCCAGAGAGACCAGCTGATGGAATGTCTTCATTTTGATATGAAAATAATACTGATCATAATAATGACAATGGTTAAACCCACACAATGTGCCATGCATTTTGCTGGGATATATACAAGGTCATTCATTCATTCAATCGTATTTATTGAGCATTTATAGTGATCAAGTACTAAGTGCTTGAGAGAATAGAAGATAACAATGAACAGATCCATTCCCTGACCACCATGAACTTACCGTCAAGAAGACGAGTTTACAGTCTCGAAGGATTAGCAATCAGATCAGATAATAGTCATCCCAAATTGAGCTCACAGTTTAAGAGAGGGAGAACAGGTTCATAATTCCCATTTTAGAGTTGAGGAAACTAAGGCACGGAGAAGGTCATTAGGTCGTCCATTAGCTCATCCACTTTGCAAAGCTTGGAGCTGGAATAGGAATCCAGATTTCCTGACTCCTAAGTTCTTTCTTTAGAGTGGTCTGTTCCCTGCCCCGACAAAGATGGGTTTGTCTTGTCCTGAAAGGCGTCTGGGGAAGGTGATCTCCTCTAATGTGATGATCCAATTCCTGGACCTGCCACATTCTCTCATGCCGCTTTTCTCCACCGTTTTGTCCCTCAAACATGAACACATTTCTTACTGCTCTTGGCTTTGTCACGAGCCCCTATCTAGTACTAACCAGGCCCTTCCTGGACTGGGCAGGGGGGCTTCAGTGACACATAGTAGAGTCAAACCACACCACCGAACCCCAAACCCCAAGTTACCGTGGAAAGTTTTTTACTTAGTTTTACCAATGTGCAAAGGAGTGACACATAAACACACACTAACTCATTCCATTTCACCAAGGTTTCAATACCAATGGTCAAAGGAGTCCGTTATCACAATGCTTCTTCTTTCTGCTTCTTTCTGCTTGCTTCTGCTTTTTTTTAGCAAACAAAAACTCCTCACTATTGCTTCAAAGATCTCCATCTCCTTGTCTCTTCTTACCTCACCTCCCTTCTCTCCTTCTACATTCCAGCCCCCACACTCTACACCTCTGGTACTAACCTTCTCAAGGTGCCTCGATCTCACCTGTCCTGCCAGTGACTCCTGCCCCACTTCCTACCGATGGCCTGGAATGCCCTCCCTCCTCAAATCCATTAAATATCACTCTACCCACCTTCAAAGCCCAGCTGAAGGCTCACTTCCTCGAAAAGGTCTTCCCAGACTAAGCCCCACTTTTCTTCAGCTTTCCTTCCCTTTCGCATTACCTCGACTCACTCTCTTTGGTCTTCCCCACCCCTTCCCATCCAACAGCTCTTATGTATATATGTATATATCTATAATTCTATTTATCCATATTAATGTCTGTTTACCTGTTTTGATGTCTGTCTCTCCTCTTCTAGACTGTAAGCCCAGTGTGGGCAGGGATTGTCTCTCTTTATTGCTGAACTGTACTTTCCAAGTACTTAGTATAGTGCTCTGCACACAGTAAGCGCTCAAGAAATATGATTGAATGAATGAATAAATGAAGTGCTGTTGCATTCTGCTGCTTTCGAGTGCTGCTCTACTGCTGCTTCTGCTTGCATGCTTGCTCTCTTGCCTGCTTATTCTTGATTGTCCTCTGCCGTGCTTCAGCTCCAGGTGCTTCAGTGATGCTTTCTGTGGGCCCCCTCGCAGTTCAAAGTGACCACCTTGTATCTGCCTTAGGCATCACAGCTGTGGCTCTCTGTGGCAGTCACTGATTGGTCCAGGCCCGTTAGCAGGTAGAGCAGGGAGAGAAGGCCATGCCTCCCTCCATGCTCTTCTCCCACAGGCCAGCAATCACTGCCCTTGCCTTTTCTTCAAGAACTGTCCCTTAAACCTTGTCTTTCCAGTTTTTCCTGCCCTCCCCAGCCTTTTCCTTCCATGCCTCTCCCCCAAACCTTCTCTTTCCAGTTTTGCTCCCCTTTCATATTCCTTCAAGTCCTGTCCCCCAAATCTTTTCTTTCCACTTTAGCCCCTTTCACCTGAGCCTTTTCCTTCCAGGCCTGTCCCCTAAACCTTCTCTTTCCAGCTTCCCCCCCCCCACCAGACTTTTCTTTCCATTCCTGACTTCTATTTTTGCCACCCTCCAGACTTTTCTTTCAAGTCTTGTCCCTGAAACTTTCTCTTTCCACTTTTGTCCCCTTGCCTTTTTTTCAAGTCCTGTTCCACAGACCTTCTCTTTCCACTTTTGTTGCCACAGCCTTTTATCTTCCCGGTGTGTCCCCCAAATATTCTCTTTCCAGTTTTGCCCACTCCCCCCGCCCCCAGCCTTTTCTTTCAAGTCCTGTGATCTAAAACTTCTCTTTACACTTTCCCCCCGCCCCAGGCTTTTCCTAACAAGCCTCTCCCCCAAACCTTCTCCTTCCACTTTTGCCCCCCAACCCTTATCTTTCAAGTCCTGTCCACCAAATCTTCTCTTTCCAGTTTTGCTCCTCTTCCTTTTCTTTCAAGTCCTGTCTCCCAAACCTTATCTTTATACTTCCCCCAGCCAGTTTTTTCTTTCAAGTGCTGCCCCCCAAACCTTTTCTTTCCACTTTTGCCCCCCTTGTCTTTCCTTTCCAGGCCTGTCCCCCAAAGCTTCTCTTTTCAGTTTTGGTACCATTGCCTTTTCTTTCAAGTCCTGTCCTACAAACCACTCTCTTTCCAGTTTTGCCCCCCAGCCTTTTCTTTCAGGTCCTGTCCCCCAAACCTTCTCTTTCCAGTTTTTCCCCCTTTGCCTTTTCTTTCAAGTCTTTTCCCCAAAGCCTTCTCTTTCCAGTTTGGCCCCCTTGCCTTTTCCTTCCAGGCCTATCCTCCAAAACGTCTCTTTCCATTGTTGCCCCCCTTGCCTTTTCTTTCAAGTCCTATCCCCCTAAACCTCTCTTTCCAGTCCCCCCTCCCAGCCCCCAGACTTTTCTCTCAAGTCCTGTCATCCCAAACCTCTCTTTACACTTTTGCCGCCCTCAGGCTTTTCCTTACAGGCCTGTCCCCCAGACCTTCTCTTTTCTCAGTTTTGGCCCCCCAGCTTTTTCTTTCAAGTCCTGACCCTAATCCGTTTCTTTCCAATTTTGCCCCCCTTATATCTTCCTTCCAGGCCTCTCCTCCAAACCTTCTCTTTCCAGTTTTGCTCTCCCCAGCGTTTTCTTTCAAGTCCTGTCCAGCAAACCTTCTCTATCCAATTTTTCCCCTTTGCCTTTTCTTTCATGTCTTGACCCCAAACATTCTCTTTCCAGTTTTGCTCCTCTTGCCTTTTTTTTTAAATCCTGTCCTCCACACCTTTTCTTTCCAGTTCTGCCCCATTTAGTTTCCTTTCAAGTCCTGTCCCCCAAAACTCTTTCCAGTTTTGTTCCCCAGTTTTTTCTTTCAAGTCCTGTCTCAAAAACGTTCTCTTTGCAGCTTTGCCCCCCTTGCCTTTTCTTTCAAGACTTGTCCCCCAAACCTTCTCTTTCCAGCTTTGCCCCCCCCCCCCAACTTTTCTTTCAAGTCCTGTCCCTCAAACCTTCTTTTCCAGTTTTGCCTCCATTGCCTTTTATTTCAAGTCCTGTCCCTCAAACCTACTCTTTATACCTAACACTCCCCCCAGCCTTTTCTTTCAAGTCCTGCCCCCCAATCCTTTTCTATAAACTTTTGCCCCCCTAGCCTTTTCCTTTAGAGCTTGTCCCCCTAACCTTCTCTTTCCAGTTTTGCTTCCTTTCGTTTTCTTTCAAGTCTTGTCCCTAAAAAATTATCTTTCCACTTTTGCCCCCCCTTTTTTATTTCAAGTCCTGTCCAGCAAACCTTCTCGTTCCAGCATTGCCCCCTCACCCTTCTTTGTTTTTCAAGTTCTGTCCCTCAACCTTCTCTTTCCAGTTCTGGCCTCCAGCCTTTTCCTTCCAGGCCTGTCCCCCAGACCCTCTCTTTCCATTTTTCCCCCTTTGCATTTTCTTTTAAGTCCTGTCCCCAAAACGTCCCTTTCCAGTATGCCCCCCTTTGCCTTTTCTTTCAAGTCCTGTGCCCAAAACCTTCTCTATACACTTGACACCACAGCCTTTTCTTTCAAGCCCTATCCCCTAAACCTTCTCTTTCCACTATTGCTCCCTTCGACTTTTCTTTCAAGTCCTGCCCCCCAAACCATCTCTTTCCACATGTGACCCACAGATTTTACTTTCAAGTCCTGTTCCCCAAACCTTTTCTTTCCACTTGGGACTACCCAGCCTTTCCCTTACAGGCCTGTCCCCCAAAACGTCTTTTTTCAGTTTTGGTCCCCTTGCCTTTTCTTTCAAGTCCTGACCCCCAAACCTTCTCTTTCCAGTTTTGTTCCCTTAGCCTTTTCTTTCAACTCTTTTCACCCAAACCTTTTCTTCCCAGTTTTGCCAACCTTGCCTTCTCTTTGAAATCCAGTCCCCCAAACATTGTCTTTCCACTTTTGCCCGCAAACCTTTTCTTTCAAGTCCTGTCCCCTAAACCTTATCTTTACGCTTTTGCCCCCCAGCCTTTTCTTTCAAGTGCTGTCCCTCAAACCTTCTCTTTCCAGTTTTATCCCCTTGCCTTTACTTTCAAGTCCTGTCCCCTAACACCTCTCTTTCCAGTTTTGCCCCCATTGCCTCTTCTTTCAACTTCTGTCCCCCAAACCTTCTCTTTCCAATTTTGCACCCCTTTCCTATTCTTTCAAGTAGTAGCCTCCAAACCTTATTTTTACACTTTTGCCGCCCAGCCTTTTCTTTCAAGTGCTGTTCCTCAAGACTTCTTTTTACACTTTTGCCCCCTCCATCCTTTTCTTTCAAGTCCTGTCCCCCACAACTTCACTTTCCTCTTTTGCCCCTTTTTCCTTTTTTTTTCAAGTCCTGTCCCCCTAACCTCCTCTTTCCAGTTTTGTCCCCCTTGCCTTTTCTTTCAAGTCCTGCCCCCAAAACTACATTTTCCAGTTTTGCCTCCCCCCCCACAGACTTTTCTTTCATATCCTGTCCACCAAATCTCTTTAGACTTTTGCATCCCCTAGACTTTTCTTTCAAGACCTGTCCACCAAACTTTCTCTTTCCAATTTTGACCCTCCAGGCTTTTCTTTCAAGTCCTGTCCCCAAACCTTCTCTTTCCAATTTTGCTCCGCCCTTGCCTTTTCGTTCAACTCCTGTCCCCCATACCTCCTCTTTCCACTTTTGCCCCCCAAGGCTTTTCTTTCAAAGCCTGTCCCCCAAACCTTCTCTTCCAGGTTTGCTCCCTATTACTTTTCTTTCAGGTCCTGTACACCAAAAGCCATCTTTGCACGTTTGCCCCCGCACCCCCCGAACCTTTTCTTTCAAGTTCTGTCCCTCAAATATTCTTTTTTCACTTTAGTTCCCCCAGCCTTTTCTTTCAATTCATGTACCCCAAAACTTCTCTTTCCTCTTTTGCCCCCAATTCCTTCTCTTTCAAGTCTTGTCCCCCAACTTTCTCTTTTCAGTTTGTCCCCGTTGCCTTTTCTTTCAAGTTCTGTCCCCCAAACCTTCTCTTTCCAGTTTTGACCCGCCAGCTTTTTATTTCAAGTCTTGTCCCCCAAACCTTTTCTTTCCAATTTTGTTCCCCCCCATCTTTTTCTTTCCAGGACTGTCTCCCAAAACCTCTCTTTTGAATTCGCCCCCCTTCCCTTTTCTTTCTAGTTCTGTTCCCAAAACCTTCTCTTTCCATTTTTCCCCTCTGGTCTTTTCTTTCAAGTCCTGTCCCCCAAATCTTCTCTTTCCAGTTTTGCCTCCCTTGCCTCTTCTTTCAAGTGTTGTCCCTGAAACGTTATCTTTACACTTTTGCCCCCCAAGACTTTTCTTTCAAGTGCTGTACTTCAAACCTTCTCCTTGCACTTTTGCCCACCCCCAGCCTTTTCTTTCAAGTTTTGTCCCACAAAACATTTCATTTCAATTTTTCCCACTTTGAATTTTCTTACACGTCCTGTCCCCCAAACCTTATCTTTTCAATTTTAGCCCCCTTTGGCTTTTCTTTCATTCACTCATTCATTCATTCAATAGTATTTATTGAGCACTTGCTATGTGCAGAGCACTGTACTAAGCGCTTGGAATGTATAATTCGACAACAGATAGAGACAATCCCTGCCCACTGACGGGCTCGCAGTCTAATCTGAGGAGACAGATAGACAAAAACAATAGCAATAGATAGAATCAAGTGGATGTGCAAAATAATTAGGGTAATAAAAATATAGACAAATGAGAAAATGAGCACAGTGCTGAGGAGAGGGGAAGGGAGAGGGGGAGGAGCAGAGAGAAAGGAGGGAAAGGGGGCTTAGCAGAGGGGAGGTGAGGGGAGGCAGAGAGGCAACAGAGGGAGCATAGGGAAAAGGGGAAGCTCAGTCTGGGAAGGCCTCTTGGAGGAGGTGAGCTCTCAGTAGGGCTTTGAAGAGGGGAAGAGAGTTAGTTTGGCTGAGGTGAGGAGGGAGGGCATTCCAGGGAGGACGTGGGCCAGGGGTCAACGGGGGACGGTGAGGAGGTGAGTGGCAGAGGAGTGGAGACTACAGGATGGGCAGTAGAAAGAGAGAAGGGAGGAGAGGTAGGAGGGGGCAAGGTGATGGAGAGCCTTGAAACCTATAGTGAGAAGTTTTTGTTTCGTGCGGAGGTTGATAGGCAACCACTGGAGGTTTTTAAGAATGGGAGTGACATGCCCAGAGCGTTTCTGCAGGAAGATGATCTGAGCAGCGAAATGAAGAATAGAGAGACAGGAGGAAGGGAGATCAGAGAGAGGGCAGACACAATAATCCAGGCGGGATATTATGAGAGCCTGTACCAGTAAGATAGCCGTTTGGATGGAGAGGAAAGGGGGGATCTTGGCGATATTATAAAGGTCAGACCAGCAGGCCTTGGTGAAGGATTGGATGTGTGGGATGGATGAGAGAGCTGAGTCAAGGATGACACTAAGGTTGAGGGTTTGAGAGATAGGAAGGATGGTCGTGCCATCCACTGTGATAGGGAAGTCAGGAAGAGGACAGAACTTGGATGGGAAGATAAGGAGCTCAGTTTTGTACATGTTGAGTTTTAGGTGGCGGGCAGACATCCAGGTAGAGACGTCCTGGAGGCAGGAGGAGATACGAGCCTGAAGGGAGGAGAAAACAGGGGCAGAGATGTAGATTTATGTGTCATTTGCATAGAGATGATAGTTGAAGCTGTGGGAGGGAATGAGTTCACCAAGTAAGTGAGTGTAGATGAAGAACAGAAAAGGGCCAAGAATTGACCCTTAAGGAATCCCTACAGTTAGAGGATAGGAGGGGGACTAGTAGTCTGTGAAGGAGACCGAGAATGAACGTCCAGAAAGATAAGAGGAGAACCAGGAGAAGACGGAGTCTGTGAAGCCAAGTTGGATAAGGTGTGGAGGAAAAGGGGATGGTCTACAGTGTCATAGGCAGCTGAGAGGTCGAGGGGGATTAGGATAGAGTAGGAGCCATTGGATTTGGCAAGAAGGAGGTCATGGGTGACCTTTGAGAGAGCAGTCTCGATAGAGTGGAGAGGACGGAAGCCAGATTGGAGGGGGTCCAGGAGAGAATTGGAGTTAAGGAATTCTAGGTAGCGAGTGCAGACGAGTCATTCTTGGAGCTTGGAAAGGAAGGTTATTAAGGAGATAGGGCGATAACTGGAAGGGGAAGTGGGGTCGAGAGAGGGTTTTTTTAAGATGCGGGAGACATGAGCATGTTTGAAAGCAGAGGGGAAAAAGCCACTAGAGAGTGAGAGGTTAAAAATAGAAGTTAAGGAGGGGAGGAAGGAAGGGGCATTTGTTTTTATAAGGTGAGCAGGAGTGGGGTCCGAAGCACAGGTGGAGGGGGTGGTGCTTGTGAGGAGGGAGGAGATCTCCTCTGAGGATACTGCAGAGAAGGATGGGAAAGTAGGGGAGAGGGTTGTGGGGGGAAGGCAGAAGGGTGAGGGGTGACCCCCAAAGCTTCTCGTTCCAGTTTTGAACCCCACAACTTTTTCCTTCAAGTAGTATCCCCCAAACCTTCTCTTTCCAATTTTGACCCCATTGCCTTTTCTTTCAAGTCCTGTCCCCCAAAACCTCTCTTTCTAGTGTTGCCCCCCCCCCCAGCTTCTTCTTTAAAGTCTTTTCCCCCAATTCTGTTATTTCAAGTGCTGTTCCCCAAACCTTCTCTTTCCACTTTTGCCCCCATAGTCTTTTCCTTCCAGGTCTGTCCTGCAAACCTTCTGTTTCCAGTTTTGTCCCCCCTTCTCTTTTCATTCAAGTCCTGTCCCCCAAACCTTCTCTTTCCAATTTTAGCCTCCTTGACTTTTCTTTCAAGTCCCATCCCCCAAATCTTCTCTTTCCAGTTTTGCCACCACCCACACTTTTCTTTCAAGTCCTTTCCTCCAACCTTCTCTTTCCAGTTTTGCTCCCCCAGCCTTTTCTTTCAAGTCCATTGTCCCAAACTTACTCTTTCCAGTTTTGCCATCCCAACCTCATCTTTCAAACCCTGTCCCACAAACTTTCTCTTTCTAGTTTTGCCATTCCCTCTTCTTCTTTCAAATCCTGTCCCCCAAACCTTCTCTTTCCCATTTAGCACCCCCCCCAACCTTTTCTTTCAAGTCTTGTCCACCAAACCTTCTCTTTATAATTTTGTCCCCCTTCCCCACCAGCCTTTTTTCCCCCAAAGCTTCTCCTTCCACTTTTGCTGCCCCAGCCTTTGCTTTCAAGTCCTGTCCATCAAACCTTCACTTTCCAGTTTTGCTTTTCTTTTTCTTTCAAGTCTTTTCCCCAAAACCTTTTTTTACACTTTTGCTCCCCAGCATTTTCTCTCAGGTCCTGTCCCCCATAGCTTCTCTTTCATCTTTTGCCCTCCCAGTCTTTTCTTCCAAGTCCTGTCCCCAAATCTTCTTATTCCATTTTTACCCCCCTTGACTTTTCTTTCTAGTCCTTTTCCCCGAACCTTGCCTTTACACTTTTGCCCCCACCTGCCTTTTCTTTCAAGTCTTATTCCCCAAACCTTCTCTTTTGACTTTGTCCATAGAGGCTTTTCTTTCATGTCCTGTCCCGAAACCTTCTCTTTCCAATTCTGCCCCCCTTGCCTTTTCTTTGAAGTCCTTTCCCACAAACCTTCTCCTTCTACGTTTGCTCCCTTTTCCTTTTCCCCAAACCTAATCTTTACACTTTTGCCCCCACCCGTATTTTCTTTCAAGTGTTGTACCTCAAACCTTCTCTTTGCAATTTTGCCCCCCCCCCGCCCCAGCCTTTTCTTTCAAATCCTGTCCCCTAAACCTTCTCTTTCCAATTTTGCACCCCCATCTTTTTCTTTCTAGGACTGTCCCCCAAACCTTCTCTTTCTTGTTTTGCCCCCCCGCAACCAGCCTTTTCTTTCAAGTCCTGTACCCCAAAAGTTTTATTTCCAGTTTTGCTTCCCCTTCATTTTATTTCAAGTCCTGTCCCACAAACCTTCTCTCTCCAGTTTTGCCCGCACTGCCAACCTTTTCTTTCAACTTATGTCCCCCAAACCTTCTCTTTCCAATTTTGCTTCCTTTTACTGTTCTTTCAAGTCCTGTCCCCTAAACCTTCTCTTTACAATTTTGCCCCTCCAGCTTTTTCTTTTTTATTCCCCAAACCTTCTCTTTCCAATTTTACCTCCCCATCCTTTTCCTTCCTGGCCTGTTGCCAAAATCTTCTTCTTCCAATATTGCCTTCCTAGCCTTTTCTTTCCAGTCCTGTTCCCCTGTAGGGGTTGTTGTAACCCGGCCCTGACCCACCACACTTTGAAGGCCAAGTCATGCACTTGGCTACATCTTCACTGCTATGGTATGCGCCCTAGGCATGTGCAGAAAGGGCCGGTAAACACCTTATGTAAGTTGTTTGCACGTTCTCGTGACATCACGTGGCCTCTAAAGAGAAAGCCCCAGCCGGTAGGGGACGCGGTGTGATCTCTCAAAGTCTGTCGGCCGCCACGGACTGTTTCATAAGTAAGTTCCCCAAATAAACCGCTTAAATATATAACTAACTCAGCCTGACTGGCGTGGTCTGCTTCCTTTTCTGGAATTTCTAGATCGTCCCGTTACAGCGGGACTGGGCAACTCGACGGCATTTGCCGTTATAATTGGCGTAGTCCACAGGATTCAGAAAAAAGAAGCATGGGAAAAGGGACTCTGCTGGGGGAAATCCCGGAATGGCCATCCACATCAATGTGGGGCTGGGGACCTCGCATCTCAGATGCCTGCGGGCTCCCACGGGGGGACAGAGAGGCTCCCAACACTCCCGCTCAGTCAGTAAGCCTCCTGACAGAGGAAGTGGGGATGTCTCACGATCGAGATCCCCGCTGAGTTAGGAAGTCTCCCGAGGGAGGAGAATGACGCCGAGGGGCAGCGGCTGCGGCCTGATCTCTCTTGTGGGCTGCTTGGATGTTTGCCCCACTGCAGGCAGAGGCCTGGGGTAATGTACTAGAGGGAGAAACTGCTCAGAGACGAGACGAGCTGGCCCAGGAATGGGACGTGTGTGCCTTTAGATTGGTGCGGGTGGGGGATGGCGGGGTCCCCCGCCCCAAGGGGGATGCGAAGACCTGGAAGCCTGGTGTGGCGGACCATGAGGACATGGAGGAGGAAGACGAGGTGACAGTAACTGAGGGGGATGGCTGACCATGAACTGGTCGGTGCCTGTCGAGGGCATGCCCCGTTGTGATGAGGAAGTTTGAGGGACAGCGTGTTGCTGACGATGGGGGAGGAGATGGGGATGGCACGGAGGAGATTGTGACCACTAAGGATGACGCCCCAGCAGAGCTGATAGAGCTTGCCTTTCGGTTCCAACAGAAGGGGCGAGAGACTCTAGCTGCTTGGCTAGTGAGTGCGCCTACCAGATTCTGGGCCGGATCTAGGCGAGGTGGAGCGGAGGTGGGGGGAGCCGGGACGACCCCATCCGCGGGATTGATCGACAAGCTCCAGGAGCTACTCTGAAGCTGGGGGGAGGGGGCAGTGAGGGTCAGCCCTAGACAGATGTGGAAGGATCTCCTTAGCGCGGGAACCCCGCAAGAAAATATTGATCAACAACCTAATGTAGTGATAGTGAGCTGGTCGAAACGGCTACACTCGCCAAAGCAGTTTCAACCCTTAGATTCAGCTCTGCCGCCGGCTCCTCCCCGCCCCAGCAATGGTAGAAGAGAAGGAGTTGGCAGAGGAGGGCTAGTTCTCATCCCAGCCGCTCCCCTAGGGGAGGACTTATGGTTTTCCCCAAGTGCAGGCCCTGGTGAGAGACCTGAGGCCCCATGTAGAGATGGTGATTTACTGGTCCCACACAGCTAAGGGGTCCAGTAGCCCTGCTGGACACCGGGGCAGAATGTGCATTAATCCATGGTAATGTGTCTTGTTTTCTCTGGACCTGGAGCAGCCATACCCTTGGACCCTGGGTCTCAGGACCAGTTTGCCTTCACATGGGAAGGGAGGCAATGGACTTTCCAAATTCTATCCCAAGGATATGTCCATAGCCTCACCATTTGCCATAATTTGGTGGCCAGAGATTTGGAAAGGTTCCCATTCTCTAGTGACGTGCCCTGGGTGCATTACATCATGCTAACTGCAGACAGCACTTCTGTGTTTACAGGGTGTATTGAGCTGCTCCGTGGCACACCTATAAACCAGAGGATGGGAGGTAAACCCTGAAAAAATCCAGGGGCCCGGTACATTGGTCAGGTTTTTGGGGGTTGTCGAGTCGGGTAAGATGTGGGTAATGCCACGGATAGTCATTTTTAAGATTCAGAAATATCCAATCCCAACCACCATCAAGGAGGTATAAACCTTTTTGGGCCTAGTGGGATACTGGCTGGGCTTCATCCCTCATCTAGCACAAAGCTCTGGTAAAGAAGGGAGCCCAAAGGGACTGGAGACCTTCTCAGCAGCAGGCATTTAAAAAGGTTAAGGTGCTTATGGTAGTGCAGGTAGTTGCTCTAGGCACCTGCATACCCAGGGCCCCATTCTCTCTGAACGTCCATGTCAATGATGCTGGCAAGGGATGGACCTTATGTCAGTCTGGGCTGGATGACTATTCCTTTAGGGTTCTGATCATAAGTTGGAAGGGGGCAGAGGAACAATATACCGCTATAGAGAAGCAGTTATATGCTGTATATCTGGCCTTACAACCTGTAGCTTCCTCCACTGGGTATCATGGCCTCTGCAATGAAACATTCAGTTTGCTGGGGGTGTGCCCACCTGCCGGTGTCCAGTGCATCGGGCATCCCTTGGTGGGTGTCTCCCCCTGAGTGGGACCGATTGGAGCGCTGTACAAGCTTGAGACAACACTACTGCCAGCCTGTGGACAATGGAAGACCAGAGACCTGGACACAATCGCACCTTCAACAGCAACCAGACCAGCTCCAAAGCATGACTGCAGGCCCAGGACTTGTTCAGATGTGGGTCATGGCAGAGTTTGGACAGCTAGCCTTTTCTGCCACCGTTTGTTTGGAACAACAGGAGAACCCAGTGCAATGAATAAATGTGGCTTGGTCACCCTGTTGTCCCATGCCTTCCCTTCGGGAGGGTTAGACTCCCCAGGAGTCACGTAATCAATCCCGGCAAATGAAAGGTACACACTGGTCTGGTTCAAAGAACGGCTCCAAGACGACCTTAGTCCACTTGGCCCCGAATGGGACAGAGTGGAACTGTGGGCCTTATCTTTAGCCTTGGCTAGCTGCAGCATGAATGGGCTGATGCACCTTAGGGTTTTCGCCCAATGGCAAGTACATAGGCGCCTGTTGGAGGTAGTTTGAGTCTGCTCCATGTACAGGCTGGTTGGATCAGGAAGGCATTCCATTGGTATAACCACCTCCTAAATGTGTTCACTCCCGGGATAGGTCTAGAACTAGTAATGATGCAAGTGGAAGCTTTAAATACCTTTATGCAAACTGCTATGAATAATAGTTATCCCTACTTAATATCAAGGTGGAACAAATGTGATGGGTGATGTTACAGAACCACATGACCTTTGACATCCTAACCACTGCCCAAGGGGGGACGTGAGCACGTGTTGTGTGTAAATCCAGATGAGGAGAGCAATGTGACTCAATATTGAGAACACATGCGCCAGAAAGTAGAACACCTCTCTTCTCCCCCAGATACTACTGATGAGTGGTTACAGCTGTAGAGGAGTAGATGTTGTTGTAATGCTACCTGCTTTGTGTTTTTTTGTTGTTGTTGTTGTTGTTTGTGCGGGAGGCATTCTGCTCCTCATTTGTATGGGAATATATTGTATGCAGTGCATGTGTATGCAGTGTGCCAACTTCTGTTAGGCTCAAGCCATCTCCCTGACAGTGAAGCCCCTTGTGAACGGCTCAGGAACCCTCGTGGAAGACTATCATGCTAAGATTGTATAAACAGGTCAGAAGGGGTGGAGTGTAGGGGTGATTGTGGCCCGGCTGTGACCCGCCATATTTTGAAGACTGAGTCATGTCCACTGCTGCACCTTCCCTGCTATTGTATGCACCCTAGGCATGCACAGAAAGGGCTGGTGAACACCTTATGTAAATTGTTTGCACGTTCTTTTGATGTCATCTGGCTTATAAAGGGAATGCCCCAGCCAGTAAGGGGCACGGTGTGATATCTCCAACTCAGCCATCCTCCACGGACTGTCTCGTAAATAAGTTACCCAAATAAACCACTTATATAATTAACTAAGCCTGACATGGTCTGCTTCCCTTTCCAGAAACTCTATATCATCCTGTTACAATGGGACTGGGCAACTCAATAGCATTTCCCATTGCAGAGGCAAAGGTTAGGGGGCCAAAACTAAATGAGAAGCACTCAAGGCCTGGCCTGGAATGTTAAGGCTGGGGGCCTATAACTGGAACGAGAAGGGTTGGGGGCCAGGCCTGGAATGCAAAGGCCGGGGTGCCTAACCTGGAAAGAGAACGGTTCAGGGCCAGGCCTGGAAGCTAAAGGCTATGTGGGGTGGGCAGAGGGAGGTGCGACTGAAACAAGAATGGTTTGGGGACAGGCCTGGAAGGCAAATTATGGGTGCCCCAAATTGGAAAGAGAATGGTTCAGGGCCAGGCCTAGAGGGTAAAGTCTGGGGAACCAAAACTGGAATGAGAAGCATTCAGGGCCAGGCGTGGAGGGCAAAGGCTGGGCTCCCAAGCCTGGAAAGAGAAGAGTTCGGGGCCAGGCCTGGAAGGAAAAGGCTGTAGAGCCAAAACTGGAACGAGAAGGGTTCAGGTCCAGTCCTGGAAAGCAAAGGCTGGGGGACCAAAATTGGAAAGAGAAGCGTTCGGAGAAAGGCCTTGAAAGCAAAGGTTAGGGGGCTGGCGGGGGGCAGACCTGGAGGGCAAAGGCTGGGGAACCAGAAGGGGAAAGAGAAGTGTTCAGGGCCAGGCCTGGAAGGCAAAGGCTGGGGGGACCAGGCATGGAAGGAAAGGCCTGGGTGCCAAAACTGCAATGGGAAGGGTTCGGGGCCAGACATGGAAGGCAAAGGCTGGGGGGCAAAATTGGAATAAGCAGAGTTCAGTCCCAGGCCTGGAAGGCAAGGCTGAGGTGTCAAGGACTGGAAGACAAAGGATGGATGACCAGTCCTGGAAGACAAAACCTGGGGAGCCAAAACTGGAAAGAGTAGGGTTCGGGGCCAGGTCTGGAAGGCAGTGGTTGGGGGGCCAGGCCTGGAAGGTAAAGGCTGTGGAGCTAAAACTGGAATGAAGAAGGTTCAGGAACAGGCCTTGAAGGCAAAGACTGAGGGGCCAAGACTGTAAAGAGAAGTGTTCGGGGCCAGGCCTTGAAGGCTAAGCCTGGGCACCCAAAACTGGAACGAGAAGGGTATGCGGCCAGGCTTGGAAGGGAGAGGCTGGGGGGTCATGCCTGGAAGGCAAAGGCTAGGGGCCCAAAACTGGAATGATTAGGGTTTCTGGGCCAAGCATTAAGGGCAAAGGCTGAGGGGTAAAAACTGGAAGGAGAAAGGTTTGGGGCAAGGCCTGGAAAGCAAGGTCTGGATGCCAGGTCTGGAAGGCAAAGGCTGGGGTGCCAAAACCTGAACAAGAAGCGTTCGGGATCAGGCCTGAATGGCAAAGGCCGGGAGATCAAAACTGGAAAGAGAAGGGTACAGGGCCAGGCCTGGAATGCAAAGGTCGGGGGGCAAAATTGGAACGAGAAGTGTTTGGACCCATGTCTGGAAGGCAAAGGCTGGGGGGGGGCAAGGGCTGTAAGGCAAAGGATGGATGGCCAGTAGTGGAATTCAAAGGCTGGGATGGGGCAAAGCTGGAATGAGAAGCGTTTGGGACTAGCCTGTAAGGCAAAGCCTGAGGGGCCAAAACTTATAAAAATGTTGGTATTTGTTAAGTGCTTACTATGTGCAGAACACTGTTCTAAGCGCTGGGGTAGATACAGGGTGATCAGGTTGTCCCACGTGAGGCTCACAGTTAATCCCCATTTTACAGATGAAGTAACTGAGGCACAGAGAAGTTAAGTGACTTGCCCAGAGTCATACAACTGCCAAGTGGCAGAGCCGGGAAAGCAAAGGCTTGGGGACAAAACTGGAAAGAGAGGGGTTTGGAGCCAGGCCTGGAAGGTGAAAGCTGGGGCTGCAAAACGGAAAAAAGGAAGGGTTCAGGGTCAGGCCTGGAAGGAAAAGGCTCGCGGGCCAAAACTGGTATGAGAAAGGTTCGGGGACACGTCTGGAAGGTAATGGTTGGGGTGCTAAAACTGGAATGAGTAGGGTTTGGGACCAAGTCTGGAAGCAAAGACCGAGGGGCCAAAACTGGAACTAGAAGGGCTCAGGTTCTGGCCTGGAAGGCAAAGATTGGGGGTCCAAAATTTGTACAAGAAGGGTTCGGGCCAGGCCTGGAAGGCAAAGGTGGGGGGGGGGGGGAAATCTGCAACGAGAAGGTCTTGTAGTCATGCCTGGAATGAAAAGCTGAGGGGCCAAAACTGGAACGAGAAGTGTTCGGAAGCCAGGCCTGGAAGGCAAAGCCTGGGGATGCAAAACTGGAAAGAGAAGGGTTTGGTGCCAGGCCTGGAAGATAAAGGTGGGCGGGGCAGGGGGGATTGGAAAGAGAAGTGTTTGGGGAGAGGCTTGGAAAGTAAAGGCTGGGGGACCAGACCTGGAAGGCAAAAGCTAGGGAGCCAAAACTGGAACGAGTAGAGTTCGAGGCCAGGCCTGGAAAGCAATGGCTGGGGGTCTGGGCTGGAAGGAAAATGTTGGGGGGAGATAAAACTGGAAAACGAAGGGTTCAGAGGCTGGCCTGGATGGCAAGGCATAGGGGGGCAAAACTGGAATGAGAAGATTTCGGGGACAGCTTGGAAGGCAAATGCGGGGGGGCCAAAACTAGAAAGAGAAGGGTTTGGGGCTAGGCCTGGATGGCAAAGGCTGTGGGCCCATAACTGGAAAGGGAAGGGTTCGGGGGCCTTGATACATAGACTGGAGGGACAAAACTAGAACTAGAAGTGTTCAAGGCCAGGCCTGGAAGACAATGGCTGGGGGCCCGGGCTGGAAGGCAAAGGGTGGGGGGGGCAAAACTGGAACGAGAAGGGTTCAAGGACTGGCCTGGATGGCAAAGGCTTGGGGAGCAAAACTGGAAAGAGAAGTGTTTGGGGCTAGGACTGGAAAGCAAAGGTTGGAAGGCCAAGTCTGAAAGGCAAAGGCCGGGCGGCCAAAACTGGAACGAGAAGAGTTTGGGGCCAGACTTTAGGACATCTGCAATTTTCCCTGCAGCATGTATGTGCATACCTGTAAGCTATGCACTTTGTGTAGAGAAATACAGTGGGTGGGTATGTGCACTGAGGAGTTATATAATCACTGGTGTAAATACAAGAAAATTGGGTTGGACAAGTTCCTACTCCCACGTGGAGTTCACAGTCTCAATCCCCATTATACGGATGTGGTAACTGAGGCCACAGAGAAGTGAATTTACTTGCCAAGGCCTTTTAGCAGACAAGTGGAGGAGCCAGGATTAGGACCCATGACTTTCTGACTTGCAGGCCCATACACTACAGAGAGAATGAGGTGAAAACACATTGGTATTTATTGAACATTTACTCTGTGCTGAGCTCTGTAGAATGTGCTGGAAGAGTATGATACTGAGTTATTATTGTGGTATTTGTTAAGCACTAACTATGTGCCAAGCACTGTTCTAAGCTCTGGGGTAGACACAAGGTAATCAGGTTTTCCCACGTGCGGGTCACAGTCTCAATCCCTGTTTTACAGATGAGGTAACTGAGGCACAGAGAAGTTAAGTGACTTGCCCAGGGTCATACAGCAGACAAGTGGTGGAGCCAGGATTAGAACCCACAGTTTCTGACTCCCCAGCTGGTGCTCTTGCCACTAAGACACGGTGTTGTGGGCAGGGAATGCGCCTGTCATACTCAGTACAATGCTCTGCATACAGTAAGTGCTTCATCAATCCTATTGATTGACTGATGGTGCAGAACTGCATGCTGGATAGAATTCACTTTCTAGTACAAACCTGCCTTCTGTCCTCCCAGCTCACACTCCTGCTCACTTGAGCTCAGGCAGGAGTCTGCATAACTGTGCTTCTCAGAGAGAAATAGGGTAGAGACACTGATAGACACCTTGACCTCCTCCTGACATTAGATCCCACAAGCTTCCATCTAGCCCCAAAGAGTCCCTTCCCTGGAGAGTGAGGCTGTGCAGTGACCCTGCGAACAGCATTATAGTCCCAGGGAGGCTTGACCCATCTGTAGAATTAAGGGCCCTGGGTCTTCTCAGTCCCAGGCAAGTCAGATAGAAGTAGCCTCATGCACAGAGCCCAGGCCCCTATCCTCCCATGAGTGGCAGTCACCTCAACACTCTTCTTTCTCCCTATTATTCACACAAACAAAGCCTTCTATTTTGGGTAGCAATTCAGTCCACTCAGTAAGGAGGAAAATCTGGGAGTTGACTCTCCATAGTGAAAGATGATCCTGAAAGCCTAGGAGAAGCACTGAACAGCTGTTCTGGAGAGATCTCCTGGCCCCTGGAACCATCCTCTGTTGTGAGAGCAGCACCCTGACCCCTGTGGCACCATTTGTTCAATTACATGTACTGAGTGCTTAATCTGTGCAGAACACTGTACTAAGCGCTTGGGATAGTAGGAATCAACAAAAAATGAATACTTTCCCTGCCACAACAAGCTTACTGTCTGGGGTGGAGGAGGCAGGCATTAGTATAAATACATTACAGGACTGAATGAATTGAATGAATATGGACATATGCGCTGTGGGAATGGGAGGGTGGAAGAACAAAGGGAGCAAGTCAGAGTGATGCAGAGGGGAGTGGGAGATGAGGAAAAGTGAGGCTTAGTCAGAGAAAGCTTCTTGGAGGAGATGTGCCTTCAATAAGTCTTTGAAGGGAATGGAGAGAAATTGTCTGTCGGATCTGAAGAGGGAAGGTGTTCCAGGGCAGAGTCAGGCTGTGGGTGAGGGGTTGGCTGAGGGATGGTCGAGATGGAGGCATAGTAAGAAGGTTGGATTAGAGAAGCAAAGTGTGCGGGTTGGGTTGTAGTAGGAGAGGAATGAGGTGAGGTAGGAAGGGTCAGGGTTATTGAGTGCTTTAAATGGTGAGGAGTTTTTTGTTTTCTGTGGAGATGGAAGAGCAACCACTGGAGTTTTTGGAGGAGAGGGGTGACGTCCTGAGAGTTGTTGTAGAAAAGTGATCCAGGCAGCAGAGTGAAGTATGACTTGAGTGGGGAGAGACAGGAGGCTGAGAGGTCAGCAAGGAGGCAGATACAGTAATCCAGAAGGGATAGGATACGTGATTGTATTTAACGTGGTAGCACTTTGGATGGAGAGGAGAGGGCAGATTTTAGTAATGTTGTGAAGGTAGGACATTGGCTTTACAACAGTCGATCACCTTGCCCCCTTCTAACTCACCTTGATTCTCTCCTTCTACAACCCAGCCTGCACACTCCACTTCCCAGTTGCTAATCTTCTCACTGTGCCTCCATCTCACCTGTCTTACCACCAACCTCTGGCCCACGTCCTGCCTCTGGCCTGGATCACCCTCCCTCCTCAAATCCTCCAGACAATGACTCTCCCACTCCAAAGCCTTATTGAAGGCACAGGTCCTCCAAGAGGCCTTCCCAGACTAAGCCCCACTTTTCCTCTTCTCCCATTCCCTTCACCGTGACTTGCTCCCTTTGCTCTTCCCGGAATCTCCCCACCCCACAGCAATTATGTATATATGTATATATGTATCTATATTGCTGTTCATTTAAATTGATGCCTGTTTACTTGTTTAGATATCTGTTCCCCCTCACCTCCACAGACTGCAAGCCCAGGGTAGGCATGGATTGTCTCTCTTTATTGCTATATTGTATTTTCCAAGCGCTTAGTACAGTGCTCTGCACACGGTAAGTGCTCATTAATGAATGAATGAATAGTGGAACTGCACCTCACTCTCGCCCCCTGGTGGCAACGATTGTTATACTGGGCGGCTGCGCCTCTCTATCGCCGCCTGGTGGCACTTCGCTCCTACTGTGCCGGCTTTACTTCCTGGGCCTCCATCTCCTCTATTTCTCCTTTGACTCCTTTCCCCCAGCCTCCCCCGTCCTGCAACTCCTTCCCTCTCCACACAACTCCCTCCTTCTCCACATAGGCCAGACCACTACTCTCCCCTTCTTCAAAGCATTATTAAGGTCCAACTCAGCCAAGAGCGCTTGACCAATAAAGTACTCTTTCCTCTGGGGCTCCTTCGTCCCTCTGCATCGTCTTCACCTCTGGATTGGTGATCTTTGGACAGCCACTATTTTCCCTGCAGTATTTATGTGCATATCTGTAAGCAACACACTTTGTGTACAGAAATGTGGTGGATAGGTAAGAACACAGAGGATTATATAATAATAATGATAACTGTGGTATTTGTTAAGCACTTAATATTTGGTAGGCACTGAACTAATCACTAGGGTAAATGCAAGAACTTCGGGTTGGACACAGTCCCTCTCCCACGTGGAATTCTCAATCCCCATTACACAGGTGAGGTAACTGAGATACAGAGATGTGAAGTGACTTGCCCAAGGCCACACAGCAGAAAAGTGGTGGAGCCAGGATTAGGACCCATTACCTTCTTACTTCCAGGCCCGTGCACTACAGAGAGAATGAAGTTAAAACACATGGGTAATTATTGGGCATTTACTGTGTGCTGAGCACTGCAGAACATGCTAGAGGAGTATGATACTGAGTTATTACTGTAATATTTGTTAAGCATTTACTATGTACCACGCACTGTTCTAAGGGTTGGGGTAGATACAAGGTAATCAGGTTTTCCTCGTGTGGGGTTCACAGTCTTAATCCCCATTTTACAGAGGCACAGAGAATTTAAGTGAATTGCCCGAGATAACACACCAGACAAGTGGTGGAGTCAGGATTTGAACCCACACATTCTGACTCCCAAGCCCATGCTCTTGCCACTAAGACATGGTGCTGTGGGCAGGGAAGGTGCCTGTCATACTCAGCACAGTGCTCTGAACACGGTTAATGCTCCATCAATCCGAATGATTGACTAATGGCACAGAACCGCATGCTCGATATAATTCACTTTCTAATACAAACCTGCCTTCTGTACTCCCAGCCCACACCCCTGTTGACTTGATCTCAGGCAGGAGTCTGTCCCAATGGCTCCTACTCCATCCTAATCTTCCTCGACCTCTCAGCTGCCTTTGACACTGTTGACCATCCCCTTCTCCTCAATAGGTTATCCAATCTCTTGCCCACATCCTACCTCTGACCTGGAATGCCCTCGCTCCTCATATATGCCAAGCCAGCACACTTCCTCCCATCAAAGCCCCACTGAAAGTTCACTTCCTCCAGGAGGCCTTCCCAGACAGCCCCCATTTTTCCTCTGTTACTCTTCCCCTCCCCATCGCCCCTACTCCCTCCCTCTACTCTACCCTCCTTCCCTGCCCCCAAGCACTTGTGTATATATGTACATATTTATTATTTTATTAATATTGTGTACACATCTATAATTCCATTCATATTGATGCTACTGATGCCTTTCAACTTACTTTGTTTTGTTGTCTGTATCACCCCCTTGTAGACTGTAAGAAAACTGGGTAGGGATTGTCTGTATTTGTTGCCCAACTGTACTATCCAATAACTTAGTAGAGCACTCTGCACACAGAAAGTGCTCAATGACTACGAATGAATGAATGAATGAATGAATGAATGAATGAATGAATGAATGAATGAATGAATGAACCTTGGCTTCACTGACTCCACCCTCTCCTGGTTTTCCTCTTATCTCTTTAGGCTAGGGGAAAATATTAGCCTAGGGGAAAAGGCTAGGGTAGGGGAAAAGGATATACCTCGGGAAAAGATTAGGTAGGGGAAAAGGTTTAGTAGGGGAAAAGGTAAGCTTAGAGGAAAAGCTTAGGCCAGGTGAAAGGTTTAAGCCAGGTGAAAAAGCTAGGCCGGGGAAAATGTTAGGCCAGGGGAAAAGGTAAGGGTAGGGGAAAAGGTTAGACCAGGAAAAAAATGTTAGGCCAAGGGAAAAGGTTATGCCAGGGGAAAAGGTTAGGGCTGGGGAAACGGTTAGCCCAAAGGGAAAGGTTAGATTAGGCTAGAATGAAGGTTTAGGTTAGGGGAAAAGGTTAGGTTAGTTAGGGGAAAAGGTGAGGTTAGGTTAGGGGAAAAAGGAGGGCTAGGGGAAAAAGTTTAGGTTAGGGGAAAGGATATGTTAGGGGAACAGGTTAGGTTAGTTAAGGGGAAAAGGTTAGGTTAGGTGAACAGATTAGGTTAGGTTAGGAAAAACAGTAAGATTAGGTTGGGGAAAGGTTAGGTTAGGCTGGGGAAAGGGTTAGGTTAGGGGGAAAGGTTAAACTAGGGGTAAGGGTTAGATTGGGGGAAAAGGTTAGGTTAGGTTAAATGAAAACATTAGGTTGGGGGAAAACGTTAGCCTAAAAGGTTAGGCGAGGGGAAAGGGTTAATCCACAGGAAAGGTTAGTCTATGGGAAATGATTAGGCTAGGGGAAAAGGTTAGGCTATAGGGAAAGGTTAGGGAAAAATGTTAGGCTAGGGAGAATGTTAGGCCAGGGTAAAGCTTAGGTCAGGGGAAAAGGTTGGGACAGGGAAAAGCTTAGGCCAAGGGAAAAAGTTATGCTAAGGGAAAGGTTTAGGCCATGGGAAACGTTAGGCTACAGGAGAAGTTTAGCCTAGGGAAAAAGGTTAGGTGAGCAGAAAGGTTAAGCTAAGGGACAAGTTTAGGCAAGATGTAAAGTGTAGGTTAGGGGAAACGATTTGGCTAAGGAAAAATGTTAGGCCGGGGGAAAGGACAGGCCATTGGAAAAGGTTAGGCTAGGGGAAAAGGTTAGGCCAACCATGGGAAAGATTTGGCTAGGGAAAGTTTAGGATCGGGGAAAAGGTTCGGCTAGGGGAAAAGCTTAGGATAGGAGAAAAAGTTAGGCCAGGGGAAGGATTAGGCTAGAGAATGGTTAGGCTAGGGAAAAATGTTAGGCTAGGGGGAAAGGTTAGGCTAGAGGAAAAGGTTAGGCCAGAGGAAAGATTAGGCTAGGCAAAGATTAGGCTAGGGGAAACATTAGGCTAGGGGAAAAGGTTCGGATAGGGGAAAAGAGGCTAGGGGAAATGTCTAGGCTATTGGAAATGGTTAGGTTAGGGGAGAGATTAGGCAATGTGTAAAGTTTAAATTAAGGGAAAAGATTAGGCTAAGGGAAAATGTTAGGCCAAGGGAAAAGGAAAGGCCATTGGACAAGGTTAGGCTAGGGGAAAAGGTTAGGCCAGGGGAAAGATTTGGCTAGGGAAAGGTTAGGGTAGGGCTAAACACTAGGCTAGGGAAAAGGTTGGTCCAGAGGAAAAGGTTAGAATGGGGAAAAAGGTTAGGCTAGGTGAAAAGGTTAGTCTAGGGGAAAAGTTAGGCTATGGTAAAATGTTAGGCCAGGAGAAATGTTTAAGCCACGAAAACGGTTATGCTAGGGGAAAAGCTTAGGCCAGGGGAAAAGGTTAGATTAGGGGAAAAAGTGAGACTAGAGGAATAGTTAAGTGAGGGAAAAGGTTAAGCTACGGGAAAAGGTTAGGCTAGGTGTATATGTTAGGTTAGGGGAAACCCTTAGGTGAGGGGAAAGGGTTAGGCAAGGGGCAAAGGTGAGACTAGGGGAAAAGGATAGACTGGGGAAAAGGTTAGGCCAGGCGAAAAATTTAAGATGTGGAAAAATTTAGGATGGGGAAAAAGTTAGGCTGGCACAAAGTTTAGGACAGGAGAAAATATTTGGCTAGGGGAAATGGTTAGGCAAGGGGAAAAGGTTAGGCCAAGGGAAAAGGTTAGGCCAGGGGAAAAGGTTAGGCTAAGGGCAAAGGTAAGGCTATGGGAAAAGGTTAGGATAGGTGTAAAGGTTTGGTTAGGGGAAAATGCTTTGGTAGGGGAAAAGCTTAGGATAGGGGAAAAGGTTTGGCCAAGGGAAGGGTTAGGGTATGGTAAATGGTTTGGCTAGGGGAAAAGGTTAGGTTAGGGAAAAAGGTTAGGCAAGGAGAAAAGGATGGGCAAATGGAAAAGGTTAGGCATGGTAAATGGTTAGGCTAGGAAAAAAGATTAGGATGGGAAAAAGGCTAAACAAGGGGAAAAGGTTAAGCAAGGGGAAAAGGTTAGGCCAGGGAAAAAGGTTAGACTGGGGAAAAGCTGAGGCCAGGCTTAGGCCAGAGGAAAAGGTTAGGCTAGGCAAAAAGTTTAGGCTAGGGGAAATGGTTAGGCCAGGGGAAAAGGTTAGGCTTTGGGAAAAGGTTAGGCCAGGAAAATGTTTAAGCTTGGAGAACAGGTAAGGATTTGCAAAATGATTAGGCCAGGGGAAAAGGTTAGGCTTTGGGAAAAGGTTAGGCCAGGAAAATGTTTAAGCTTGGAGAACAGGTAAGGCTTTGCAAAATGATTAGGCTAGGGGAAAAGTTTAGGCTTGGTTAATAACAATAATAATAATGTTGGTATTTGTTAAGCGCTTACTTTGCGCTGAGCACTGTTCTAAGCGCTGGGGTAGACACAGGGGAATCAGGTTGTCCTACGTGGGGCTCACAGTCTTAACCCCTATTTTACAGATGAGGTAACTGAGGCACCGAGAAGTTAAGTGACTTGCCCAAAGTCACACAGCTGACAACTGGCCGAGCCGGGATTCGAACCCATGACCTCTGACTCCAAAGCCCGTGCTCTTTCCACTGAGCCACGCTGCTTCTCAGGTTAGGTTAGGGGAAAAGTTTAGGCTAGGTGTAAGGGTTAGGCCAGGAAAAAGTTTAGGCTAGGGAAAAGTTGAAACCAAGGAAATGGTTAAGGCATGGGAAAAGGTTAGGCTGGGTGCAAAGCTTAGGATAGAGGAAACGTTTTGTTAGGATAAAGGGTTAGGGTACCGGAAAAGGTTAGGCTATGGGAAAAGGTTAGGCTAGGGGTAAAGGTTAGGCCGGAGAAAAGGTTAGGCCAGAGGAAAAGGTTAGGTCTGGGGAAAAGGTTAGGCCACGGGCTAAGGATAGTCTATGGGAAATAGTTCGTCTAGGAGAAAAGGTTAGTCTTGGGGAAAAACCTGGAACAAGAAGGGTTCGGGTCCAGGCCTGGAAGGCAAAGGCGGTAGGGGTCCAACCTGGATAGCAAAGGCGGGGGGACCCAACCTGGAACGCGAAGATTGGGGCCAGGCCTGGAAGGCAAAAGCGAGGGGGGCCAAACTTGGAAGGCAAAGGAGGGGAGGGTAAACCTGAAACGAGAAGGGTCAGGTCCAGGCCTAGAAGGAAAAGGCAGGAGGGGTCCAACCTGGAAGGCAAAGGCAGGGGGGACCAAACCTGGAAGGAGCAGGTTTCCAGGCCAGGTCAGGAAAGCAAAGGCTGGGAGACAAACCTGGAACGTGAAGAGTTCGGGGCCAGGCCTGGAAGGCAAAGGCGGGGGCGGTCCAACCAGAGGCTTTGGGGCTAGGACTGAAGGCATAGGCTGGAGGTCCAAGCCTGGAAAGCAAAGGCAGGATGGCCCAACCTGGAAGGCAAAGGCCGTGCAAAGGCAATGGCGGGGTGCAACTTGGAACGATAAGGATTCAGGGCCAGGCCTGGAGGGCAAAGGCGGGTGGGCCCAACCTGTAATGGGAAGGGTTCGGGGCCAGACCTGCCAGGCAAAGCCTGGGGGGGTGCAAATCTGGAAGGTGAAAACTGGGGAGACAAACTGGAAGGAAAAGGGTCTGGGGCCAGGCCTCTAAGGCAAAAACTAGAGGCCCCAAATGGGAATGAAAAAGGTTCACGGCCAGGCCTGCAAAGGCAAAGGTAGGGGTCCCTAAATGGATCGAGAAGGATGCAGGGCCAAACCTGCAAGGCCAAAACAGGATCACGAAGGGTTTGGGGTCAGGCATGCAATGCAAAAGTGGGGGGTCCCAAGCTGGAACAAGAAAGGTTCAGGGCCAGAGCTGGAAGGCAAAGGCTGGGCGGGGGCAAATCTGGAACGAGAAGGGCTTGGGGCCAGGTCTGCAAGGCAAAAGCTAGGGAGACTAAACTGGAATGAGAAGGTCTCGGGCCCAGGCCTGCAAGGCAAAGGCTGTGGGGCCCACACTGGAATGCAAAGGATTCAAGGCCAAAGCTGAAAGGCAAAGGCTGGGGAACCCATACTGGAACGAATAGGATTTGGGGCCATGTCTAGAAGACAAAGCCTGGGGGGGCAAAACTGGAACGAGAAGGGTTTGGGTCAGGCCTTTAAGGCAAAGGCTCTGGGGGCAAATCTGGAAGGAATAGACAGGGGGCCAAAACTGGAACAGGGAGGGTTCGGGGCCATGCCTGGAAGGCAAAGGCTTGGGGGGCTAAACTGCAACAAAATGGGTTTGGGGCCAGCCAGGCCTGCAAGGCAAAAGGAGGCAGGGTGCAAAAATTGAAATAAAAGAGTTCGGGGCCAGGCCACCAATGCAAAGACTAGTGGGCCCAAACTGGAATGAAAAGGGTTCAGGGCCAAAGGTGCTAGGAAAAATCTGGGGGTGGGGGAAGGTGCAAATCTGGAAGGAATAGGTGGTGGGCACAAACTGGAACAGGAAGGGTTCAGGGGCAGGCCTTCATGGTAAAGGCTGCGGGGCAAAAGTGCAATGAAAAGAGTTTGGGGCCAGACTTGGAAGACAAAGCCTGCAGGGACAAAACTGGAATGAGAAGGGTTCAGGGCCAGGCCATGGGAGGGAAAGGCTAGGCTAGGGGTAATTATTAGGCTAGGGGAATGGTTGGTCTAGGGGAAAAGGTTAGAATAGGGGAAAAGTTAAGGCCAGGTGAAAAGGTTTGGCTAGGCAAAAAGGCTAGTCTAGAGGAAAAGGTAGGCTATGGTAAAATGTTAGGGTGACGGGAAAGTTTAAACTGCATAAAAGGTTATGCTAAGGGAAAAGCTTAGGCCAGGGGAAAAGGTTAGGCTAGAGGAAAAGTTAGGCGAGGGAAAAGGTTAGGGTATGGGAAAAGGTTGGGTTAGGTGTAAAAGTTAGGCTATGGGAAAGCCTTAGGTGAAGGGAAAGGGATAGACAAGGGGCAAAGGTTAAGTTAGGGGAAAGGTTTAGGCCAGGGAAAGGGTTAGGCTAGGGGAAAAGCTTAAGCCATGGGAAAAGGTTAGGATGGGGAAAAGGTTAGAATAGGGGAAAGACTGGGTAGGGTAAAACAATAGGCTAGGGGAACAGGGTAGACTAGGGGAAAAAGCCTATGGGAAAAGGTTAAGCTAGGTGAAAAAGTTAGGCTAGGGGAAAGGTTAGTCTAGGGGAAAAAGGTTAGGCCAGGGGAAAAGGTTATGCCAGGTAAAAGGTAAGACCAGGGGAAAAGTTAAGGCTAGGGGAAATGTTTAGGCTAAGGGAAAAGGATATTCTGGTTGTAAAGGTTAGGTTAGGGGAAAAACTTAGGTTAGGGGTAAAGGGTAAGCTAGAGGAAAAGGTAAGGGCGGGGAAAAGCTTAGGCCAAGGGAAAAGGTTAGGCTATGGGAAATGGTTAGGCTGGGAAAAAGATCAGGTTTCGGGAAAAGCTTAGTGTAGGGGAAAGGGTTAGGCAAGGGGAAAAGGTTAGACTAGCGAGAAGGTAGGCCGAAGAAAAGCTTAGGACATGGGAAAAGATTAAGCCGGGGAAGGGGGGTAGGCCAGGGTAAAGGTTAGGCCAAGGGAAAAGGTTACTTTATGGAAAATGGTTAGGCTAAGGGGAAAAGGTTAGGCTAGGGGAAAATATTAGGCCGGGGAAAACGTTAGGTCAGGGGAAAAGGTTGGCTGGGGAAAAGGTTAGGCCAGGGGAAAGTTTAGGCTAGGGTAAAAGGTTAGGCTAAGGGAAAATGTTAGGCCAGGGGAAAAGGTTAGGTCAGGGGAAAAGGTTGGCTAGGGGAAAAGGTTAGGCTAGGGAAAAGGTTAGGCCAGGGAAAAGCTAGAGACACGGGAAAAGATTAAGCAAGGGAAAGGGCTTAGGCCAGGGGAAAATGTTAGGACAAGGGAAAAGTTTATGGGAAATGGTTAGGCTAAGGGAAAAGTTTAGGTCAGGGAAAAATGTTGCCTAGGGAAAAAGGTTAGGCCAGGGGAATAGGTTAGGCCTGGGGAAAAGGTTAGGCTAGGGAAAAAGGTTAGACTAAGGGAAAAGGTTTGACTAAGGGAAAAAGTTAGGCATGGGGAAAAGGTTAGGCCTTGGTAAAGGTTAGTTCAGGGAATAGGATAGGCCAAGAGAAAAGGTTAGGCTAGGGGAAAGGTTCAGGCCTGGGGAAATGGTGAGGCAAGTTAAATAGTTTAGATTAGGAGAAAAGATTAGGCCAGGGAGACGGTTATGCAATGGAGAAGGTTAGGCCAGGGAGAAGGTTAGACTAGGGGAAAAGTTTAGGCTAGGTGTAAAGGTTAGGCTAGGCAAAACAGTTAGGCCACGGAAATAGGTTAGGCTATGGGAAATGGTAAGACTAATGGAAAAGGTTAGGCTAGGGAAAAAGGTTAGGCCAGAGGAAAAGGTTAGGCCAGGGGAAAAGGTAGTCTAGGGAAAATGTTCAGCTAGGGAGAAAGGTTAATGAAGGGGCAAAAGTTAGATGAGGGTAAAGGTTATGTTAGGTGGCCTAACCTTTTCCCCTAACCTAAACCTTTTACCTTGCCTTTTCCCCTAGCCTAAACCTTGCACCTAGCCTAACCTTTTTCCTGGGCCATGGGAAAAGGTTAGGTTAGGAGAAAAAGTTAGTCCAGGGGAAAGATTAGGCTAGGGAAAGGTTAGGCTAGGGGAAAACATTAGGCTAGGAGAAAAGGTTAGAACAGGGAAAAGGTAAGACCATAGGAAAAGTTTAGGCTAGGGGAGAAGATTAGGCCATGCAAAAGTTTAAACTGGGGAATAGGTTGTGCTAGGGGAAATGTTTAGGCTAGGGAAAAAGGTTAGGCCTGGGGAACAGATTAGTCCTGGGAAAAGGTTAGGTCAGGGAAAAGGTTAGGCCAAGGGAAAAAGGTTACCTTATGGGGAGTAGGGGAAAAATTTAGCCCAGGGGAAAATGTTCAGCTAGGGGAAAAGGTAAGGCAAGGGGAAAAGGTATGTCCAGAGGAAAAGGTTAGGCGAAGGGAAAGGTTAGGATACAGGTAAAGGTTAGGCAAGTGTAAAGTTTAGGTTAGGGTAAAAGGTTAGATTAGGGTAAAGGGTTAGGCTAGGGAAAAGAATAGGCTAATGTAAAAGGTTAGGCTAGGGGAGAAGGTTAGGCTGGGGAAAAGCTTAGGCCAAGGAAAGGTTAGGCCAAGGGTAAATGATTAGGCCAGGGAAAAGGTTAGCCTATGGGAAATGGTTAGGCTAGCTGAAAAGGTTAAGCTAGGTATAAAGGTTAGGCTAGGAGAAAAGGCTGGCCATGGAAAAGGTTAGGCTAGGGGAAAGGTTAGTCTAGGGGAAAAGGTTAGAACAGGAGAAAAGTTAAGGATTGGGAAAAGGTCAAGTGAGGCGAAAAAGTTATGATAGGGTAAAAGGTTAGGATTTGGGAATAGGTTAGGCCAGGAGAAAAGGTTAGGCCAGGGGAACAGGTTAGGCTAGGGGAAATGGTTAGCCCAGGGGAACAGGAGAGGCCATGGGAAAAGGCTAAGCCAGGGGAAAGATTAGGCTAGGGGAAAACATTAGATTAGGGAAAAAGGTTAGGCTATGGGAAAAGGTTAGAACAGCGTAAAGGTTAAGCTAAGATAAAAGGTTAGACTAGGAGAAAAGCTTAGGCCAGGGGAAAGGGTTAGGCTAGGGGAAAAGGTTAGGCTAAGGGAAAAGGTTAGCCCAGGGAGAAGGTTAGCCCTGGGAGAAGGTTAGCCCAGGGAGACTGTTAGGCCAGGGGATACGGTTCGGCCAACAGAAAAGGTTAGGCTATGGGAAAAAGTTAGGCTAGGTAAAAAGGCTAGGTTAGTGGAAAAGCTTATGCCAGAGGAAAAGGTTAGGTCAGGGAAAAGGTAAGGCTACCTTTAAACCTTGAAAGGTTTACAGCAGGCATAAGGTTTAGGCTACGGAAAAAGGATAGGCTAGGTGAAAAGGTTAGGCAAGGTGTAAAGGTTAGGTTAGGGGAAAAGCTTGTGACAGAGGAAAGGTTAAGCTAGGGAAAAAGGTTAAGCTAGGGGAAAAGGTTAAGCTAGGGAAAAAGTTTAGGCTACGATTAAGCATTAGGCCAGGGAAAAGGTTAGGCTAGGGTAAAGGGTAAGGCTAAGGGAAATGTTTAGGTCAGGGGAAAAGGTTAGGCTAAGGGAAATCATTAGGCCAGGGAGAAGGTTAAGCCAGGGAGAAGGTTCAGCTTGGTGAGAAGGTTAGTCTAGGAGAACTGGTTAGGCTAGTGGAAAAAGGATAGGCCATGGGAAAAGGTAAGGCTAGACGAAAAGATTAGGCCAGGGAAAAGATTAGGCTAGGGAAAGGTTAGGCTAGGTGAAAACATTAGGCTAGGGGAAAAGGTTAGGCCATGGGAAAAGTTTAAAGCGAGGGAATAGGTTAAACTAGGACTAAAGGTTAGGCCAGGGGAAAGGTTAGTCTAGGGGAAATGGTTATACCCTGGTAAAAAGGTTAGGCCAAGGGAAAAGGTTAGTCTATTGGAAATATATAGGAAGAGGACAAACTTAGGCTAGGGGAAAAGTTTAGTCCAGAGAGAAGGTTAGCTCAGGGAGGAAGTTAGGTTAGGGGAAATGCTTAGGCCAGGGGAAAAGGTTACATCAGGGAAAAGTTCAGGCCATGGGAAAAGGATAGAAAAGAGGAAAAGTTAAGGCTATGGGAAGAGGTTAGTGTAGCTAAAAAGACTAGGCTACTGGAAAGGTTTTGGCTATGGGAAAAGGTTAGGCCAGGGGAAATTGGTAGACTAGAAATGGTTAGGCTAGAGGAATGTTCAGGCTATGGGAAAAAGTTTGGCTATGGGAAAAGGTTAGGCTAGGTGTAAAGGTTAGGTTAGGGGAAACGCCAAGGCCAGAGGAAAGGGCAAGGATAGGGGAAAAGGTAAAGCTAGGGGAAAAGGACAGGTGAGGGGAAAAGGATAGGTGAGGGGAAAAGGATAGGCGAGGGGAAAAGAATAGGCCGAGGTAAAGGTTAGGCCAGGGGAACAGGTATGGACAAGGGGAAAAGATTAGGCCACGGGAAAAGGTTAGTCTGTGGTTTAGGCTATAGTTTAGGCTATAGTTCAGGCTAGCAGCTATAACTATAGTTATAGTTTAGGCTAGCAGAAAAGGTTAGGCCAGGGAAAATGTCAGGCCAGGGGAAAAGGTTTGGACAACGGGAAAAGGTTAGGCCATTAGAAAAGGTTAGGCTAGGGGAAATGGTTAGGACAGTGAGAAGGTTAGGCCAGGGAGAAGGTAAGGCTATGGGAAAAGGTTTTGCTAGTGGAAAGGTTAGGCTAGGGGAAAAGTTTAGGCTAGTGGTAAAGGTTAGGTTAAGGGAAAAGTTTAGGTGAAAGCGTTATGTTAGGGGGAAAGGTTAGCCTAAGGCAAAAGGTTAGGCTATGGTAAGTGGTTAGTTTATGGGAAAAGGTTAGGATAAGGGAAAAGGTTAAGCAAGGGGAAAATTTTAGGTTAGGGAAAAAGGTTAGGCCTGGGAAAAGTTTAGGCCAGGGGAAAAGGTTAGCCTATGGTAAATGGTTAGGTTATGGTAAACGGTGAATTGTTATTGTAAATGGTTATGGTTAGCCTATGGTAAATGGTTAGGAAAATAGTAATGGTAAATGGTAAAGGTTAGCCTATGGTAAATGGTTAGGCTAGGGGAAAAGGTTAGGATGGGGGAAAGGTTAAGCAAGAGGAAAAGCTTAGGTTAGGGACAAAGGTTAGGTCAGGGAAAAGCTTAGGCCAGGGGAAAAGCTAAGGCCAGGGGAAAACGTTAGCCTAGGTGAAAAGGTTAGGCTAGGCAAAAAGGTTAGGCTAAGGGAAAAATTAGGCAAGGGGAAACCATTAGTTTAGGGGAAAGGGTTAGGTTAGGGGACCAGGTTAGACTAGGGGAAAAGGATATACCAGGGAAAGGGTTAGGCCAGGGGAAAAGCTTGGGCCAGGGGAAAAGGATGAGAAAGGGAAAAGGTTAGGTCAGGGGAAACGGTTAGGCCAAGGGAAAGGGTTAGGCTAGATGAAAGGTTAGTCTAGGGGAAAGATTAGGCTGGAGGAAAACATTAGGCTAGGGGATAGGGTTAGGCTAGGAGACAAGGTTAGGCTAGGGGAAAAGTTTAGGCTAGGGGAAAAGGATATGCCAGGGAAAAGCTGAGGCCAGGTGAAAAGGTTAGACTAGGAGAAATGGTTAGGCCAGGGGAAAAGGTTGGCTAGGGGAAAAGGTTAGACCAGGGGAAAAGGTTGGCTAGGGGAAAAGGTTAGGCTAGGGGAGGTTAGCCTGGGGAGAAGGTTAGGCCAGGGGATATAGCTAGGCCAGTGGAAAAGGTTAGGCTATGAGAAAACGTTAGGCTAGGTTTAAAAGTCAGGTTAGTGGAAAAGCTGATGCCAGAGGAAAAGGTTAGGTCAGGGAAAAGTTTACACTACGGGAAAGGTTTAGGCTACAGGAAAAGGATAGGCTAGGTGAAAAGGTTAGGGATGTTGGAAAGCTTAGGTTAGGGAAAAGCTTAGGCCAGGGGAAGCTTAAGCTAGGGGAAATGGTAGGGCTAGGGGGAAAGGTTAGGCCAGGGAAAAATGTTAAGCTAGGGAAAAAGGTTAGGCTAGGAGAAAAGGTTAGGCTAGGGTTAAAAGTTAGGCCAGAGTAAAAGTGCAAGCCCGGGAAAAGATTAGGACAGGGAAAATGTTAGGATAGCAGAGAGATGAGGATGCGAAAGATTACACTAGGGGAAAACATTAGGCTACGGGGAAAAGGTTAGGCTAGGTGTAAAGGTTAGGCTAGGGGAAAAGGTTAGGCCAGGGTTAAAGTTAAGCCAGGGGAAAAGGTTGGCGAGGGGAAAAGATTAGGCGAGGGGAAAGGTTAGGCTATGGCTAAAAGTTAGGATAGTTGTAAATGTTAGGTCAGGGGAAATGGTTAGGCCAGGGGAATAGGATAGGATAGGGGAAAATTTTAAGCTGGGGAAAGGTTAGGTTGGGGAAAGGTTAGGATCATGGGAAATGGTTAGGCCAGGGGAAATGTTTATTTCAGGGGAGGGTTTATGCGAGGCAAAACATAAGGGGAAAAGGTTAGGCTAGGGGAAAAGGTTAGGCCAAGGGAAAAGGTTGGCCTAGGGGAAAAAGTTAGCATAGGGGAAAAGGTTAGGATAGGCGAAACGTTTGGGCCAGGGAGAGGGTTACGTTAGGGGAAAAGGTTAGGCTAGGGGAAAAGGTTAGGCTAGGGGAAAAGGTTAGGCTAGGGGAAACTTTTAGTGTAGGGGAAATGGTCAGGCCGGGGAAAAAGCTTAGGTCAGGGAAAAGGTTAGGCCAGGGGAAATGGGTTAGGCTAGGGGAAATGTTTAGGCCAGGGTAAAAGGTTCTAGAATGAGAAACGGTTGGGGCCAGGCCTGGAAGGCAAAGCCCTGGGGCTGGGGTGGGGATGGGGGCAAATATGGATAGCAAAGACTGGGGGAACAAATCTGGAAGGCAAAGACAAGACTGCCCAAACTGGAACAAGAAGGGTTTGGGGCCAGGCCTGGAAGGCAAAGGCTGAGGGCTCTGAACTGGAACGAAAAGGGTTTGGGGCCAGACCTGCAAGGCAAAGGCTAGGGGGGCAAAACTGGAAGACAAAACTGGGGGTCCCAATTTGGAACCAGAAACGTTCAGGGCCAGGTTTGCAAGGCAAAAGTAGGGGGCCTCATAACTGAAACGGAAAGGTTTCGGGGCCAGGCCACCAATGCAAAGGCTAGTGCCTGAACTGGAATGAAAAGGTTTTGGGGCCAAACCTGCAAGACAAAAGCTGGGGGAGGGGGAGGGGCAAATCTGGAAGGCAAAGGCTCGGGGGCCCAAACTGGAACAAAAAGGGTTTGGGCCAGGTCTTCAAGGGAAAGACTGGTGGGGCAAAACTGCAACAAAAATCGTTCAGGGCCAGGCCTGGAAGACAAAGCCTGCCTGGGCAAAACTGGAACGAGAAGGATTCAGGGCCATGCCTGAAAGGCAAAGACTGATGGGGTCAAATCTGGGAGCCAAAGGCTAGGGGGGCAAATCTGGAAGGCAAAGATGAGGGAGCCCAAACTGCAACGAGAAGGATTTGGGACCTGGCCTGGAAGGCAAACACTGCGGGGTCTAAACTGGAACGAAAAGGGTTCAGGGCCAGGCCTGCAAGGCAAAGGCTGTGGGGCCCAAACTGGAACGAAAAAGATTCGGGGCCAGGCCTGTGGCCAGTCCTGCAAGGCAAAGGCTGAGGGGGCAAAACTGGAAGGCAAGAACTGGGGGTCCCAAACTGAAACAAGAAAGGTTTGGGACCAGGCCTACACGCCAAAAGCGGAGGGCCCAAATCTGGAACAAAAAGGGTTCGGGGCCAGGCCTGTAAGGCAAAAGTTGGAGGGGCAAAACTGGAACAAAAAGGGTTCAGGACCAAAACTGCAAGGCAAAGGCAGTGGGACTCCAACTTTAAGGATAAGGTTTTGGGGCCAAACCTGCAAGTCAAAGGCCGGGGGGCCTAAACTGGAAAGAAAAATGTTCGGGGTCAAACATGCAAGACAAAGGATGGGGGGAGAGAAAATCAGGAAGGCAAAGGCTGGCTGGGGGTTGGAGGGCAAATCTAGAAGGTAAAGGTGGGGGGACCCAAACTGGAACAAAAAGGGGTTGGGGCCAAATCTGCAAGCAAATGCTGGCGGTGTGTGTGTCGGGGGGGGGATCTGGAAGGGAAAGATGGGGGCGCCCAAACTGGAACAAAAAGGGTTCGGGGGCTGGCCTGCAAGGCAAAGGCTGGGGGCGAAAATCAGGAAGCCCAAAACTGGGGTCCTCAAACTGGAATGAACAGGGTTCAGGGCCAGTCCTGCAAGGCAAAGGCAGGGGCCCCTAAATTGGAAAGAAAAGTGTTTGGGGCCAGGCCTGCAAGGCAAAAATGGGACACCCTAAATTAGCCCGAAAATGGTTTGGGGCCAAACCTGCAGAGGAAAGCCTGGAAGGGGGTTAAAACTGGAACGAGAAGTGTTAGGAACCAAACCTGAAAGGCAAAGGTTGGAGGAGTAAAACTGGAACGAGAAGGGTTCGGGGCCAGGCCTGCAAGGAAAAGGCTTGGGGGTGGGGGGAATCTGGAAGGCAAAGGCTTGGGAGGCTAAATTGGAACGAAAAGGATTTTGAGCCAGGCCTGCAAGACAAAGGCTATGGGGCAAAACTGGAAGGCAAAAACTGCGGGGTCCCAAATGGAAAGAGAAGGGTTCGGGGAAAGACGGGGTGGGGCTAAACTGGAACGAAAAAGATTCGGGCCAGGCCTGCAAGGCAAAGCTTTTGGGGACCCAAATGGAACGAGAAGGGTTCGGGGCCAGGCCTGCAAGGCAAAGGTGGGGAGCCTGAAACTGGAACAAGAAAGGTTCAGGGCCAGAGCTGCAGGGCAAAGGCTGTGGGGGAAAATCTAGAACGAGAGGGGTTCAGGGCTAGGCCTGCAAGGCAAAGGCTAGGGGGGTAAACTGAAAGCCAAAGGCTGGGGGGCCAAAACTGGTACAAGAATTGTTTGAGGCCAGGCCTGCAAGACAAAGAATGGGGGACCCAAATAGGAACGAGAAGCGTTTGGGGCCAGGCCTGGAAGAGAAAGACTGAGGGGGTCAAAACGAATGAGAAGGGTTTGGGGCCAGGTTTGCAAGTCTTGCAAGGCTAAAGCTGGGGGGACAAATTTGGAAGGCATAGGCTGGGGGAAAAAATCTTGAAGCAAATGCTGTGCAGCCCAAACTGGAATGAGACGGGTTCAGGGCCAGGCCTGAAAGGCAAAGCCTGGCTCAGGGGTACATCTGTAAGCCAAAGCCTCAGGGGGCAAATCTGAAAGGCAAGGGTGAGGGGGACCAAACTGGAACAAGAAAGATTTGGGGCTAGACCTCGAAGGCAAAGGCTGTGGGATGTGGGGGGTTAAACTGGAATGAAAAGTGTTGGGGGCCAGGCCTGTAAGGTAAAGGCTATGGGGTCCAAACTGGAACAGAAAGGGTTCGGGGCTTTGCCTGCAAGGCAAAGGCTGGAGGGGGAAAACTGGAAGGCAAAAACTGGGGGTCCCAAATTGGAATGAGAAGAGTTTGGGGCCAGGCCTGCAAGGCAAAAGCTGGAGACCCCAAACAAGAACAAAAAGGGTTTGGGGCCACACCTGCAAGGAAAGGTTGCGGGGCCAAAAAGGAATGGAAAGGGTTTGGGGCTAAACCTGCAAGACAATGGCCGGGGGGCCCAAACTGGAACAAAAAGAGTTTGGAGCCTAAACCGCAAGGCAAAGCCGGGGGTGGGGCGGGGGGGACGGCGGCATATCTAGAAGGCAAAGGCAGGAGTTGGGGGGCAAATCTAGAAGGCAAAGCTGGGAGAACAAATCTGGAAGACAAAGGTGGCGGGGTGGCGTGGGGGAAGAGTAGCAATAAGGGTTCAGCACCAAACCTACAAGGCAAAAGCAAGGGGGGGCAATCTGGAAGACAAAGGTTTGAGGGCCAAACCTGCAAGGCAAAGGTGGTGGGCCCAAACTGGAATGAGAAGGGTCAGGGGCCAGCCCTGCAAGACAAAGACTCAGGGGGCAAAACTGGAAAGAGATGAGTTTGGGGCCTGGTCTGCAAGGCAAAAGTGAGGGGCCCCACACTTGAACAAGAAAGGTGCTGGGCTAGAGCTGGAAGTCAAAGGCTGGGATAGCAAAACTGGAAGATAAAGGATGGGGGGCGGGGAATTGAAAAGCAAAAACTAGGGGTCCCAAATTGGAATGAGAAAGTTTCGGGCCAGGCCTGCAAGTGAAAGGCTGGGGGCCCCAAGCTGGAAGGAGAAGCATTCAAGGCCAGGCCTGGAAGACAAAGGCTTGGGGGCGCTAAACTGGAACGAAAAGAGTTCAGGGTCAGGCCTGCAAAACAAAGGCTGGGAAGGCAAAACTGGAAGGCAAAAACTGGGAGTGCCAAACTGGAACGAGAAGGGCTCGGGGCCAGGCCTGCAAGGCAAAAGCTGAGGGGCCCAAACTAGAAGGAAAAGTGTTGTTCGGGGTCTGTCTGCAAGGCAAAGGCTGGGGGGGCAAATCTGGAAGAAAAAACCTGGAGGCCCACACTGGAATGTAAAGGGATCGGGACCAGTCCTGCAAGGCAAAAGCAGCAGGGTCCAAACTGGAATGAAAAGTGTACAGGGTCAGGCTTGCAAGGTAAAAGTTGGAGATCGCAAACTATAATGTAAAGGGTTCGGGGCCAGGCCTGGAAGGCAAATGCTGGGGAACAGACCTGAAAGGCAAAGCCTGGGGGCCAAAACTGGAAAAAGAAGGCTTCGGAGTCAAACCTTGATGGTAAAGCCTGGGGGCCAAAACAGGAATGTGAAAGGTTTGGGGCTAGGAGTGGAAGGAAAAGCCTGGGGGACCAGGCTGGAAGGCAAAAGCTGGAGGACCAAAACTGCAACAAGAAGGCTTTGGGGCCAATCTTGGAATGCAATGGCTGGGGGGGGGCAAAGCTGGAATGAGAAGGGTTCAGGGCCAGGCCTGGAAGGCAAAGGCTGGGGGGCCAGGACTGGAACGAGAAGGGTTTGGGTCCCGCCCTGGAAGGCAAAGGCTGGGTGGCAAAAACTGGATGTAAATGGCTCCAAGCCCAGGACTTGAAGGCATAGGTCCAAACTGGATTGAGAAGGGCTCAGGGCCAGACCTGGAAGGCAAAGGCTGGGGGGCTAGGACTGAAACCAAAAGGGTTCGGGATCAGGCCTAGAAAGCAAATGCTGGGTGGCCAATACTGGATAGAGAAGGGTTTGGATCCAGGCCTGGAAGGCAAAGGATGAGATTCAAACTGGAACAAAAAGAGTTCGAGGCCAGGCCTGGAAGGCAAAGCCTGGGGGGCCAAAACCCGGAACAAAAAGAGTTCAAGGACCGGCCTAAAAGGCAAAGGTTGGGGGGCCAGGCCTGCAAGGCAAAGGCTATGGGGCCTAAAACTGGAACGAGAAGGTTTCAGGTCCATGACTGGAAGACAAAGGCAGGGGGCCAGGTCTGGTACAAGAAAGGTTCTAGGCCAACCTTGAAGGCAAAAGCTGGGGCCCAGGGGCCTGGAATGCAAAGGAAGGGGGAGAAACCTGAAACGAGAAGGGTTTGAGGCCATGCCAAAATGCAATGGCTGAGGGGCCAGGCCTGGAAGGCGAAGGACAGCGTCCAAAAGTGGAACAAGAAGGGTTTGAGGCCAGGCCTAGAAAGCAATGGCTGGGTGGCCAAAACTGAAACTAAAAGGGTATGGGACCAGCCCTGGAAGACAAAGTCTGGTGGGCCAGGCCTGGAATGAGAAGGGTTCGGGCCACACCCAGAAGGGAAAGGCTGGAGGGCCAGTAAGGTAAATTATGGGGGGCCAAAGTGGAACGGGAAGTGTTTGCGCCAAGCCTGGCAGGAAATGGTATGAGGGCCAAAAGTGTAACAAGAAAGGTTTGAGGCCTGGCCCGGAAGGCGACCTATGCAGAGCCAACACTGGAATGAAAAGGTTTCAGTGCGAGGACTGGAGGACAAAGGCTGTGGGGCCACCCCTGGAAGGCAAAGGCTTGGGGGTCAAAACTGGAATGAGAAGAGTTCGGGGCCAGGGTTGGAATGCAAAGACTGGTGGGCCAAACCTGGAAAGAGAAGGGTTCGGGGTCAGACCTGGAAGGCCAAGGCTGGGAGGCCCAAAATAGAGAGAGTAGAGTTCAGAGCCAGAATTGGAAGGCAAAGGCTGGGGGGCCAAACCTGGAAAGAGAAGGGTTCAGGGCCAGGCCAGGAAAGCAAAGGCTTGGGGGCAAAACTGGAGAGAGACAGGATTGGGGCCAGGCCAAGAAGGCAAAGGCTGGGGAGCCAAAATTAGAACGAGAACAGTTTGGGGTCAGGGCTGGAAGGAGAAGATTGGAGAGCCCAAACTAGAAGGAGAAGGGTTCGGAGCCAGGACTAGAAGGCAATGCTCAGGGCCAGGTTTCGAAGGCAAAAGCTGGCAGCCCAAAACTGGGATGAGAAGCCTTCGGGGTCAGGCCTGGGACGTAAAGGATGGGGGGTCAAAACTGGAAAGAGAAGTGTTTGGGGCCAGTCCTGGATGTCAAAGGCTGGGGGCCCAAAACAGACTCGAGAAGGGTTCAGGGCTAGGACAGGAAGTAAAAGGTGGAGGGCCTGGCCTGGAAGGCAAAAACTGTAGGCCAGAACTGGAAAGAGAAGTGTTCAGGGCCAGGCCTGGTAGACAAAAGTTGCGGGGTAATGCAGGAGGGGGCAGGTGGAAATGGAAAGAGAAGGGTTCGGGGCCAAGTATGGAAGGCAAAGGCTGGGTGGTCCAAACTAGAAAGGGAAGTGTTCGGGCCAAAACTGGAATGTAAAGCCTGGGGGGCCCAAAACTGGAACAAGAGGGTTCAGGGCCAGGTCTAGAAGGCAAAGAATGGGGGGCCAAAACTGGAAGGAGAAGGGTTCAGGAGCAGACCTTCAAGGCAAAGCCTGGGCGTCCAAAACTGGAACAAGAAAGGTTCAGGGAGGGCAAATGCTGGGGGCCCATCCCAGGAAGGCAAAGGCTGGTGAGCCAGACCTGGAACTAGAACTAGAAGGGTTCAGGCATGGAAGGCAAAGACTGGGGGGCCAGGACTGGTAAGTAAAGTTTGGGGGACCAAAACTGGAACAAAAAGTGTTCAGGGCCAGGCCTGGAAGGCAAAAACTGGGAGGCCAAAACTGGAAAGACTAGTTTTGGGGCCAGGCTTGGAAGGCAAAGACGGGTGGCCAAAAGTGGAACAGGAAGGTTTCGAGGCCAGGCCTGGAAGTCAAAGGCTGGGGAGCCAATAATGGAAGGAGAAGGGTTCAGAGCCAGGCCTGGAAGCCAAATCCTCGGGGGCCAGGCCTGGAGGGCAAATGCTGGCAGGCCAAAACAGGAACGAGAAGGGTTCAGGGTTAGGACTGGAAGGAAAAGGCTGGGGGGCTAGGCTTAAAAGGCCGAGGTTGGGAGGCCAGGCTTGTAATGAAAAGGGTTTGGGTCCAGACCTGGTAGGCAAAGGCTGGGGTGCCAAAACCTGAAAGAGAAGGGTCCGAGGCCAGGCCTGGAAGGAAAAGGCTGGGGGGGGCAAAGCTGGAATCGGACGATTCTGGGCCTCGTCGGGAAGGCAAAGGCTGGGGGACCAAAACTGGAAAGAGAAGAGTTCGGGGCCAGGCCTGTAAGGCAATGGCCGGGGTGGGGGGGCTAAACTGGGGGGGGGGCAGGCAAAAGTGGAGAGAGAAGGGTTGGGGCCAGGCATGGAAGAGAAAAGCTGTGGGGCCAAAATAGGAACGAGAAGGGTTTGGGGCCAGGCCTGGAAAGCAAAGGAAGGGGAGGCAAAACTGGAACGAGTAGGGTTTGGGGCCAAGACTGGAAGACAAAGTCTGGTGGCCAGGCATGGACCAAGAAGGGTTCGGGTCCAAGGCTTGAAGGCAAAGTTGGGGCCCAGACCTGAAAGGCAAAGGCTGGGGGGCCAACACTGGGAGAGAAGTGTTTGGCACCAGGCTTGGAAGGTAAATGCTGGGAGGCCTAAACTGCAAAGAGTAGGATTCTGGGCCACCCTTGGAAGGCAAAGGCTGGGAACAGGCTTGGAAGGCAAAGGATGGGGGGGGGGGGCAATGCTGTAATGAGAAGGGTTAGATGCCAGGCCTGAAAGTCAAAGGCTGGGGTGCCAGGCCTGGAATGAGAAGTGTTCTAGGCCAGGCCTGGGAAGCTAATGCTGGGCGGCCAAAACTGGAAGGAGAAGGGTTCAGGGCCAAGCCTGGAATGCAAAGCCTGGGGGTCCACAACTGGAATGAGTAGGGTTCAGGCCCATCCTGGAATGCAAAGGCTGGGGGACCTAACCCTAAAAGACTAGGGTTCGAGGTCAGACCTGGAAGCCATAGGCTGGGTGGCCAAAACTGGAACGAGAAGGGTTCGGGCCAGGCCTGGAAAGCAAAGGCTGGGGGGCAAAAACAGGACCAAACAGGGTTCGAGTCCAGACCAAAAGGCAAAGACTGGGAGGCCAGGCCTGGAAGGCAAAGGCTGGGGAGCCAAATCAGGAACGAGGAGCGTTCGAGGCATGGCCTTGAAGGCAATGGCTGGGCAGCCAGGCCTGAAAGACAAAGGCTAGGGGGTCAAAACTGGAACAAGTAGGCTTCAGGGCCTGGCATAGAATGCAAAGGCTGGGGGGCCAAAACCTGAAAGAGAATGGTTCGAGGCCAGGCCTGGAAGGCATAGCCTGGGGGGCTAAACCAGACCAAGAAGTGTTCGGGGCTAGGCCTGGAACTCAAAGGCTGGGGGACCAGGCCTGGAAGGCAAAGGCTGAGAGGCCAAAATTAACGAGAAGGGTACAGGGCCAGGCCGGGAAGGCAAAGAATGGGGGGGTCAAAACAGGAATGAGAAGGGTTTGGGGCCAGGCCTGGAAGACAAAGGCTGGGATATCAGGCCTGGAATGAGAAGAGATCAGGGCCAGGCCTTGAAGATATAGGCTGGGGCCCAGGCTTGGAAGGCAAAGGATGGGTGGGCCAATATTGGAACGAGAAGTGTTGGAGGCCAGGCCAAAAGGCAAAGGCTGTGGGGCCAGGTCTAGAAGGCAAAGGCTGGGACACCAAAACTGGAACAAGAAGGCTTCGGGACCAGGCGTGGGATGCAAAGCCTGGGGGGCCAAAACTGGAGCAAGATGGGTTCGGGACCAGCCCTATAAGGCAAAGGCTGGGGGCTTAGGCCTGGAAGGCAAAGGCTGGGGGGGCAAAACTGGAACAAGAAGGGTTTGAGGCATGGCCTTGAAGGCCATGGCTAGGCGGCCAGGCCTGGAAGACAAAGACTGGGGGGCCAAAACTGGAAAGAGAAGTTTTGGGGCCAGGCCTGGAACGCAAAGGCTGGGGGGCCAGGCTTGGAAGGTAAAGGATGGGGGGTCAAAACTGGAATGAGAAGGGTTTGGGTTCAGACCTTGAATGCAAGGACTGGGGGCGGGGGGCAAAACTGAAATTAGAATGGTTCGGGGCCAGGCCCGGAATGCGAAGCCTGGGGGGCCAGCCTTGGAAGGCAAAGGATAGGGTGCCAAACCTGGAACGAGAAGGGTTCACGGCCAGGCCTGGAAGACAAAGCTTGGGGTGCCAGGCCTGGAACGAGAAGTGTTCGGGGCCAGGCCTTGAAGGCAAAGGCTAGATGCCAGGCCTGAAAGGCAAAGGATGGGGGCCTAAAACAGAACAAGAAGTGCTCGGGGACAGGCCCGGAAGGCAAAGAATAGGGGGACAGGACTTGAACGAAAAGGGTTTGGGGGCAGGCCTGGAAAGCAAAGGCTGGGCAGCCAAAACTGGAATGAGAAGTGTTCTGGGCAAGGCCTGGACGGCAAAGCCTGGGGGGCCAAAACTAGAATGAGTAGGATTTGGGTACAGGCCTGGTAGGTAAAGCCTGGTGGGGATAAAACTGCAATGAGAAGGGTTCGAGGCCAGGACAAATGGCAAAGGCTGAGGGGGCCCGACCTGGAAGGCAAAGGCTGGGGGATCAAAATGAACAAGGAGGCTTCGGGGCCAGGTGTAGAATGCAAAACAGAGGGACCAAAACTGGAATGAGAAGGGTTCGAGGACTGGCCTGGAATGCAAAGGCTGGTGACCCAAAACTAGAACGAAAAAATTTCAGGCCCAGGCCTGGAAAGTGAAGACTACGGGGCCAAAACTGGAATGAAAGCGTTCAGAGCCAGGCCTACAAGGCTAAAGTGGGGGGCCCCAAGCTGGAACAAGAAAGGTTCGGGGCCAGAACTGGAAGGCAAAGGCTGGAGGGGAAAATATGGAATGATAACGATTCGGGGCCAGGTCTGGAAAAGAAACACTGGGGTGGCAAAACTGGATTGAGAAAGGTTTGGGGCCAGGCCTGCAAGGCAAAGGATGCTGGTCACAAAATGGAACAAGAAAGATTCGGGGCCAGAGTTGGAAGGCAAAAGTTGGGGGTGGGGCAAATCTGGTACGAGACGTGCTCAGGGCCAGAGCTGGAAAGCAAAGGTTGGGGGTGGGGCAAATGGGATATGAGAAGTGCTCGGGGCCAAGACTGCAAGGCAAAAGCTGAGAGGGCTAAACTGAAACGAGAAGGGTTTGGGGCCAGACCTGCAAGGCTAAGACTGTGGGGCCCCAACTGGAATGAAAAGGGTTCGGGGCTGAAGCTGAAAGGCAAAGACTGGGGAGCCCAACCTGGAATGAATAGGCTTCTGGACCAGGCCTGGAAGACAACAGCAGCTGGGGGCAAAATTGGAACGAGAATGGTTTGGGTCAGGCAGAGGCAAGGCAAGGCAAAGGCTGGGGCGGGGGGGAGGGGCAAATCAAGAAGGAAAAGGCAGGGCGAGTCAAAATGGAACAGGAATGGTTCGGGGCCAGGCCTGGAAGACAAACGCTGGGAGGGCAAAACTGGAAGGCAAAGCTAGTGGTCCCAAATTGGAAATTGGTATGGGGCCAGGCCTGTAAGGCAAAAGTGGGGGGCCGAAAACTGAAACAAAAGGGTTTGTCCAATGCAAAGTCTAGTGGACACAAACTGGAAAGAAAAGGGTTCAGGAAGTAACCTGCAAGGGAAAAGTTGGTGGGGGGGCTGCAAATCTGGAAGGCAAAGGCTGGGATGCCCAAACAGGAACGAGAAGTTCAGGGCCAGGCCATGGGAGGGAAAGGTTACGTTACGGAAAATCATTATGCTAGGGGAATGGTTGGTCTAGGGGAAAAGGTTAGAATGGGGGAAAAGTTAAGGCTAGGGGATAAGATTAGGCTAGGCAAAAAGGCTAGTCTAGGGGAAAAATTAGGCTATGGTAAAATGTTAGGGCAGGGGAAAAGTTAAACCGCAGAAAAGGTTATGCTAAGGGAAAAGTTTAGGCCAGGGGAAAAGTTTAGGTTATGAGAAAAGGTTAGGGGAGGGAAAAGGTTAGGTTTGGTGTAAAAGCTACGTTAGGGGAAAGCCTTAGGTGAGGGGAAAGGGTTAGGCAAGGGGCAAAGGTTATGTTAGGGGAAAAGGTTAGGCGAGGGAAAAGGTTAAGCTAGGGGAAAAGCTTAGGCCAGGGGAAAGGGTTAGGCTAGGGCAAAAGCTTAGGCCATGGGAAAAGGATAGTTCAGGGCAAAAGAGTAGGCCAGGGGAAAAGGTTAGGCTACGGGAAAGGGTTAGGCTAGGGCAAAAGCTTAGGCCATGGGAAAAGGATAGTTCAGGGCAAAAGCGTAGGCCCCTTACCCCTGGCCTAACCCCTTCCCCGGCTTATTCTTTTCCCACGTCCTTAGCTTTTCTCTGCTTAACCTTTTCCCTAGCCTAATCTTTTCCCCTTGCCTAACCTTTTCCCCTACAATAAGCTTTTTCCCAAACCTAACCTTTTCCCTTAGCCTACCCATTTCCCATAGTCTAAACCTTTCCCTTGGCCTAAGATTTTCCCCGCCCTTACCTTTTTCCCTAGCTTACCCCTTACCCCTAGGCTAACTTTTTCTTCTAGCCTTAACTTTTTCCCTGGTCTTACCTTTTACGTGGCATAACCTTTTCCCCTGGCCAAACCTTTTCACGTAGCCTAAACCTGTCCCCTAGCCTAACCTTTTCCCATAGGTTAAACCTTTCCCCTAGGCTAAATTTTTCCCGTAGCCTAATGTTTTACCCTAGCCTACTCTATCCTGTACCCTAACCTTAGGCCCTTAGGGACAAGTTTAGGTTAGGGGAAAAGTTTAGTTGAGGGAGAAGTTTATCTCAGGGAGAAGGTTAGGCTAGGGGAAATGTTTTGGCCGGGGAAAAGCTTAGGCCAGGTAGGTAAAAAGGCTAGGCTATGGGAAAAGTTCTGGCTATGGGAAAATGTTAGGCCAGGGGAAAAGTGTAGGCCAGAGGAAACTGTTAGGCTAGGTGAAATGGGTAGGCTAGAGGAAAGTTCAGACTTTGGGAAAAGATTTGGCTTTGGGAAAAGGTTAGGCTAGGTGTAAAGGTTAGGTTAGGGGAAAAGCTAAGGCTAGAGGAAAGGGCAAGGCTAGTGGAAGAGGGAAAGCTAGGGGAAAACGACAGGCGAGGGGAAAAGGATAGGCCAAGGAAAAGGTTAGGCCAGGGGAACAGGTATGGACATGGGGAAAAGATTAGGCCACAGGCAAAGGTTAGGCTAGGGGAAATGGTTAGGACAGGGGAAAGGTTAGGCCAGGGAGAAGACTGGGCTATGGGAAAAGGTTAAGCTAGGGGAAAAGGCTAGGCAAAGGGAAAAAGTTAGGCTAGGGGACAGGTTAGGCTAGGGGTAAAGGTTAGGCTACAGGAAATGATTAGGCTAGGGGGAACAGGTTAGGCCAGGGGAAAGGTTTAAGCCAGGGGAAAAGTTTAAGGCATGGAAAAACTTGGGATAGGGGAAAAAGGCCGGCGCAAAGTTTAGGACAGGAGAAAAGATTAGACCAGGGGTAAAGATTAGGCCAGGGGAAAAGGTCAGCCTGGGGGAAAGGGGTGGGCTAGGGGGAAAGGTTAGACTGTGGGAAATGGTTAGGCTAGGGGAAGAGGTTAGGTTAGGGGAAAAGCTTAGTGTAGGGGAAGGTTTTACGTAAAGGGAAAAGGTTAGCCTAAGCCAAAAGTCTATGCTACGGTAAATGGTTAGGCTAGGGGAAAAGGTTAGGGTGGGGGAAATGTTAAATAAGGGGAAAAGTTTAGGTTAGGGAAAAAGGTTAGGCCTGGGAAAAGCTTAGGCCACGGGAAAAGGTTAGGCCAGGGAAAAGGTTAGGCCAGGGGAAAAGGTTAGGCCAGGCGAAAAGCTTAGGCTAGATGAAAATGTTAGACTAGGGGAAAGATTAGGCAAGGGGAAAACATTAGGCTAGGGGAAAGGGTTAGGCTAGGGGAAAGATTAGGCCAGGGGACAAGGTTAGGCTAGGGGAAAAGGATACATCGAGGAAAAAGTTAGGCCAAGGGAAAAGGTTAGGCCACTGGAAAGATTAAGCTGGGGAAAAACATTAGATTAGGAAAAGGGTTAGGACAGGATACAAGGTCACACTAGGGGAAAAGTTTAGGCTCGGGAAAAGGATATGCCAGGGAAAAGCTTAGGCCAGGGGAAAAGGTTACACTCTGAGGAAGGATATGCCAGGGAAAAGGTTAGGCCAGGGGAAAAGGTTCGGCTAGGGGAAAAGGTTAACTTGGGGAGAAGGTTTGCCCAGGGAGAAGGTTAGGCTAGGGGATATGGGTAGGCAAATGGAAAAGGTTAGGCTACAGGAAAACCTTAGGCTAGGTGTAAAGATTAGGTTAGTGGAAAAGCTTATACCAGAGGAAAAGGTTAGGTCAGGGAAAAGGTTAGGGTAGGGTAAAGGTTTACACCAGGGGAAAGGTTTAGGCTACAGGAAAAGGATAGGCTAGGGGCAAATGTTAGGTAAGGGGTAAAGATTAGGCCAGGGGAAAGGTTAAGCTAGGGGAAAAGGTAGGACTAGAAGAAAAGGTAGGACTAGGGGAAAAGGTAGGACTAGGGGAAAAGGTTAGGCAAGGGAAAAGGTTAAGCTAGCAAAAAAGGTTAAGCTAGGGAAAAAGGTGAAGCTAGGGAAAAAGGTTAGGCTAGGGTTAAAAGTTAGGCCAGAGTAAAAGTGCAAGCCGGGGAAAAGGTTAGGACAGGGGAAAAGGTTAGGCTAGCAGAGAGATGAGGATGTGAAAGATTAGGCTAGAGGAAAACGTTAAGCAATAGAGAAAAGATTAGGCTAGGTATAAAGGTTAGGCTAGGGGAAAAGATTAGGCCAGGGAAAAGGTTAAGCTGGGGGAAAGTTTTAGGCTGGGGGAAAATGTTAGGCTAAGGCAAAGGTTAGGCTATGGGAAAAATGATAGGTCAGGGGAAAAGCTTAGGGCAAGGGAAAAGGATAGACCAGGGCGTAAGGTAAGATCAGGGAAATGGTTAGGCCAGGCAAAAAGGTTAGGATAGGGGAAAAGTTTAAGCTAGGAGATAGGTTAGGCTGAGGAAAAGTTAGGACCGGGGAAAAGGTTAGGCTGGGGAAGGGTTATGCGAGGCAAAACATAAAACAAGGGGAAAAGTCAAGGCTAGCAGAAAAGGTTATGGTAGGCAAAAAGGCTACACTAGGGGAAAGGTTAGGCCATCGAAAAAGTTTAAGCTAGAGGAAAAGGTTAGGCCAGAGTAAAAATGTAGGCCATGGGAAATTGCTAGACAAGGGGAAAGGTTTAGGCCAGGCAGAGGGTTAAGCCAGGGAAAAGCTTAGGCTAAGGGTAAAGTTTTGGTTAGGGGAAAAGCTTAGGCTAGGGGTAAAGGTTAGGCTAGGGGAACCCTTTAGGGTAGGGGAAATGGTTAGGCCTTGGAAAAAGCTTAGGCCACGTGAAAGGTTTAGGCCAGGGGAAAGGGTTAGGTCGGGTGAAAACGTTAGGCTAGGGGAAATCGTTAGGCCAGGGAGAAGGTTAAGCCAGGGAGAAGGGTCGGCTAGGCGAAAAGGTTAGGCTAAAGGAAAAGGTTAGTCTAGGGGAAATGGTTAAACTAAGGGAAAAGGATAGGCTTTGGGAAAAATGTAAGGCTAGACGAAAAGGTTAGGCCAGGGAAAAGATTAGGTTAGGGTAAGGTTAGACTAGGTGAAAACGTTAGGCTAGGGGAAAAGGTTAGGCTAGGGGAAAAGATTAGGCCATGGGAAAAGTTTAAGCCAGGGAATAGGTTATACTAGGGGAAAAGGTTAGGCTGGGGGAAAGGTTAGGCTAGAGGAAATGGTTATGCTAGGAGATAAGGTTAGGCCAGGGTAAAAGGTTAGGCCAAGGGGAAAGGATAGTCTATTGGAAATATTTAGGAAGGGGCCGGGTTTAGGCTAGGGGAAAGTTTAGTCCAGGGAGAAGATTAGCCCAGGGAGAAGGTTAGGCTAGGGGAAATGCATAGGCTGGGGAAAAGCTTAGGCCAGGGGACAGGTTAGATCAGGGAAAAGGTCAGGCCATGGGAAAAGGATAGAAGAGAAGAAAAGTTAAGGCTAGGGGAAGAGGTTAGTGTAGGTAAAAAGGGTAGGCTAGGGGAAAGGTTTAGCCTGGGGGAAAGCTTATGCCAAGGGAAAAGGTTAGGCCAGGGAAAAGTGTTAGGTCAGGAAAAGGTTAGGCTAAGGGAAAGGTTTAGGCCAGGGGAAATGTTTAGGCCAGGGGAAATTTTAGGCAAGGCGTAAAATTAGTTCAGCGAAAAGGTTAGGCTAGGGGAAATGGTTGGCTAAGGGAAAAGGTCAGGCCAGGTGAAAAGATGATGTTAGGGGAAAAGGTTAGGATGGGCGTAAAGGTTAGGCAATAGGAAATGGTTAGGCTACGGGAAATGTTTAAGCTGGGGAAAAAGTTATGCTAGTGAAAAGGGTTAGGCTAGGGGAAAATGTTAGGCCCCTGGAAAGGGTAAGGCCAAGACTAGGGTTAGGCCAAGGCTAGATTTGTCTAGAGAAAGGTTAGTCTAGTGGAAAAGGTTTGGCTAGGTCTAAAGCTTAGGCTAGCAGAAATGTTAGGCAATGGGAAAGGATAAGGCTAGGGGATAGGCCAGGGAAAGGTTTAAGTAGGGGAAAAGGTTTGACTAGGGGAAAAGGTTAGGCAAGAGAAAAAGTTTACTCAAGAGGAAAAGTTTAGTGCAGGGGAAAAGTTTAAGCCAGTGAAAAATTTAAGATGGGTAAATAGGCTGGGGCAAAACCTAGGCCAGGGAAAAGGTTTGGCCAGGGGAAAAGTTTAAGTCGGGGAAAAGGATAGGCTTTGGGAAATGGTTAGGCTAGGTGAAATGCCAAGGCTAGGAGAAAAGTTTAATAATGATGTTGGTATTTGTTAAGCACTTACTATGTGCAGACCACTGTTCTAAGTGCTGGGGTAGATACAGGGTAATCAGTTTGTCTCACATAAGGCTCACAGTCTTAATCCCCATTTTACAGATGAAGTAACTGAGGCATAGAGAAGTTAAGTGACTTGCCCACAGTCACACAGCTGACAAGTGGAAGAGCCAGGATTCAAACCCATGACCTCTAACTCCTGAGCCCAGGCTTTTTCCACTGAGACACGCTGCTTCTTAGTTTAGGCAATGGGAAACTGTTAGATCCGGGGAAAGGTTTAAGCCAGGGAAAAGGTTATGCTGGGGAAAAGGTTAGTCTAGGGGAAATGCGTAAGCCAGAGTAAACGTTAAGCTAGGGAAAAAGGTTCAGCTAGGGGAACAATTTAGATTGGGAAAAAGGGTAGTCTAGTGGAAAAGGTTAGGTTAAGGAAAATGCTAACCTAGGAGAAAGGTTAGGGTTGGTTTAAAGCTTAGGCGAGGGGAAAAGGTTAGGCTAGGAGAAAGGTTAGGGTTGGTTTAAAGGTTAGGTGAGGGGAAAAGGTTAGGCTAGGAGAAAGGTTAGGGTTGGTTTAAAGGTTGGGATGGGGAAAAGGTTAGGCTAGTGGAACGGATTAGGACTGGGGAAAACCTTAGGCCAGAAGAAAAGTTTAGGCCAAGGAAAAATGTTAGGATAGGTGAAAAGTTTAGCCTGTGGGAAAGTATAGGCTAGGGGAAAAGGGTAGTCTAGGGGAAAAGGTTACTCTAAGGTTAGGCTAGGGAAGGAGTTAGGCAAGGGGAAATGGTTAGGGTACTGGAAGTGTTAGGCCAGGAAAAAGCTTAGGCTGGGGAAAAGGTTCCGCCAAGGGAAAAGATTAGGCTAGGGGAAGGTTTAGGCTAGGGGAAAAGGCCAGGCCAGGGGAAATGGTTATGTCAGGGAAAAAGGTTTGGTCAGGGGAAACAGTCTATGGAAAATGATTAGGCTAGGGGAAAAGGTTAGGATAGGCGTAAAGGCTACCCTAGGGGAAAAGGTTAGGCCAGGGGAAAATTTCTGGCCAGGAAAAAAGGTTAGGCCAGGGGAAAAGGTTAGTCTATGGGAAATGGTTAGGCTAGGTAAAAAAGGTTAGGCTAGGGGAAAAGGTTAAGCTACAGGAAAAGGTAAGGCCAAGGGAAAAGGCTATGCCAGTGAATATGTAAGACCATGGGAAAAGGTTAGCCCGGGGAAAGGTTTAGGCCAAGGGAGAAGGTTAGGCTAGGGGAAAGGTTAGACTTGGTGAAAAGACTAGGCTAGGGGAAAGGTTAGGGTAGCCAAAAAGGTTAGTCTAGGGGAAAAGCTTAGTCATGGGGAAAAGGTTAGGCCAGGGGAAAAGGTTAGGCCAGAGGAAAAGGTTAGGCCAGGGGAAAAGGTTAGGGCAGGGGAAATGGTTAGGCTAGGTAAAAAGGTTAGGCTAGGGGAAAAAGTTTGATTAGGGGAAAAGGTTAGGCCAGGGAGAGAAGGTAAGAAGAGGAGAAAAGTTTAGCCCGTGGAAAAGCTTATGTCAGGGGAGAAGAATAGACCATAGGAAATGGTTAGGTGAGGGGTAAAGATTAGGCTAGGGGAAAAGGTTAGCCTGTGGGAAAGAATAGGCTAGGGGAAAGGTTAGGGTAGGGGGAAATGTTAAGCTAAGAGAGAAGGTTAGGCTAAGGGAAAAGGTTAGCCCAAGGGAAAAAGGTAGGCTAGGGGAAAGGTTAGGCCAGGGAAAAGGTTAAGCTAGGGGAAAAGGTTCCACTAGGTGAAAGGTTTAGGCTAGGGGAAAGGGTTAGGCGAGGTGAAAGGTTTAGGCTAAGGGAAAAGTTTAGGCTAGGGGAAAAAGTTAGGCTAGGGGAAAAGGTTTGGCTAGGGGAAAAGTTAGACAAAGGGAAAAGGTAAGGCCGGGAAAAAGTTTAAGCTGGGGAAAAGGTTAGGCTAGGGGAAAAGGTTAGGCTAGGGAAAAAGATTAGGCTAGGGGGAAAGGTTAGGACAGGGAAAAGGTTAAGATAGGGGAAAAGTTTCAGCTAGGGGAAAAGTTTCAGTTAGGGGAAAAGGTAGGCCATGGGAAAGGTTTAAGTCGTGGAAAAATTTAGGAGAGGGGAAAAAGTTAGGACAGGGCAATATTTAGGACAGGAGAAGATATTAGGTCAGGAGAAATGGTTAGGCCAGGGGAAAATGTTAGGCCAGGGGTAAAGATTAAGCTAAGGGAAAAGCTTTGGCTTGTGGGAAAGGTTAGGCCAGGGGAACAGTTTAAGCCAGAGAAAAAGTTGTGCTAGGGGAAAGGGTAGGCCGAGGGAAAGGTTAGACTGGGGGAAAGGTTACACCGCCGGAAAAATTAGGCTAGGGAAAGGTTAAGCCAGTGGAAAAAGTTAGGCTAATGGAAAGGTTAGGCAAGGGAAAAGGTTAAGCTAGGGGAAATGGTTAGGTTAGGGGAAAGGTTAGGCTAAGGGAAAAGATTAGGCCAGAGGAAAGGATAAGCAAGTTGAAAGCTTAGGTTATGGGAAAAGATTGGGTTAGGTGCAAAGGTTAGGTTAGGGGAAAAGCAGGTTAGGTTAGGTTTAATGGTTAGGTTAGGGGAAAAGCGTAGACTAGGGGAAAAGTTTAAGCTAGGGTAAAAGGTTAGACGGGGGAAAAGTTTAATCTGGGGAAAGGGTTATGCTGGGGCAAAGGTTAGGACAGGGGAAAAGGTTAGGCTAGAGAAAAGGTGAGACCAAGGGAATGGTTAAGGCATGGGAAAAGGTGAGGCTAGGTGGAAAGCTGAGGATAGAGGAAACGCTTAGGCTAGGGGAAAGGATTAGGCTAAGGAAAGGTTAGGCCAAGGGCAAATGTTAGTCTATGTGAAATGTTTAGGCTAGGGGAAAAGGTTAGGCCAGGGAAAAGTTGAAGCTTGGGGAAAAGGTTAGGCTCCTAGAAAGGTTAGGCTCCAGGTAAAGGTTAGGTAGGTGTAAACATTAGAACAGGGGAAAAGGTTAGGCTAGGGGAAAGGGTTGGGCTAGGGGAAAAGGTTAGACTCGGGGAAAAGTTTAAGATTGGACAAAAGGTTAGGCCAGAGGAAAAGGTTAGGCCAGGGGAAAAGGTTAGGCCAAGGGTAAAGGTTAGTCTATGGGAAATATTCTATTTAGTTGCCATTGTTTTTACGAGATATTCTTCCCCTTTACTCTATTTATTGCCATTGTTCTCGTCTGTCTATCTCCCCCGATTAGACTGTAAGCCCGTCAAACGGCAGGGACTGCCTCTATCTGTTGCCGACTTGTTCATTCCAAGCGCTTAGTACAGTGCTCTGCACATAGTAAGCGCTCAATAAATACTATTGAATATTGAATGAAATGGCTAGGCTAGGAGAAAAGGTTAGGCAAGGGGAAAAATCTGGAACAAGAAAAGTTCAGGGTCAGGCCTACAAGGCAAAGATGGAGGTGGGGGGTGGTCCAACCTGGAACGAGAAAGATTCGGAGCCAGGCCTAAAAGGCAAAGGCTGGGGGGGCCCATCCTGGAATGAGAAGCATTCAGGGCCACTCCTGCAAGGCAAAAGCTGGAGGGGCAAATCTGGAAGGCAAAGGCTGGGGTGTCAAATCTGGAAGGCAAAGGCGGGAGACCCAAACTAGAACAGAAGGGTTAGGGCCAGGCCTGCAAGGTAAAGGCTAGTGGGTCCAAACTGTAACAACTAGGGTTTGGAGCCAGGCATGCAAGAAAATGGCTGGGGTGGAAAATCTGCAAGGCAAACACTGGGGAGCACAAACTGGAACGAAAAGGGTTCGGGGCCAGGCCTGCAAGGCAATGGATGATGTTCACAAATTGAATGAGAAGGGTTTGGGGCCAAACCTGAGAGGCAAATGCTGGGGTGGGGGGCGGGGTGAAATCTGGAATGAGAAAGATTCGGGTCCAGGCCTGCAAGGTAAAAGTGGGGGTCCCCAAACTGGAACAAGAAGGATTCAGAGCCAGACCCAGAAGGCAAAGGCTGGGGGGGGTGGGGAGTGTAAGGGGGCCAAATCTGTAACAAGAAGGATTCGGGGCCAGGCCTGCAAGGCAAAGGTAGGGTGCCACAAGCTAGAACAAGAAAGATTCGGGGCCAGAGCTGGAAGGCAAAGGCTGGGGGGGGGGGGGGGTGCAAATATGAAACGAGAATGGTTCGGGGCTAGGTCTGGAAAAGAAAGGCTGGGGTGGGGGGAAAAACTGGAACGAGAAACGTTCAGGGCCAGGTCTGCAAAGCAAAGCCTGCAGGGGCTGCACTGGAAAGAAAAGCGTTCGGGTCCAGACCTGCAAGGCAAAGGCTGGAAGTTCCAAACTGGGTCCAGGCCTGGAGGGCAAAGACTGGGGGCCCAAAACTGGAAAGAGAAGGGTTTGCTTCCAGGCCTGGAAGGCAAAGGCTAAGGGGCCAATACTGGGAATGGATAGTTTCGAGGCCTGGCATGGAAAGCAAAGTTTGAGGGGGCCAGGCCTGGAAGGCAAAAGCTGGAAGGCCACCCCTTTGAGGCAAACACTGAGTGGCCAAAAGTAGAATGAGAAGGGTTAGGGGCCAGGCCTGGAGGGCAAAGGGTGTGGTCGAAAACTGGAACGAGAAGCGTTCATTGCCAGGTCTGGAAGGCAAAGGCTGGGGGCCCGGGCCTGACTGTCAAAGGATGGGGAGCCAGGCCTTGAAGGCAAAGACTGGGAGGACAAACCTGGAAAGGGAATGGTTTGGATCCTGGGCTGGAAGGCAAAGACTGAGGTCCAAAACTGGAATGAGAAGGGTTTGCGGCCAGGCCTGGAATGCAAAGGGGGACAAAATTGGAACGCGAAGGGTTCGAGGTCAGCCCTGGAAGGCAAAAGCTGGGCGGCCAAAACTTGAACGAGAAGAATTCGGGGCCAGGCCTGGAAAGCAAAGGCTGAGGGACAAAAACTGGAACGAGAAGGGTTAGAGTCCAGGCCAGAAGGCAAAGATTGGGAGGCCAGGCCTGGAAGACAAAGGCTGGGGTGCCAGGCCTGGAACAAGAAGGGTTGGGGTCAGGCCTTGAAGGCAAAGGCTGGGGCCCAGGCCTGGAAAACAAAGGCTGCAGGGCCAAAACTGGATCGAGAAGGGTTCGAGGCCAGACTAAAAGACAAAAGCTGGATCAAAAAGCATTCGGGGCCAGGCCTAGAATGCAAAGCCTGGGCGGCCAAAAGTGTAATGACAAGGCTTCAATGCCAGGCCTGGAAGTCAAAGGCCCCTTGGATCCATCACCACGTGGGCTCGGGATCTCTGCTCCCTTAGAGGTGAGTTCTGGACCTCAGGTCCCCTTATTCCCGGCTGAATTGGCTGCCACATGGACTCGGGAGCTCCTCTCTCTTACAGCGGAGCCTTGGACCGCCCGGCCCCTATTCCCGGCAAGCCGCCCCCACTTCGGCTGCCGATCACCCACTCATCCCCACCGCTAACGCCTCTTCCGGGGAGCTGCGCCTTGGACCGCCCGGACACGCGCCCGCCTCAACCTTTCGCAACCCGGACCTCCGCACCCCCGCTCAAGGATTCCAACACCAAGGATCTACCCCCCCCGCCCCTCCCCGCCCCCACAGACCCCCAGCCACCATCTCCCATTGTGCTCCCCTGCTCAGCCCTGGGGACATTGTGCTCTCCTGCTCGGTCCTGGGGACATTGTTCTCCCCAGCTCGGCCCTGAGGACATGGTGCTCCCCTTCTCGGGCCCGGGGACATTATGCTCCCCTGTTCGGCCCTGGGGACATTGTGCTCCCCTGCTCGGTCCTGAGAACATTGTGCTCCCCTTCTCGGGCCCGGGGACATTGTGCTCCCCAACCGCCCTTCCCCCACTCCGCCCGAAGCGGCCATTTTGGGAAGCCCTCACTCCCTCTTCCCCCGTGAGGTGATTGATCTCCTCCACCCCGGGCGACGATGTCATTGTTCTCACCGTGTTACCTTACCTAGCCGCCGCCTAGGCCCGCAACCCACCCCGGACATCCTCAGGGCTCCGGCCGCCGCCTCACAGACATTTGGACATGAGCTCCGGGACTCTCCTTGCCGCTGGCCTTTGACTTTGATTTCGATCAGGTCGACCCTTAGTCAAGAGGACCCCTGACCCTGGTCATCACCCTCTTATTAATACTATTTTATTGTATTATATTGTATCTTGTTACTATATTACCGATTTCACATGTTATCGTTAATTGTTCTCAGTGCTGCCACCTACCTCTTTGGCTTCACCATGCCCTCCCCCCCATCTGCCTCCTCCCCCCTCATCTCCCCCACCCTAGAACCCCACTTTACCAGCGCCACCCCTCTTCCCCCGACCCCTACTCTCCCCCCACCAAACCCCCTCCTCCCACCCTCCCCCCTTCCCTCATCCCCACCCACGCCCCATCACAGTCCTCCTGTCCCACCGCCAACCCTCCTCCCCCTCTCCCCATCCAGGTCCCCGCCACCTCATTCCCATCCAAACCCTCTCCTCTCCCCCGCTCTCCCCCGCTTTCCCCCTTGCACCGACAGCTACTTTCAGATGTGGCCTCTGGAACCCCCTCTCCATTACAGGTAAACTACCTTTCATCCATGACCTTTTCCTTTCCCGCTCTCTCCTCCTCCTCGCCCTTACGAAAACCTGGCTCACTCCTGATAACAGGGTCTCCGCTGCTGCTCTCTCCAGCGGAGACCTCTCATTCTCCCGCTCCCCCAGACTCACCGGAAAAGGAGGAAGCGTCGTCTTCCTCCTCTCACCCCGTTGCCGCTTCCGCAATATCTCCCCTCCCTCTTCCGTCTCCTTCCCCTCCTTTGAAGCCCATATCATTCGCCTCTACCACCCCCTCCAGATACTTGTAGCTGTCATCTACCGCCATCCCACCTCTGACTTCTTCAACTACCTAGACCACTTTCTTACCTTCCTTCTCTCCTTCTCTCTGCCCACTCTGATCCTCGGAGACTTCAACATCCACATGGATCTACCCGATGACTCCTCTGCTGCCCGCCTGCTATCGCTCCTCGACTCTGCCGACCTCCTGCTCCACCATACCTCGCCCACTCACAGACTCGGTCACACTCTCGATTTCATCATCTCCTACCGCTGTACTATCTCCTTCCTCACCAACTCTGAAATCCCTCTCTCTGACCATAACCTTCTCACCTGCCTAATCTCTCACACTCCCTCTCCCAGCAAATCTTTGCTACTCCCCCACAGAGACCTCCGCTCTCTTGATCCCATCCGTCTTTCCAAAAGCATCTCTCCCCACCTTGCCCCCTCAGTCCTCACTTCCCACTCTCGATGATCAGGTCACCTCTCTCAACTTCACCCTCTCTCGCCCCCCTTTCCCTCCGCCGCTCTCGCTCCACTAACCCACAGCCCTGGGTCACTGCCTCTGTCCGCCTCCTACGCTCCTGTGCTCGAGTTGCTGAGCGCTGATGGCGAACGTCCAAGCACCAAGCCGACCTTATCCATTTCAAATGTATCCGTTCCTGCCTTAACTCTGCCCTCTCCTCCGCCAGGCAAAACTTCTCCTTCCTCATTGACACCCATGCCCGTCATCCCCGCCAATTGTTCCGGACCTTTAACTCTCTCCTTAGGCCCCCTGTTCCTCCCCCTCCCCCATCTCTCACTCCCAGTGATCTGGCCACCTACTTCATCACAAAAATCAACACAGTCAGGTCTGAGCTCCCAGGTCTGAGCTCCCCAAAGTCACTCCTCCCCCTCTCCCCTCCCCCTACCCAACCTTTTCCCCTACTTTCCCATCCTTACCTGCAGTATCCTCAGAGGAAATCTCCTCCCTCCTCACAAGGGCCACCCCCTCCACCAGCGCCTCAGACCCCATTCCCGCTCACCTTATAAAAACCATCGCCCCTGCCCTCCTCCCTTCCTTAATTTCTATCTTTAACCACTCAATCGCCAATGGCCTCTTCCCCTCTGCTTTCAAACATGCCCATGTCTCCCCCATCCTAAAAAAACCCTCTTTCAACCCCACTTCCCCTTCCAGTTATCGCCCTATCTCCCTACTACCCTTCCTTTCCAAGAACGAGTCGTCTACACTCACTACTTAGAATTCCTTAATTACCATTCTCTCCTGGACCCCTCCAATCTGGCTTCCATCCCCTCCACGCTACCGAGACTGCTGTCTCTAAGGTCACACATGACCTCCTTCTTGCCAAATCCAATGTCTCCTACTCTATTCTAATCCTCCTTTACCTCTCAGCTGCCTTTGACACTGTCGATCATCCCCTTCTCCTCCACACCTTATCTCACCTTGGCTTCATGGACTCTGTCCTCTCCCCGTTCTCCTCTTATCTCTCTGGCCGGTCATTCTTGCTCTCCTTCGCAGATTCCTCCTTCCCCTGCCATCCTCTAACTGTTCGGGTTCCTCAAGGGTCAGTTCTTGGGCCTCTTCTGTTCTCCATATACACTCACTCCCTCGGTGAACTCATCCGCTCTGACAGCTTCAACTATCATCTCTATGCAGATGACACACAGATTTACATTTCTGCCCCTGTCCTCTCCCCCTCCCTTCAGGCTCGTATCTCCACCTGCCTCCAAGACATCTCTACCTGGATGTCTGCCCGCCACCTAAAAATCAACATGACCAAAACCGAGCTCCTCTTCTTCCCTCACAAGCCCTGTCCTCTCCCTGACTTCCCTATCACTGTGGAGGGTACGACCATCCTTCCCATCTCTCAGGCCCCGCAACTTCGGTGTCATCTTTGACTTGGCTCTCTCGTTCACCCCACACATCCAATCCGTCACCAAAACCTGCTGGTATCACCTTTATAATATCGCCAAGTTCCGTCTTTTCTTCTCCATCCAAACGGCTATCTAACTGTTACAGGCTCTTGTAATATCCCGGCTAAATTACTGTGTCAGCCTCCTCTCTGATCTCCCTTCCTCCTCTCTTTCCCCGCTCCAGTCTATTCTTCACTCCACTGTCCGGGAGAAGCAGCGTGGCTCAGTGGAAAGAGCACGGGCTTTGGAGTCAGAGGTCATGGGTTCAAATCTCGGCTCGGCCACTTGTCAGCTGTGTGACTTTGGGCAAGTCACTTAACTTCTCGGTGCCTCAGTTACCTCATCTGTAAAATGGGGATTAAGACTGTGAGCCCCATGTGGGACAACCTGATTCCCCTGTGTCTACCCCAGCGCTTAGAACAGTGCTCGGCACATAGTAAGCGCTTAACAAATACCAACATTATTATTATTATTCCTGCAGAAATGTTCTGGGCATGTCACTCCCCTTCTTAAAAACCTCCAGTTGTTGCCTATCAACCTCCGCACAAAACAAAAACTCACTCTAGGCTTCAAGGCTCTCCATCACCTTGCCCCCTCCTACCTCTCCTCCCTTCTCTCTTTCTACTGCCGATTCCGCATGCTCCGCTCCTCTGCCGCCCACCTCCTCACCGTCCCCCGTTCTCAACTATCTCACCGTCGACCCCTGGGCCACATCCTCCCGCGGTCCTGGAATGCCCTCCCTCCTCATCTCTGCCAAACTAATTCTCTTCCCCTCTTCAAAACCCTACTTAAAGCTCACCTCCTCCAAGAGGCCTTCCCAGACTGAGCTTCCCCTTTTCCCTCTGCTCCATCTACCCCCCACTTCACCTCTCCGCAGCTAAACCCTCTTTTCCCCCTTTCCCTCTGCTCCTCCCCCCTCCCTTCCCACCCCCTCAGCACTGTACTCGTCCACTCAACTGTATATATTTTCATTACCCTATTTATTTTGTTAATGAGATGTACATCACCTTGATTCTATTTATTTGCTATCGTTTTAATGAGATGTTCATCTCCTTGAGTCTATTTATTGCTATTGTTCTTGTCTGTCTGTCTCGCCCGATCAGATTGTAAGCCCGTCAAAAAGGCAGGGACTGTCTCTGTTACCGATTTGTACATTCCAAGCACTCAGTACAGTGTTCTGCACATAATAAGCGCTCAATAAATACTATTGAATGAATGAATGAAAAGGCTGGAGGGACAAAATTGGAAATAGAAGGATTTGGTTCCAGGCCTGGAAGGCAAAGGCAGGGGGAACAAAACTGGAACGAAAAGGGTTGGTGGTGAGGCATGGAATGCAAAGCCTGGTGGGCCAAAACTGTAATGAGAAGTGTTCCAAGCCAGGCCTGGAAGCCGAAAGCTCTCCAGCCAAAACTGGAATGAGAATGTTTCGAAACCAGAACTAGATGGCAAAGGCTAGGGGGTTAGAGTTCAGGGCCAGGCCTCAAGAGCAAAGGATGGAGGGCCAAAACTGGAAAGAGAAGGTTTGGGGCCAGACCTGGAAAGCAAAGGGGAGGGGGCAAAAACTGTAAAGAAAAGGGTTCGAGGCCAGGCCTGAAAGCCAAAGGCTGGAGGGCCAAAATTGGAACAAGAAGGGTTCAGGGCCAGGCCTGGAAGGCAAAGGTTTGGGGGCCAGGTCTGGAATGAGAAGGGTTCGGGGCCAGGCCTGGAATGCCAAGGCTCCTGGGCCAAAACTGGATTGAGAAGGGTTCGGGGCTAGGCCTGGAAGGCAAAGGCTGGGGGCCAAAACTGGAACAAGAAGGGTTTAGGGCCAGGCCTGGGTGGCAAAGCCTGGGGGGGGGGGTCAGGCCTGGAAGGCAAAGGCTCGGGGGCTAAAACTGGAACGAGAAGTGCTCCAGGACAGGCCTGGAAGTCAAAGCCTGGGGGGCCGAAAATGGAAAGGAAAGATTTCGGGGCCAGGCCTGGAAGGCAAAGGCTGTGGGTTCAAAACTGGAAATAGAAGGGTTCTGGGTCAGGCCTGGAAGGCAAAGACTGCGGGGCCAGGCCTGGAAGGCAAAGGCTGTGGGTGGGGGGCAAAACTGTAATGAAAAGCGTTCGGGTAAAGCCTGGAAGGCAAAGATTGTTGGGTCAGGCCTTGAACGAGCAGGGTGCGGGGTCAGGCCTGGAAGGCAAAGGCTGGGGGGCCAAAACAGGAACAAGAAGGGATCAGGGCCAGGCATAGAATGCAAAGTCTGGGAGGCCAAAACTGTAAAAAGTAGGGTTCAGGCCCAGGTTTGGAAGGCAATTGGTGGGGGGGTTGTTGGGGGAAAACCTGGAATGAGTAGGGTTTGGGGCTAGGAACGGAAAACAAAGGCTGGAGGGGCAAAAATGGAACAAGAAGAATTCAGTGGCAGGCCAGGAAGGCATAGTCTGTGTGGCCAAAACTGGAGAGAGAAGGGTTTGGGGCCAGGCCTGGAAGGCAAACGTTGGAGGGCCAAAACTGGAAGGATTAGAGTTCAGAACCATGTTTCCAAGGCCAATTCTCGGGGCCAGGCCTAGAAAGCGAAAGCTGGCAGGCCAAAACTGGAACTAAAATGGTTCAGGGCTAGGCCTTGTAATAATAATAATGATAATATTAATGTTGGTATTTATTAAGCGCTTACTCTGTGCAGAGCACTCTTCTAAGCGCTGGACTATACAGGGTAATTAGGTTGTCCCATACGAGGTTCACAGTCTTCATCCCCATTTTACAGATGAGGGAACTGAGGCACAGAGAAGTTAAGTGACTTGCCCACAGTCACACAGCTGACAAGTGGCAGAGCCGGGATTCGAACCCATGACCTCTCACTTCTAAGCCCGTGCTATTTCCACTGAGCCACGCTCCTCGTAGACAAAGGCTGGGGGCCAAAACAGGAATGAGAAGGCAAAGGAAGGGAGGTCAAAACTGGAACAAAAAGGGTTCAGGACCAGGATTGGAAGGGAAAATCTGGGGGATCAGGACTGGAAGGAGAAAGGCTCGGGGCCAAGCCTGGTAGGCTAAGGCTTGGGCCCAGGCCTGGAAGGCAAAGGAAGGGCAAGGGGGGTTAAAACTGAAAAGAAAAGGGTTCAAGGCCAGGCCAAGAGGCAAAGGCTGGGGACAAGGCCTGGAACGAGAAGGGTTCAGGGTCAGGCCTGGAAGGCAAAGACTGGGGGGCCAAAACCGGAACAAGAATGGAACAGGGCCAGTCCTGGAAGGCAAAGGTTGGGGGGCAAGCCTGGAAGCCTAAGGCTAGAGGACCAAAACTGGATCAAGAAGGGTTCAGAGCCATACCTGGAAGGCAATTGCCAGGGCGGGGGTAAAGTTGGAACGAGAAGGGTTCTTGAATCCAAAGACTGGGGAACCAGTCCTAGTATCAGATGGAATTGGGGCCAAGCCTTGAAGGCAAAGGCTGGGGCCCAGGCTTGGAAGGCAAAGGCAGGGGGCCCAAAACTGGAACGAGAAGTGTCCTAGGCCAGGCCAGGAAGACTATGGCTGGGGAACAAGGCCTGGAAGGCAAAGAATGGGGCCCCCAACTGGAACAAGAAGGTTTCAGGGCTAGGTCTGGAAGGCAAATGTTTGGAGGGGGCGGGCACAGGACAGGAACGAGAAGTGTTCGGGGCCTGGCCTGGAAGGCAAAGGCTGGGAGGGCCCAAACTGAAATGAGTAGAGCTTGGGGCCAGGCCTGGAATGCAAAGGTTGGGGATCAAAACCTGAAAGAGAAGGGTTCGAGGACAGGCCTCGAAGGCAAAGGGTTTGGGACCAGGCCTGGAAGGCAAAGACTGGGGGCCCAGGACTGGTAGGTAAAGTCTGGGGGGCCAGAAATGGAACAAGACGTGTTCGGGGCCAGGCCTTGAAGGCAACATATGGGGAGCCAACCCTCAAACGAGAAGGTTCAAGGCCAGGCCTGGAGGGCAAAGGCTGGGGGGGCCATCCCTGAAAGGCATAGGCTGGGGGGCCAAAACTGGAAAGAGAGGGGTCTAGGGTCAGGCATGGAAGGCAAAGGTATGGGGGCTAAAACTGGAACAAGAAGTGCTAGGGGCCAGGCCTGGAAGGTGAAAGCTGGGAGGCCAACACTGGAAAGTGTAAGGTTTGGGGTCAGGCATGGAAGGCAATGGTCGGGGGGACAGACACGCAAGGCAAAGGCTCAGGGACCAAAACTGGAATGAAAAGGGTTTGGGGCCAGGCCTGGATGGCAAAGTCTGGGAGGCAAGACTTGAAAGGCACAGGCTGGGGGTGAAAACTAGACTGAGATCGGCTTGGATCCAGGCCTGGAAGGCAAAGCCTGGGGAGACCAAACTGGAACGAGAAGCATTCATGGCCAGGCCTGTGAGGCAAATGCTAGGGGCCCAGGACTGGAAGGCAAAAGCTGTGAGGCCAAAACTGGAACAACAAGGGTTCAGATCCTGACCTTGAAGGCAAAGGCCCAGGGGCTAGGTCTGGAAGGTAAAGGCTGGGGGGCCAAAACATGAACGAGAAGGGTTCAGGTCGGGGCTTGGAAGGCAAAATTTGGGGTTCCAGGCCTGGAAGGCAAGGACTGGGGGTCAAAACAGGAACAAAAATGGTACAGGGCCAGCCTTGGAAGGCAAGGTTTGGGGGGCAAGGTCTGGAAGGCTAAGCCTGGGGGGCAATAATTGGAACGAGAAGGGTCCGGGGCCCAGCTTGGAATGCAAAGGCTGGTGGGGGGCAAAACTGGATTGAGAAGGGTATACAGCCAGACCTGGAGGTCACAGGCTGGGGAGCCAGACCTGGAATTCATAGGCCTGCAGGACCAAAACTTGAACAAGAAGGTTTCAGGGGCAGGGATGGAATGCAAAGCCTGGGGGGCAAGCATGGAATGAGACAGATTTGGGGCCAGGCCTGCAGGACAAAGCCTAGGGGGCCAAAACTGGAAGAATAAGGGTACGGGGCCTGGCTGGGAAGGCAAAAGCTGGGGGACCAGACCTGGAAGGCAAAGGCAGCAGAAAAGGCCTGGAATGAGAAGGGTTCAGGTCCAGGCCTGGAAGACAATGCCTAGGCAGACTAAACGGGAATGAGAAGTGTTCAGGGCCAGACCTTGAAGGCAAAGGCTGGGGCCAAAACTGGAAAGAAAAGGCTTCAGGGGCAGGCCTGGAATGCAAAGCTGGGGTGCCACAAATGGAAGGAGAAGGGTGCATGGCCAGACCTGTAAGGCAATGGCCCAGAGGTAAAACTGGAATGGGAAAGGTTTGGTGTCAGACAGAGGCTGGGGGGCTAAAACTGGAGAGAGAAGGATTGGGGCCAGGCATGGAAGACAAAGGGTGGGGGGCCAAAACTGATACGAGAAGGGTTCGGGGCCAGGGGTGGAAGGCAAGGGCTGTGGGGCCAGGCCTGGAAGAAGTGTTCAGGGCCAGGCCTGGAAAGCAAAGGCTGGGAGGCCAAAATTGGAAGAAGAAGGATATGGGGCTAGGCCTGGAAGGCAAAGGCTGGGGGACAAAACCTGGTATGAGCAGGGTTTGGATCCCGGCCTGGAAGGCAAATGCTTGGGGCCCAGGCCTGGGAGGCAAAAGCTAGTGGCCAAAACTGGAACGAGAAGGGTTCAAGGCTACACCAAAAGGCATAGACTGGGGGCCACGTCTGGAAGGCAAAGGCTGGGGGACCAAACCTGGAACAAGAAGGCTTCGGGGCCAGGCTTGAAATGCAAGGGCTAGGGGAGCCAAAATAGGAACGAGAAGGGCTCCCGGGCCAGGCCTGGGAGGCAAAGCCTGGGAAGCCAAGCTTGGAAGTCAAAGGATGGGGACCCAAACCGGCATAAGAAGGGTCTGGGGGCAGGCCTGGAAGGCAAAAACTGGGGGGCCAAAACTGGAATGAGTAGGGTTCTGGGCCAGGCCTGGAATGCAAAGGCTGGGGGGCCAAAACCTGAAAGAGAAAGGTTCAAGGCCAGGCCTGAAAGGCCTCTGGTCCAGGCCTGGAAGGCAGAGGGTGGGGTCCAAACTGGAACGAGAAGGGTTCAGGGCCAGGCCTGTAAGTCAAAGGCTGCGGGGCTTAGACTAGAACCACAGGGATTCACGGCCAGACCTAGAAAGCAAAAGCTGGGGTTGGGGGGCAATACTGGATAGAGAAGGGTTTGGGCCCAGACCTGGAAGGCAAAGGCTAGGGGGAAAAATGGAATTAATAAGGTTCAGGCCCAGGCCTGGAAGGCAAAGGACGAGGTCCAAAGCTGGAATGAGAATGGTTTGGGGCCAGGACTGGAAGGCAAAGCCTGGGGGACAAGGGCTGGTATGAGAAGGCTTCCAGGCAAAGCCTTAAAGGCAAATGCTGAGGCCCAGACCTGGAATGCAAAGGAAGGGGGGCCAAAACTGGAAAGAGAAGGGTTCAGGCCCAGGCCTGGAAGGCAAATGTTGGTGAGCCAGGCCTGGAAGGCCATGGATGAATGGGGGTCCAAACTGGAAAGAGAAGTGTTTGAGCACAGGCCTAAAGGCAAAGATTGAGGGTCCAAAACTGGAACGAGAAGGGTTTGGGCCAGAGCCGAAAGCAATAGCTGGTGGGCCAGGCCTGAAACAGAAAGGGTTCAGGGCTAGGCCTGGAAGGCAAAGGCTTGGGGGCCTAAACTGGAACAAGAAGTGTTCGGAGCCAGACCTGGAAGGCAAACCTGGGGGCCCAAACTGGAAAGAGAAGGGTTCAGGGCCAGGCCTGAAAGTCAAAGGCCAGGGGAGGTGTAAAGCTGGAACGAGAAGAGTTCAGTGCCTGGCCTGGAACATAAAGGCAGGGGGGGTCAAAACTGGGAGAAAAGGTTTTGGGGCCAGGCCTGGAAGGCAAAGGCTGCGAGGCCAAAACTGGAAAGAGTAGGGTTCGGGGCCACGCTTGGAAGGCAAAGGCTGGGGGAGCAAACTTGGAAAGAGAAGGGTTTGGGGCCAAGTCTGTAATGCAATGGCAGGGGGTACAAACTTGGAATGAGAAGGGTTCGGTGTCAGGCCTTGAAGGCAGAGGCTGGGGGCCAAAACTGGAGAGAGAAGGGTTGGGGCCAACACTGGAAGACAAAGTCTGGGGGTCCAGGCCTGGAACGAGAAGGGTATGGGGCCAACTCTTGAAGGCAAAGGCTTGGAGGCCAAATCTGGAAAGATTAGGGTTTGGGTCCAGGCTTGGAAGGCAAAGACTGTGGTGGGAGGGGCAAAACTGGAAAGAAAAGTGTTCGGGGCCAGAGCTTAAAGGCAAAGGCTGGGGGGCCAAAACTGGAACAAGAAGGGTTCGAATCCTGACCTGGAAGGCAAAAACTGGGGGGGCCAAGCCTGGAAGGCAAAGGCTCAGCGGGAAAAACTGGAACGAGAAGGGTTCAGGACCAAGATGGAAGGGAAAGGCTGGGGGACCAAGCCTGTAATGAGAAGGGTTTGGGGCCAATCCTTGAAGGCAAAAGCTGGGACTAGGCCTGGAAGGCAAAGGCTGGGGGGCTAAAACTGGAACAAGTAGAGTTCGGGGTCAGGCCTGGAAGGCAAAGGATTAGGTCCTAAACTGGAACTATGAGGGTTCGAGGCCAGGCCTAGAAGGCAAAAGCTGGGGGGTCAAAAGTGGAACCAGAAGGGTTTGAGGCCTGGTGCGGAAGGCAAAGACTGAGGGGCCAGGCCTGGAAGGCACAGTCTTGTGGGGGCCAAGACTGGAAGGCAATGGCTGAGATGCCAAAACTGTAATGAGAAGGGTTCGTGGCTAGGCTTGAAAAGCAAAGGGTAGATTCCCAAACTGAAATCAGGTGGGTTTAGGGCCAGGCCTGGAAGGCAAAGGCTGGAGGCCCAAGCATGGATGGCAAAGCCTGGGGGTACAAAACTGGAACAAAAAAGGTTTGACGCCAGTGCTAGATGCAGATGCTAGGGGGCCAATACTGGAATGAGAAGGGTTCGAGGCCCGGCCTGGAAGGCAAAAGCTGGGGTACCAGGCCTGGAAGGCAAAGGCGGGGTGCCAAAACTAGAAAGGAAGGGGTTTGGGTCGTGACTTGGAAGGCAAAGGCTAAGGGGCCAAAACTAAAGAAGAAGAGTTCCAGGTCAGGCCTGGGATGCAAAGGCTGGGGGGCCTGGCCTGGAAGGCAAAGGCTGGGGGGCCAAAACTGGAACAAAAAGAGTTCCAGACCAGGCCTGGAAGGCAAAGGCAGGGACCAAAACTGGAAAGGAAAGTGTTCGTGGCTTCACCTGGTAGGCAATGTCTGGGGGATCCAAACTGGAACGAGAAAGGTTTAGGGCCAGGCCTGGAAGGCTAAGGCTGGGGGCCCAAAACTGGAATGAGAAGGGTTTGGGACAAGGCCTGGAATTTCAGACTGTAAGCCCATCAAAGGGCAGGGACTGTCTCTATCTGTTGCCGATTTGTATATTCCAAGCGCTTAGTACAGTGCTCTGCACATAGTAAGCGCTCAATAAATACTATTGAATGAATGAAGGAATGAATGAAAAGCAGGGAGGCCAGGCCTGGAAGGCAAAAGCAGGGAGCCAAAACTGGAACAAAAAGGGTTCGGGGCCAAGCCTGGTTGACTAAAGATAGGGGGCCAGGCCTAGAAGGCAAAAGCTGATTGACCAAAACTGGAATGAGACAGTGTCGGGGCCAGGTGTGGAATGCAAAGCCTGGGGGGGCCAAAATTGGAACAAGAAGAGTTCGGGGCTAGGCCTGGGAGGCAAAGGATAGGGGGCTAAAACTGTAAAGGGTAGGGCATGGAGCCATGCTTGGAAGGCAAAGGTTGGGAGCCAAAACTGAAACGAGAGAGGTTCGAAGCCAGGCCTGTAAGGCAGAGGATGGTCTGCCAAAACTGGAATGAGAAGGGTTCAGGGCCAGGCCTGGAAGGCTAAGGCTGCAGAGCCATGCGTGGAAGACAAAGGCTGGGGGGCCAAAAATTGAACAAGAAGGGATCGGGGCAAGGCCTCAAATGTAAAGACTTTGGGGACAAAACTGGACAGAGAAGGGTTTGGGGCCAGGGCTGGAACAAGAAGGGTTCAGGGCCAGGCATGGAAGGCTGGGGATCTAAAACTGGGGGCCAGGCCTGGAATGAGAAGGGTTCAGGACCAGGTCTTGAAAGCAAAGGCTGGGGCCCAGGTCTGGAAGGCAAAGGGTTTGGGACCAGACATGGAAGGGAAAGGCTGGGGGGCCAAATATGGAATGAGAAGGGGTCAGGGCACAGCCTCGAATGAAAAGGCTTGGGGGACAAAACTGAAATGAGAAGGGTTTGGGGCCAGGCCTGGAAGACAAAGGCCGGAGGGGCAAACCAGATCGAGAAAGGTTCAGTGACAGGCCTTGAAGGGAAAGGCTGGGGGGCCAAAACTAGAGAGAGAAGAGTTTCTGGCCAGGCCTGGAAGCCAAAGACTGGGGGGCCTAACCTGGAACGAGTAGGGTTTGGGGCCAGGCCTGGAATGCAAAGCCTGTGGGGCCAAAACTAGAATGAGTAGAGTTAGGGGCCAGGCCAGGAAGGTAAAGGCTGGGGGTCATGCTTAGAAGGCAAAGAATGAGGGGCCATATTTGGAAAGAGAAGGGTTTGGGTCCAGGACTGGATGGCAAAGGCTGGTGGACCCAAACTGGAAATGGAAGAGCTCAGTCCCAGGACTCGATGGCAAACTGTGGGGGACAAACACTGGAACAAGAAAGGTTTGGGGCTAGGCCTGGAAGGAAAAGGCTGGGAGGTCCAAACTGGAATGAGAAGGGTACAGGGCCGGGCCTATAAGGCAAAGGCTGGGGGTGAAAACTGGAGAGAGATGAGTTTGTAGCCAGGAATGGAAGGGAAAGGCTGGGGGCCGAAAATGGAATGGCAAGGGTTTGCGGCCAGGCATGGAATGTGAAGGCTGAGGGCCAGGACTAGAACGAAAATGATTCAGGGCCATGCCTGGAAAGCAAAGGCTGGAGTCCAAAATTGGAATGAGAAGTGTTCGGGGCCAGGACTGGAATGCAAATGCTGGGGGGCCAGGCCTAGACGAGAAGGGTTCGGGTCCAGGCCTTGAAAGCAAAGGCTGGGGCCCAGGTCTGGAAGGCAAAGATTGGGTGGCCAAAACTGGAATGAGAAGGTTTTGAGGCCAAGCCAAAAGACAAAGGCTGTGGGGCCATGCCTGGAAGGCAAAGGCTTGGGGACCGAAACTGGAACTTGAAGAGTTCAGGGCCAAGCATGGAAGACAACATCTTTGGGGCCCAAAACCGGAATGAGTAGGGTTCGGGGCCAAGCCTGAAATGCAAAGGCTGGGGGGCCTAAACCTAAAAGAGGAGGGTTCGAGGCCAGGCCTGGAACGCAAAGGCTGGGGGGCCAAAAATGGAACGAGAAGTGTTTGGAGCTAGGCTTGGAAGGCTAAGGTTGGAGGGACAGGCCTTGAAGGCAAAGGCTGGGGGGCCAAAACTGTATCCAGAAGGGTTCAGGGCCAGGTCTGGAAGCCAAAGCCTGGGGGATCAACATTGGAACAGGAAGGCTTCGGCCCCAGGCATTGAATCCAAAGACTGGGGACCAAATCTGGAAGAAGAAGGGTTTGAGGACAAGACTGGAAGGCGAAGCCTGGGGGGCCAGGCCTGGAATGCAAACCCTGGGGGTCCAAAACTGGAACGAAAATAGTTCAGGGCCAGGCCTGGAAGGCAAAGACTAGGGAGCCAGGCCTGGAAGGCAAAGACTGGGGCACCAAAACTGGAAGGTAAAACTGGGGGTCCCAAATTGGAACGAGAAGGGTTCGGGGCCAGGTCTGCAAGGTAAAAGTCGGGGGCGTGGCAGGGCGGGGCGGGGGGATGGGGGCAAATCTGGAAGGCAAAGGCTGGGGGGCCCAAACTGGAAAAAGAAGAGTTCAGGGCCAAGGTTTCATGGCAAAGCCTGCCGGAGCAAAACTTGAATGAGAAGGGCTCAGGGCCAGGCCAGGGGAGGGAAAGGTTAGGCTACTGGTAATCATTAGGTAGGGGAGTGGTTGGTCTAGGGGAAGAGGTTAAAATAGGGGAAAAGTTACGGCTAGGGGAAACGGTTAGGCTAGGCAAAAAGGCAAGTCTAGGGGAAAAGCTAGGCTATGGTAAAATGTTAGGAGAGGGGACAAGCTTAAACTGTATAAAAGGTTATGCTAAGTGAAAGGTTTAGGCCAGGGGCTAAAGGTTAGGTTATAGGAAAAGGTTAGGCTAGAGGAAAAGTTAGGTGGGGGAAAAGGTTAGGTTACCTGTAAAAGTTAGGTTAGGGGAAAGTCTTAGGTGAGGGGAAAGAGTTAGGCAAGGGGCAAAGGTTACGTTACGGGAAAAGGTTAGGTGAGGGAAAAGGTTAAGCTAGGAGAAAAGGTTAGGGCAGGTAAAAGGTAAGACCAGGGGAAAGGTTAAGGCTAGGGGAAAAGGTTAGCCTAGGGAAAAAGTTATCCTGGGTGCAAAGGTTAGGTTGGGGAAAAGCTTAGATTAGGGTAAGGTGTAGGCTAGGGGAGAAGGGTAGGTCTGGGGAAAAGCTTAGGGTAGGGGAGAAAGGGTTAGGCAAGCATCTCTTCCTGCCTCCAGGATGTCTTCATCTGGATGTCGGCCCGCCACCTAAAACTCAACATGAGCAAGACTGAGCTCCTCATCTTCCCTCTGAGCCCGGTCCTCTCCTAGACTTCCCTATCACCGTGGATGGCACAACCATCCTTCCCGTCTCTCAGGCCCGGAATCTCGGTGTCATCTTTGACTAGTCTCTCTCGTTCACCCCACACATCCTATCCGTTACCAAGACCTGCCGGTTTCACCTTTACAATATCGCCAAGATCCACCCTTTCCTCTCCACCCAAATGGCTACCTTACTGCTACAGGCTCTTGTTATATCCCGGCTAGACTACTGTGTCAGCCTTCTCTCTCATCTCCCTTCCTCCTCTCTCGCCCCGCTCCAGTCTATTCTTCACTCCGCTGCCCGGCTCATCTTCCTGCAAAAACGATCTGGGCATATCACTCCCCTTCTTAAACACCTCCGGTGGTTGCCTATCAACCTCCGCTCCAAACAAAAACTCCTCACTGTAGGCTTCAAGGCTCTCCATCATCTTGCCCCTTCCTACCTTTCCTCCCTTCTCTCTTTCTACTGCCCACCCCGCACACTCCGGTCCTCTGCTGCCCACCTCTTCACCATCTCTCGTTCTCTCCTATCCCACCGTCGACCCCTGGACCATGTCCTCCCGCGGTCCTGGAATGCCCTCCCTCCTCACCTCAGACAATCCAATTCTCTTCCCCTCTTCAAATCCCTACTTAAAACTCACCTCCTCCAAGAGGCCTTCCAAGACTGAGCTCCCCCCTTTTTCTCTCTGCTCCCTCTACCCCCACTTCACCTCTCCGCAGCTAAACCCTCTTCTCCCTGCTTCCCTCTCCTCCTCCCCCTCTCCCATCCCAACTCCTCCCCCTCAGCACTGTACTCGTCCGCTCGGCTGTATATATCTTTACCACCCTATTCATTTTGTTTATTTTGTTAAATGAGATGTACATCACCCTGATTCTATCTAGTTGTCATTGTTCTAAGAGATGTTCTTTCCCTTGACTCTATTTATTGCTATTGTTCTTGTCTGCCTGTCTCCCCCGATTAGACTGTACGCCCGTCAAATGGCAGGGACTGTCTCCATCTGTTGCCAACTTGTTCATTCCAAACGCTTAGTACAGTTCTCTGCACATAGTAAGCGCTCAATAAATACTATTGAATGAATGCAAGGGGAAAAGGTTAGGTTAAGGAAAAGGTTAGGCCAGAGAAAAGCTTAGGACATGTGAAAAGATTAAGCCAGGGAAAGGGTTAGGCCAAGGGAAAAGGTTAGGCCAAGGGAACAGGTTACTTTATAGGAAATGGTTAGGCTAAGGGAAAAGATAGGCTAGGGGAAATATTAGGCCAGGGGAGACAGTTAGGCTAGGGGAAAATGTTAGGCCAGGGGAAAAAGTTATGTCAGGGATAATGGTTGGCTAGGGGAAAAGGTTAGGCCAGGGGAAAAGGTTAGGCCTTGGGAAAACTTTAGTTCAGGGAAAAGGATAGGCCAAGGGAAAAGGTTAGACTAGGGGAAAGGGTTAGGCCAGGGGAAAAGGTGACGCAAGGGGAAAAGGTTGGGCTATGGTAAAAGGTTAGGCTAGGCACAAAAGCTAGGCCATAAGAAATGTGGTTAGGCCATAGGAAATGGTTAGCCTAGGGGAAAGGTTTAAGCTGGTGAAAAAGCTATGCTAGTGGAAAAGGTTAGGCTAGGGGAATAGGTTATACTAGGGGAAAATATTAGACTAGGGGAAAAGGTTAGACTAGGGGAAAAGGTTAGATTAGGGAGAAAGGTTAGGCCAGGGAAAACATTAAGGTAGGGGGAAAGGTTAGTCTAGGGATAAAGGTTAGGCCATGGGAAAAGTTTAGGCTGGTGAAACATTTATGCCTGGGGAAAAGGTAAGGCTAGGGGGAAAGGTTAGGCCCAGAATAGTTTAGGCCAGGGGAAAGATTTCGCTAGGGAAAGGTTAGTCTAGTGGAAAAAGTTATGCTAGTGGAAAAGGTTAGACTAGGTTTAAAGGTTAGGCTAGCGGAAAAGATAGGCTACGGGAAAGGATTAGGCTAGGGGAAAAGGTTAGGCCAGGGGATAAGGTTAGGCTAGAGGAAAAGGTTAGGCCGGGGCAAAGGTTACTCTATGGAAAATGTTTAGGCTAGGGGAAAAGGTTAGGCTAGAGGAAAAGCTAGGCCAGGGGATAAGTTTAGGCTGAGGAAAAAAGTTATGCTAGAGGAAAAGGTTAGCATGGAGGAAAGAATAGGGTAGGGGATAACTTTAGACTAGGGGAAAGGGTTAGGCCAGGGGAGAAGGATAGGCCAGGGGAAAAGGTTAGGCCAGGGGAAAAGGTTAATCAGTGGGAAATGGTAACGTCTGGAGAAAAGGTTAGGCAAGGGGAAAAGCCTGGAACGAGAAAGGTTCAGAGTCAGGCCTGCAAGGCCAAGATGGGGGGGCGGGGCAGAGAACTTGGAACAAGAAGGATTCGGGGCCAGGCCTAAAAGGCAAAGGCAGGGGGGTCGGGGGGAGAGCATCCTGGAATGAGAAGAGTTCAGGGCCACGCCTGAAAGGCAAAAGCTGGGGGGGTGCAAATCTGGAAGGCAAAGGCTTGGGGGGGTTGCAAATCTGGAAGGCAAAGGCGAGGGGATCCAAACTGGAATGACTAGGGTTCGGGGCCAGACCTGCATGGCAAAGGATGAGGTTCACTAATTGAATGAGAAGGGTTCAGGGCCAAAGCTGCAAGGCAAATGCTGGGGTGCGGGGGCAAATCTGGAACGAGAAAGGTTCAGGGCCAGGCCTGCAAGGTAAAAGTGGGGGCCCCAAACTGGAACAAGTAGGGTTCAGAGTCAGAGCTAGAAGGCAAAGTCTGCGGGGGCTAAACTGGAAACAAAAGGTTCAGAGCCAGGCCTGCAAGTCAAAGGAGGGGAGCGGTGGGGGGGGGCAAAACTGGAAGGCAAAAACTGGGGGTCCCAAATTGGAATGAGAAGGGTTCAGGGCCAGGTCTACAAGGCAAAAGCGGGGGGGCGGGGGGGAACTGGAATGAAAAGGTTTCAAGGCCAAGCTTGCAATGCAAAGGCTAGTGGGCCAAATCTGGAATGAAAAGGGTTCAGATCAGGCCTGCAAGGCGAAGGCTGGGGTGGCAAACCTGGAAGAAAAAAGCTGGGGGGCCCAACTGGAAAGAGAAGGGTTCAGGGCCAGAGCTGCAAGGCAAAGGCTGGCGGGAGGCGGGGGATGCAAATCTAGATCGAGACAGGTTTGGGGCCAGGCCTGCAAGGCAAAGGCTAGGTAGGCTAAACTGAAAAGAAAAGGGTTTGGGGCCAGGCCTGCAAGGCAAAAGCTGGGGAGGCAAAACTGGAAGGCAAAGGCTGGGGGGCCAAAACTGGTACGACAATGGTTCAGGGTCAGGCCTGCAAGACATAGGCTGGGGGCCCCAGATTGGATGGAAAGAGTTTGGGGCCAAACCTGCAAGGTAAAGGATGGGGGGCCCAAACAGGAACGAGAAGGATTTGGGGCCAGGCCTGAAAGATAAAGGCCGGAAGGTCAAACCTGGAATGAGAAGGGTTCAGGGACAGGCCAGTAAGGCAAAGACTGGGGGGTGGGGCGAGTGGCAAATCTGGAAGGCGAAAGCAGGGGATCCCAAAACTGGAACAGGAAGGGTGCAGGGCTAGCTTTTCAAGGCAAAAGCTGGAATGGCAAATTGGAAGGCATAGGCTGGGGGAACAAATCTGGAAGCAAATGCCGAGCAGTCCAAACTGGAATGAGCCAGGTTCAGGGCCAGGCCTGCAAGGCAAAGGCTGGGGGGCCCTGCAAATCTATAAGGCAAAGGCTGGGGTCGGGGGTGGGGCAAATTTGGAAGGCAAAGCAGGAGAAAAAATCCGGAAGGCAAAGGGGTGGGGCCTGGAGGAACAAAAAGGGTTCAGGGCCAAACCTACAAGGCAAAGGCTGGGAGGGGGGCAAATCTGGAAGACAAAGCCTTGGGGGCCAAACCTGAAAGGCAAAGACATGGGGGTGGTGGCAAACCAGAAAGATTAGGGTTTGGGGCCAAATGTGCAAGGCCAAGGCTATGGGCCCAAACTAGAATGAGAAGAGTTCGGGGCCAGGCCTGCAAGGCAAAGAATGGGGAGCGGGGTGGGGGAGCGGGGAGGGTAAAATTGGAAAAAGAAGAGTTCGGGGCCTGGCCTGCAAGGCAAAAATGAGGAGCCCAAAACTGGAACAAGAAAGGTTCTGGACTAGAACTGGAAGTCCAAGGCTCACCTTCCTTCTCTTCTTCTCTCTGCCCACTCTGATCCTCGGAGACTTCAACATCCACGTGGATCTTCCCGTTGACTCCTCTGCCGCTCGCCTGCTCTCCCTCCTCGACTCAGCCGACCTCCTGCTCCACCATACTGCGCCCACTCACCGACTCGGTCACACCCTCGATCTCGTCATCTCCTACCACTGCACTATCTCCTCCCTCACCAACTGTGAAATCCCTCTCTCTGACCATAACCTTCTCACCTGCCTCATCTCTCACACTCCCTCCCCCTGCAAATCTTTGCTACTCCCCCACAGAGACCTCCGCCCTCTTGATCCCATCCGTCTTTCCAAAAGCATCTCTCCCCACCTTGCCCCTCTGTCCTCACTTCCCATTCTCGATGATCAGGTCTCCGCTCTCAACTCCACCCTCTCTACTCATCTCAACTCTCTCGCCCCCCTTTCCCTCCCCCGCTCTCGCTCCACTAATCCACAGCTCAGGATCACCTCCTTTGTCTGCCTCCTACACTCCTATGCTCGAGCTGCCGAGCGCTGCTGGCGAAAGTCCAAGCACCAAGCCAACCTCATACATTTCAAATTTATCTTTTCCTGCCTGAATGGTTCTGTTCTCCATTTACACTCACTCCCTTGGTGAACTCATTCGCTCTCACGGCTTTGACTACCATCTCTACGCAGATGACTCGCAGATCTACATCTCTGCCCCTGTCCTCTCCCCCTCCCTTCAGGCTCGCATCTCCTCCTGCCTCCAGGAAGTCTCCACCTGGATGTCTGCCCGCCACCTAAAACTCAACATGAGCAAAACCGAGCTTCTCATCTTCCCTCCCAAGCCTAGTCCTCTCCCAGACTTCCCTTCCATCCTTCCTTCCTTCCTTCCCTACGACCATCCTTCCCATCTCTCAGGCCCGCAACCTCGGTCTCACCTTTATAATATTGCCAAGATCCGCCCTTTCCTCTCCACCCAAACGGCTACCTTACTGCTACGGGCTCTCGTTATATCCTGGCTAGACTACTGTGTCAGCCTTCTCTCTCATCTCCCTTCCTCCTCTCTCGCCCCGCTCCAGTCTATTCTTCATTCCGCTACCCAGCTCATCTTCCTGCAGAAAAGTTCTGGACAAGTCACTCCCCTTCTTAAAAACCTCCAGTGGTTGCCTATCAACCTCCACTCAAACAAAAACTCCTCATTCTAGGCTTCAAGGCTCTCCATCACCTTGCCCCTTCCTACCTCTCCTCCCCTCTCTCTTTCTACTGCCCACCCCGCATGCTCTGCTCCTCTTCCGCCCACCTCCTCACCATCCCTCGGTCTCGCCTATCCCGCCGTCGACCCCTGGGCCATGTCCTCCGGCGGTCCTGGAATGCCCTCCCTCCACACCTCCGACAATCTAATTCTCTTCCCCTCTTCAAATCCCTACTTAAAGCTCACCTCCTCCAAGCGGCCTTCCCAGACTGAGCTCCCCCCTTTTTCCCTCTGCTCCCTCCACCCCCCTTCACCTCTCCGCAGTTAAACCCTCTTCTCCCCCCTTTCCCTCTTCTCCTCCCCCTCTCCCATCTCACCCCCTCAGCACTGTACTCATCCGCTCAACTATATCTTCATCACCCTATTTATTTTGTTTAATAAGAGGTACATCACCCTGATTCTATTTATTTGCCATTGTTTTTATGAGATGTTCTTCCCCTTGACTCTATTTATTGCCATTGTTCTTGTCTGCCTGTCTCCCCCGATTAGACTGTAAGCCAGGAAAAGGTTAGGCTAGGGGAAAACCTTAGGCTAAGGGGAAAGGTTAGGCCAAGGGAATGTTAGGCCAAGGGAAAAAGTTAGGCTAGTGGAAAAGTTAAGGTTAGGGGAAAAAGTTAGACAGGGGGAAGAAGTTAGGCGAGGGCAAACAGGCCAGAGGAAAAGATTAGCTCAGGGAAAAGGATAGGCCAAGTGAAAAGTTTATTCTAGGCAATAATGTTAGCCATGGGGAAAGGATGGGGTCAGGTTAGGCTTTGGGAAAGGGTAAGGCCAAGGGAAAAGGTTAGGCTAGGGGAAAAGGTTATTTCAAGGAAAAGGATAGGCCAAGGGAAAAGTTTATTCTAGGAAAAAATGTTAGACTAGGGTAAAGTTTAGGCTAGGGGTCAGGTTAGGCTATGAGAAAAGGTTAGGCCAGGGGAAAATGTTAAGGCAAAGGAAAAGGTTAGAATAGGCAGAAATGTTAAGCTGGGGAAAGGTTAGGCTAGGGGAAAAGGTTAGGCCAGGCAAAAAAGTTAGGCTAGGGGAAAAGGTTAGGCTAGGGGAAAGGTTTAGGCACAGAGGAAAGCTTAGGATAGGGGTAAAGGATAGGTCAGGGGAATGGATAAGACTAGGGGAAAGGTTAGGCTAGGGGAAAGTATAGACTAGGGAAACATTAGGCTAAGGGAAAACATTTAGGTTAGGGGAAAGGTTTAGGCTAGGGGAAAGGTTCAGGCTAGGGAAAAAGTTTAGACTAGGGAAAAGGGTAGGCTGGGGGAAAAGGTTAAGCCAGGGGAAAAGGTTAGGCCAGGGGAAACGTTTAGGTGGGGAAAGGTTTAGGCCGAGGGAGAAGGTTAGGCTAGGTGAAAACATTACACTAGGGCAAAGGTAAGGCTAAGGGAAAGGGTTAGGCCAGGGGAAAAGGTTAGTCTATGGGGAAAATGTTAAGCCAAGGGAAAAGGTTAGGCTAAGCAAAAACATTAGGCTGGGGAAAGGTTAGGCTAGGGGAAAAGGTGAGGACAGGCAAAAACGTTAGGCTAGGGGAAAAGGTTAGGCTGGGGAAAATTTGGTCTAGGGGAAAAGGTTAGGCCAGGGGAAAGGGTTAGGCACAAGGAAAAGGTTATGATCGGGGTAAAGGTTTGGCCAAGGGAATAGGTAAGGCTAGGAGAAAGGTTATGCTAGGGAAAACATTAGACTGAGGGAAAAGTTTAGGCTAGGGGCAAACTTTAGGCTAGGGGAAAAGTTTTGGCTTGGGGAAATGTTTAGGCTAGGGGAAATGTTTAAGTCAGGGAGGTTAGGCCAGGGAGAGGTTTAGGCCAGGGAGAAGATTAGGCCAGAAGAAAAGGTTAGGTCAGTGGAAAGGATAGGCCAAGGGAAGAGGTTATGCTAGGGGAAAAGGTTAACCTAGGATAGAGGCTAGGCTAGGGGTCAGGTTATTCTATGGGATAGGTTAGGCAAGGGGAAAAGTTTAGGCTAGGGGAAAAGGTTAAGCTAGGGGAAAGGTTAGGTTAGGGGAAAATGTTAAGCGAGGGAAAAGGGTCAGGCAAGGTGAAGAGGTTAGCCTTGGGGAAAGATTAGGCTAGGGGAAATGTTAGGTTAGGGGAAATTATTAGGCTAAGGGAGAAAGGTGGGGAAGCAGGAATGGTTAGAAAGGGAAAGGGTTAGGCTAGGGGAAAACACCAGGTTATAATAAAGGTTTAGGCTAAGGGAAAAGCTTAGGCCAGGGGAAAAGGTTAAGCTAGGGGAAAAGGTTATGTCATGGGAAACGATAGGCCAAGGGAAAAAGGTAGGCCAGGATAAATGTTAGGCTAGTGGTCAGGTAAGTCCATGGAAAATGGTGAGACCAGGGGAAGAGGCTTAGCCAGGGGAAGAGGTTAGGCTAGGGGAATAGGTTAGGCTAGAAGAAAACGTTAGGCTAGGGCAATAAATTAGGCCAGGGGAAAAGATTAGGCCAGAGGAAAGGTTAGGCCAGGGAAAAAGATAAGCCGAGGGAAAAGCTTAGGCCAGGAGAAAAGCTTAGGTCAGGGAAAAGGTTAAGCATAATGGGTTATGCTAGGGGAAAAGGTTAGGCCGGGGGGAAGGTAAGCCTTTGGGATAAGGTTAGGCTAGGTGTAAAGGTTGATTTAGGGGAAAAGCAGGATAGGCTAGGTGTAAATATTAGGTTAGGGGAATAGCTTGGGCTAGGGGAAAGGGTTAGGCTAGGGGAAAATGTTAGGCCAGGGGAAAGGTATACCCCTTGGGAAATGGTTAGGATCAAGGAAAAGGTTAGTTCAGGGGAAAAGGTTAGGCCAGGTGAAAAGTTTAGGCCAGCGGGAAAGGTAAGCCTTCAGGCCCCTCTCTCTGCTTACCACCTCCTTCCTCTCCTGCCATAAACTTTGATAATAATAATAATAATAATAATGTTGGTATTTGTAAGTGCTTACTATGTGCAGAGCATTGTTCTAAGTGCTGGGGTAGCTACAGGGTAATCAGGTTGTCCCACGTGATGCTCACAGTTAATCCCCATTTTACAGATGAGGTAACTGAAGCACATAGAAGTTAAGTGACTTGCCCACAGTCACACAGCAGACAAGTGTCAGAGCCGATATTTGAACCCACAACCTCTGACTCCCAAGCACTTGCTGTTTCCACTGAACCATGCTGCTTCTCTAATCATCTTTAATCATCCACACATGCCCCTATCATCTTCCCTTAGAGGTGAAAACTCAGCTCCCCTGCACCCTATCTAAAGGAAGAACAGTCTTCACAGCCAGGTAGTATAAGAAGCTTCTGGTAGGCAAAGTGGCTGGTTCCTCTCTTCCCATCACCAGAACCCCTTAGACATCCATCTCCAGATGGCTCTGAGTTGAGTTTAGGAAACTCCTGCAAGATCCAGCCTGCTCATCATGTCTCATGAAGACCACGTCCAGCCCAACTCATCCCCACACAGCCTCCCACCTACATAGTGGACATACCAGTGGTCTCCCAGAACTTAATGAGCCCTACTGAAATTGTTTCTTCTTCAGTAAGCCTTCCCTGACTAAAACTCTCATCCTCCCCATGCCCATGCCCATCCCCAGCACCACCACCCCCACACACTTTATTTAGCCTTTCAACTCATCCATGCACTTAGGCACGCCCACAGAGCACTGAACTATACACCCCACAACTATTAAGTACATATCCTCTACTTAGATCCTTACCTTACCTGCATTGTATTAATTGGGTCTTCCCCATTCAACTGATGCTGGACCTATAAGATTGAAAAGGAACTCTGGTAGTATGTGATAGACAGGCATTGTGGGAGACAAGCATATCTTGAAGGTGTAAGGGAAGGAGAAGAGAAAAGTGGGGTCAGATCTGGTAAGATGGTGTCAGGGCTGCAGTGAACATGTCTGTTCATTCTGTTGTACTGTACTGTACTGTCCTAACCATGTAGTACAGTGCTCTACACATAGTAAGCACTCAGCAAAGATCTGATTAATTGCAGGAAGGAAGTGTCTCTTGGAATTTCCACAGACAAAAAGAAAAGCTGGAGAACAAAGAGGCAGTTTGAGTGGCCAAGAAGCCCTCTGAAATGGAATGTTAGGCCCTTCACACCACTACCCACTTCCTTCACAGGCACGAATAAAGTTGGGAAGGGGGAAAGATTATACCTCCACATAGCCTGCCAAGGACACCTTTAAGGCAATTCCTGGCCCAAAAGAGCCCCTAGTAAGCAAACCAGAAAGCAGATTCAAAATTACCCCAAACTCCACACCTCCTTCAACTCCAAAACGTTCCCCTTATCCTCCTACACTCCACAACCCCTCACATGAAAACGAACACACACAAGTCCAAATAATCGCATCCTCTGGAGGCTTATATAGGGCAAGGGAGGGAGGGGGCGGGTCCCGGCCTGACATTAGTAATCCACCTGATTGGAAACAGCTGGGTTAGAGATCACGTGTCCCAGGAGGAAGCCCTAGCAGTGTCATTGGGAAAAGGGATGGTTTTGGGAAAGATAGGATGGGATAGGCGAAAAGGGATAGGATTGGGTTGATTCTCTAGCATGAAAGGCTTTGTCCAGGGAAACACAAATAACAAACAGCTCTCCAGGGGGTCTCATCTCTGGCCTGACCCCCACTCCACCTTTCTTTCCTGAGTTCCCTCTTCACAGCCCTCACATCCGACCTGCTGACACTGGACCCCAGGAGTAGTCAGAGTAGTCTGGCCCTGTAAAGCAGAAAAACCATCACTCTCCCCACCTTCGGAGCCCTCCTAAAGTCACATCTTCTCCGAGAAGTCTTCCCTACCTAAGCCCTCATTCCCGCTATTTGACAGAGAATGGAGTGAGAGAAAAGGAAAAGGGCTGATTTGCGTTTTATTTTGTGCATGTGTGTTGTGCTTTAATGCTTCATTGCACTTAACGTGTCTGCCTCTAGTCTTTCTCAGAGCTGGAAAAGGAGGCATAGAAGATTGCAGACAACTTAGTTTTTTTCAGGGGGTGGGGGGCAAACACTGTTTCTATGTCTTAGCCAACAGAACAGAATCGTGCTCCCCTTCTCCCCCACACCTACCTCCTGCTCCATCCAAAACACAGGACTCACTGCAGAGCTCTCCACTGGGTAGGAGGAAGTAGAGTTTGGGTCTAATGGAAGCAAAATGTAACTGCAGCTTCTCTACCAGTCCTGACTAAGACACATCTGGAGTTGTGGAACCTGACCTTAAGAGACACATGAGGATTAGTGAAGGGCAAGGTTCCTCACCCTTCCCCTTGCCCTGCCCTCTGCTTCTGTGGCCAAACCCTTCAGTCTTCTGCAGATTCTGCTTTCTCATAGCTGGAGGAGGAGGGGTATGAGATTACAGACAAGATAGGTTTCTTTGGCAGACACCATTTTCCCTCTCCTCCACCATACACTAAACCTATCATCTGGAGAAGTGAGGGTTAAAGGCAGACCACCTCACTAAGATGACTGCAAAAATCTACCCTTTATTTATTTATTTATTTATTTATTTATTCATTTATTTAAATTAATGTCTGTCTCCCCCTCTAGACTGTAAACTCGTTATAGGCTGGGAATGTGTCTGTCCTACTGGTACTCACCTAAGCGCTTAGTACAATGCTTTGCATGCAGGAGGCACTCCATCAGTCCAATTGATTGACTGAAGGTGCAGAACTGCATGCACACTGGATAGAATTCAGTTTCTGGTACAATACCTGCCTTCTGTCCTCCCAGCCCACACTGCCATGAACTCGATTTCAGGCAGAAATCTGCACAACTCTGCTTCTCAGAGATTAATAGGAGAGACACCCTGATCTCCTCCAGATATTAGAAACCACAGACTTCCACAATGAACCCATAACGGTCCCTTCTCCGGAGAGTGAGGCTGTGCAATGTCCCTGCAGTCTGGACTGGAGTCCCAGAGAAGCTTGACCCATCCATAGAATTAAGGGCTATGATTAAGATTAAGATTAAGACTGTAAACCCCATGTAGAACTAAATGATGGGGTAGATACTGGTCAATCCAGTCCTGTATTCCCTGCCCTCAAAGAGCTTAAAATAGGGATTAAGACTGTGGGCCCCACGTGGGACATGGACTTTGTCCAACCTGAGCAGCACATATCTGACCCAGCACTTAAAACAGTGCCAGGCACATAATAAGGGGCTTAACAAATACCACTGGAACAAAAGGAGCATTCAGAAAGGTGGAATAAGAGTGTTACTCCTCACTGCAAAGAACTTCCAAATCATGTCTAATACTCCTTTCTGCTACAAACATCTGGGTAAACTCGATGTGGGCAGGGAACATGTCTACCCGCTCTAATGTATTGTTCTCTCCCTTGTGCTCAGTCCCGTGCTCAGCACACAGTATGCCCTCAATAAGTACTGCTGATTGACTCTAGACCATCCCTCTAAGCTGTAAGCTCATTGTGGGCAGGAAACATGTCTACCAACTCTGTTCTATTGTCCTCTCCCAAACTCTTAGTCCACTGCTCCGCATACAGTACGTGCCCAATAAATTCCATCGAGTTGATTGATCAGATGGTTAAAGCCTTGGGGAATTGTGTGTCTGTTGGACTCCTGGAGTGGAGCTCATCACTGATTAATTCACGGGAAGAGTGTATGCATCATCACCTGGTCGCCTGCTCTGTGAACCTGATGACAAAGGACTTTTCCTGATGTTCATGGCTTGTTTGCTGCAGTCAGGACCAATCTGATGTTAGAAAATTGATGTTTCCCAACTCAGCTCCTGTCAGCAGAAGCATCCAAAGCAGCAGAATCAAAATGCCCAATGACCTGCTAAGTGCAGTGCAGGGGGAAATTAACTGGCTTAATTAATTAGCTAGATGGAGGGTTCCAGTGTTGCCTTTCTCCCATGAGACTGAGGATCCTTTTTTCCATCTTCAGAGGAGAAATTTATGGTGAGTTCCAATACCCTCATTCTGGGCCCAGTCGGCTCTAAGCCCTGGAAGAAGGAAAGCCCTACAGATCTTCTCATCCAGAACTCTGCAGGTTGGGGCTGGATGACCAAGAGGAGAATCCTACAGGTTACTACTCCCTCTGCAGTTGCAGCTCATCACAACTTTCCACTAGAAGTTTAGCCCCCTGCACTTGGGCAGTCACATAAATTCCTAAATGCACCCCACCATTGAAAGATGGAGCTCCTTAATTCACTCCCACTCAAAGGAGTGTGTGTGTGCATGTGTATGAAAGATGGGGTTAGCTGTGGGGAGAGTAATGAGGAGGGGGCTGCCACAGTCAGCAGGAAAGCTGGTTCTGGATTTATGAACTGCGGCTTGGTGCAGGGTGCTGGCTTTGGCTTGACCAAATGAGTAGACCTGGATCCCTGCACACCCCTGTCGACAACTAGGGACCCCCTCCAGGTGTGATAGTGGTAGCTCCTATCAAAGTGGGGACCCCCTCTATGTCCACCACAATGCATTTCCCAAATCTAATCCTTGTGGAGTGATGGAGCCAGGAACTTCCTCTAAGGGAAGGTCTTGTTTGTGGTTGGTGAATAGGTTTGTGTTTGAATTTTCATGCTTCCAACTTCATCTCTGGAGGAGGAGAAGAGAAAGAGTAGGGGGCTGCCACCCCCAGCACAGAGGGTGGTACTGGAAATGGGAACTGGGACTCTGTGCAGGGAACTGGTTCTTTCTGACACGATTGTGGAATGGAGAAGACCCAGGGCCCTTAATTCTCTGGATGGATCAAACCTCCCATTGCCCTCAGTCCTGTCTGAAGACTCATCTTGCATATCTTCAGGCCCAGAGAAGGGGCGTTTGGGGCCTTGACAGTGGTTTCTGGGGGTTGGGGGGAGGGAGAAGTCTAGTGTCAGGAGTAGGACAGGGTGGCATTGGCATGTCACCCCTGTTCCTCTTTGAGGATCAGAGTCTTGTGGACTTCAGTTCTACAGCAGGAGTGCAGGGGTCGAATTCTGTCTAGTCTTTCATTGTTCTGGGCATCCAGTTCCTGGAGAATGACATATGGAATTGGGAATATGAAGATGGACCTAGTTAAGGTTAAGGGTATGTAATAATAATAATTGTGGTATTTGTTAAGTGCTTACAATGTGCCAAGCACTGAGATATATACAAGGTAATCAGGTTGTCCCACATGGTGCTCACAGTCTTAATCCCCATTATACAGATGAGGCAACTGAGGCACAAAGAAGTTAAGGTCACACAGCAGACAAGTGGCAGAGATGGGATTAGAATCCACATCCTCTGATTCCCAAGCCCGTGCTCTTTCCACTAAGCTACACTGTTTGGGAGATAATAATAGTGATGACATATGTTATGGGATAGATACAAGGTCATTGGCTTGTTCCATGTGGGGCTTACAGTCTTAATCCCCATTTTACAGATGAGGTAACTGAGGCACAAAGATATTAAGTGACTTGTCTAAAGGAGCACAGCTGACAAGTGGCGGAGCCGGTCTTAGTACCCATAACCTCTGACTCCCAAGCCTGTGCTCTTTTCACTAAGCCACGATGGCATAGCTGCAATTATCAAACCTCACCTCTACTTGGCAGCCCACATTTCAGGAAGACTCACGTTGGTAACCTAGATGGTTTTCGCCCCCCATCTCTCCCTTTCTATCAGACAAATGGCTCTCCTGGATTCTGAAGTGTCCAAAAGACGTGATTCTTAGTGGGTGACTGAGGGCAGGATGGGGAAACTTGGGCTTCCATAGTCACTCACTGAGGCGAGTCTTCTGGGACCAGATCCCATGACACCAGATCTCAAAATGCCAGACGTGATGGAGGGCCTACTGTGTGCAAAGCACTGCACAAAACGCTTGGGAGAGTACAATAGGACAGACACATTCCCTGCCCACAACCACAAGCCTAGTGGAAAGAGCACGGGCTTGCGAGTCAGAGGATGTGGGTTCTGATCCCATCTCTGCTTCTTGTCTGCTGTGTGACCTTGGGCAAGTCACTTAACTTCTCCATTCCTCAGTTCCCTCATCTGTAAATGGAGATTAAGTCTTAATGTAGGACGAATTGATCACCATGTATCTACCTTAGCTCTTAGAACAGCGCTTGGCACATAGTAATTGCTTGAAATTTAGCATAATAGCTCAGTATCGCACTCATCCAGCATGTCCTACTGTTCTCAGCACACAGTACACGCTCAGTAATCACCAGTATGTTTTCACCTCGTTCTCTCCTTAGTGACTAGAGCACAGGCCTGGGAGTTTAAAGGTGAAGGGTTTGAATCCTGGGTCGGCCACTTGTCTGCTGTATGGCCCTGGGCAAGTTGCTTCACTTCTCTGTGCCTCAGTTACCTAATTTGTCTAATGGGTCTTGAGACTGTGAGCTTCACGTGGGACTAGGACTGCATCCAACCCATTGTTTTTTGGATCTACCCCAATGCTTAGTTCAGTGCCTGGCATATTTTAAGCGCTAAAGAAATACCACAATTATTATTTATCATTATTATTATTGTTACCATGAACTAGCATAACCTTTTGGCCGACGTCAACTTTTCCCATGACCTAATCTTTTCCCCTGGCCTATCCTTTTCCCTAACCTTTCTCCTAACCTAAACTTTACACCTTACCTATCCTTTTCCCATAGCCTAACCTTTCCCCTTGCCTAACCTTTTGCCCTAGCCTAAACTTTTCTGGTAACCTAACCTTTACTCATAGCCTAACATTTTCCCCTAGCATAACATTTTGCGGCTTAAGCTTTTCCCTGGCCTATCCTTTGCCCCTAGACTAAACTTTTCCCCTCTTCTAACCTTTTCCCCTATCCCAACCCCCAACCCCAGCCTAACCTTTCCCCTAATGTAACCATTTCCCATAGCCTAACCATTTCCCGTAGCCTAACTCTTTACCCTAGCCAAACCTTTTCCCCTAACCTAAACTATAGACCTTGCCTAACCTTTTCCCATAGTCTATCTTTTCCCCTCGACTAACCTTTTCCCCTTCCCTAACCTTTTCCCCTAGCGTAACCTTTTCACCTGGCCTCATCTTTTCCCCTGGCCTAAGCTTTGCCCAGCCTAATCTTTTTCCATACCCGAACCTTTTCTCCTAGCTGAACATTTTCCCAGCCTGTTTCCCCAGCCTAAACTTATCCCATTACCTTACCATCTTTCCTTGCCTAACCTTTTTCCTTGGCCTATCTTTTCCCCCCAGCCCCAGAATTTGCCTTGCAGGTTTGTCCCCGAACCATATTCGTTTCAGTTTGAGTCCCGCAACCTTTGCCTGGCAGTTTTAGCCCCAAACACCTTTGGTACCAGTTTGACCCTCCCAAAATTTGCCTTGCAGATTTGGCCCTAACCCGATTGTTTCCAGTTTGGGCCCACTAGAGTTTCCCTTGCAGGTGCGGCCCAGAACCTATTTCGTTCAAGTTTGGGCTCTGCAGCCTTAGCCTTGCAGATTTGGCCCTGCAGCCTTTGTCTTGCAGGTTTAGCCCAAAAGCCTCTTTGTTCCAATTTGGGCCCCGAACCATTCTTGTTCCAGTTTGGTCCGGGCAGCCTTTGCCTTGCCGGTTTGGCCCCAAACCATTTTCATTCCAGTTTGGTCCAGGCAGGTTTTGTCTTACCGGTTTGGCCCCGAACTCTTTTTGTTCCAGTTTGGGTCCCGCAGACTGTGCCTTGCTGGTTGGGCCTTGAAACATTTTGGTTCCAGTTTGCAGATTAGGCCCCGAACTCTTTTCTTCCTGGTTTGGGCCCCACAGTCTTTGCCTGGCAGGTTTGGCCCTGAACCCTTTTCATTCCATTCTTGGGCCCAAAGACTTTGCCTTGCAAGTTGGGCCCCGAACACTTCTCGTTCCAGTTTGGGCCAGGCAGCCTTTCCCTTACAGGTTTGGCCCCGAACTATTTTGTTTAGAGTTTGGGTCCCACAGTTTTTGCCTTGCAAGTATGGACCCCAACCATTTTTGTTCCAGTTTGGCCTCCCCAGAGTTTGCCTAGTAGGATTGGCCCCAACCCTGTTTCCTTTCAGTTTGGGTCCCACAGTCTTTGTCTTGCAGGTTTGGCCCCAAACCCTTTGGGTACCAGTATGATCCCCCCCGGGGTTTGACTTGCAGGTTTGGCCCAGAAGACTTTTGGTTCCTGTTTGGGCTCCGCAGCCTTTGCCTCACAAGTTTGGCCTCGAACCGTTTTGGTTTCAGTTTGGGCACCCTAGAGTATGCCTTGCAGGTTTGGCTCCAACCCTTCTTGTTAAGGTTTAGGCCCCACAGCCTTTGCGCTGCAGATTTGGCCCCGAATGCTTTTGGTTCCAGTTTGGGCCCACTAGAGTTTGACATTTTTTGGCCTGGAACCCTTTTGGTTCCAGTTTGGGCCCCACTACCTTTGCCTTGCAGGTTTGGCCTCGAATGCTTTTGGTTCCAGTTTGCGCACCCTAGAGTTTGCCTCGCAGGTTTGGCCCCAACCCATTTCGTTCAGGTTTGGGCCCCACAGTCTTTCCCTTGCACCTTTGGCCCTCAACGCATTTGGTTCCAGTTTAGGCCCTGTAGACTTTTCCTTGCTGGTTTGGCCATGAACACTTTTCGTTCCAGTTTGGATCCCCCACACTTTGCCTTGCAAGTTGGGCCCAGAACACTTTTCATTCTGGTTTGGGCCCCCTAGAGTTTGTCTTGCAGGTTTGCTCCTGAATCCTTTTCTTTCCAGTTTGCGCCCCGCAGACATTGCCTTGCAGGTTTGACCCTGAACCCTTTTCGTTCCACTTTGGGTCCCGCTAACTTTGCCTTGCAGGTTTGGCCCCGAACCCTTTTCGTTCAGGTTTGGGCACCGCAGTCTTTACCTCGCAGCTTTGGCCCCGAACCCTTTTGATTCCAGTTTGGGCCCCGCAGTCTTTGCCTTGCAGGCTTGGCCCTGAACCCTTTTTGTTACACTTTGTGCGCCCCAGAGTTTGCCATGCAGGTCTGCACCCCCGTAGTTAGGGCTTGCAGGTTTGGCACTGAACCTTTTTGGTTCCACTTTGGGACCCGCAGCATTTGCCTTGCAGGTTTGGCCCCAAACCCTTTTCGTTTCAGTTTGGGCCCCCTAGAGTTTGTGTCGCATGTTTGGCCATGAACCTTTTTGGTTCCAGTTTAGGACACTAGAGTTTGCCATGCAGGTTTGTTCCCGAACTCTTTATGTTCAGGTTTTGGACCCTGCAGCAGTTGCTTTGTAGGTTTGGCCCCGAACCCTTTTCGTTCCATTTTGGGTTCCACAGACTTGGCCTTTTGCAGTTTGGGCCCGGGACCCTTTTTGTTCCACTTTGGACCATGTAGGCTTTGCCTTGCTGGTTTGCCCCCTCAGTCTCTGCCTTGCAGATTTGACCCTGAACCCTTTTGGTTCCAGTTTAGGGCCCATAGCCTTTGCCTTGCAGGTTTGGCCCCAAGCCCTTTTGGTTCCAGTTTGGGCACCCTAGAGTTTGCCATGAAGGTTTGGCCCCAAACTCTTTTCATTCAGGTTTGGGTCCCGTAGTTTTTGCCATGCAGGTTGGCCTGAACACTTTATGCTCTGGTTTGGGACCCACAGCCTTTGCCATGCAAGTTTGTTCCCACAGCCTTTGCCTTGCAGGTTTAGCCCTCAACTCTTTTTGTTCCAGTTTGGGCCCCCCAGAGTTGGCCTTGCAGGTTGTCCCCGAACCCTTCTCCTTCATACGTGGGCCCTGCATCCTTTGCTTTGCAGCTTTGGCCCCAAACCCTTTTGGTTCCAGTTTAGTCCCCACAGCCTTTGCCTTGCATCTTTAGTCCCGAACCTTTTCGATAAGGTTTGGGCCCCACAGCCTTTGCCTAACAGGTATGGCCCCCAATTGTTTTTGTTCCAGTGGGCCCCCCCAGAGTTTGCCTTGCAGGATTGGCCCTGAACCCATTTTGTTTCACTGTGGGTAGTGCAGCATTTGTCTTGCAGGTTTGACCCTGAAACCTTTTGGTACTTGCTTGGCCCCACCAGAGTTTGTTTTGCAGGTTTGACCATGAACACTTTTAATTCCAGTTTGGGCCCCCTAGAGTTTGCCATGCAGGTTTGGCCCGGAACCCTTTTGATTCCACTTTGGGTCCCACAGCCTTTGTTTTGCAGGTTGGGACCTGAACTGTTTTGGTTCCAGTTTGAGCCCCTCAGATTTTGCCTTGCAGGTTTGGCCTCGAATCCTTTTGGTTCCAGATTGGGTACCCTAGAGTTTGCCTTGCAGGACCCAACCCTTTTCATTCAGGTTTGGGCCCCGCAGCCTTTGCATTGCAGGTTTTTCCCGAACCCTTTTGGTTCCAGTTTGGGCCCATCGGAGTTTGACTTGCAGGTTTGGCCATGAATGCTTTTCATTCCAGTTTGGACCCCCTAGAGTTTGCCATACAGGCTTGGCCCACAACGCTTTTGGTTCCAGTTTGGGCCCCACAGCCTTTGCCTTGCAGGATGAGCCCTGAACTCTTTTGGTTCCAATTTGGGCACCCTAGAGTTTGCCTTCCAGGTTTGGAACCAACCCTTTTCGTTCAGGTTTGGGCCTCACAGCCTTTGCATTGCAGGTTTGGCCCCGAATCCTTTTTGTTCCAGTTTAAGCCCCTCAGCCTTTGCCTTGCAGGTTTGCGCACAGACCGTTTTGGTACCAGTTTGGGCCCCAGGGACTTTGCCTGGCAGGTTTGGCCCCAACCAGTTTCATTTCAGTTTGGGTCCCACAGCCTTTGCATTGCAGGTTCGGCCCGGAACCCATTTGGGACCAGTTTGGACCCCTAGAGTCTGCCTTGCAAGTTTGGCCCCAAACCCTTTTTGCTCAGGTTTGGACCCAGCAGCATTTGCCTTGCAGGTTTGGCCCTGAACCTTTTTCATTCAGGCTTGGGCCCCATAGCCTTTTCCTTGCAGGTTTGGCCCCGTACCCTTGTCTTTCCAGTTTGGGCCCTGCAGCCTTTGCCTTGCAGGTTTGGCCCCGAACCCATTTGGTTCAAGTTTGGGCCACACAGCCTTTACTTTGAAGGTCGGGCTTGGAACGCTTTTGATTCCAGTTTTGGTCCTGCAGGCTTGGTCTTGCAGGTTTGGCCCTGAACACTTTGCTTTCATTTTGGGTCCCCTAGAGTTTGCCTTGCAGGTTTGCCCCCCACATCCTTTCACTTGCAGCTTTGGCACTGAACCCTTTCGGGTCCACTTTGGTCCACCCAACCTATGTCTTGCAGGTTAGGCCCAGAGCACTTTTTGTTCCAGTTTGAGTCCTGCAGACATTGCCTTGCAGTTCTGGCCCCCGACCCATTTTGTTCCAGGTTCACCCTCCCTGAGTCTGCCTTGCAGGATTGGCCCCAAGCCTTGTTTCATTTCAGTTTGCATCCCAGTGCCTTTGGCTTGCAGGTTTGGCCCCGATTCCTTTTGGTACCAGTTTGGCACCCCCAGAGTTTGTCTCACAATTTGGTCCGAACCCTTTTGGTTCCAGTTTGGGCCCCCTAGAGTTTACCATGCAGTTGGCCCCAAACCCTTCAGGTTCCGGTTTGGGTCCCGGAGCCTTTGTCGCGTGACCCTGAACAGTTTTCCTTTCAGTTTAGGTCCCGCAGAGTTTGCCTTGTGGGTTGCTCACGGAATGCTCTTCATACCAGTTTGCGTCCTGCTGCCTTTGCCTTGAAGGTCTGGACCTGAACAATTTTGGTACCAGCTTGCCCCCTGCAGAGTTTGCATTGCAGGTAATGCCCTGAACACTTTGATTTCCAGTATGGGACCCCTAGTGTTTGCTTTGAAGGTTTGGCCCCAGACCCTTTTCATTCAGGTTTGGGCCCCGCAGCCTTTGCCTTGAAGGTTTGGCCCCAAACCCTTTTGGTTCTACTTTGGGCCCTGCAGCCTTTGACTTTCAATTTTGGTCCCAAAACCTTTTGGTTCCAGTTTAGGGCCCGCAGTCTTTGCCTTGCAGGTTGGCCCCCAAAATATTTGCTTCCAGTTTGTGTCCCACAGCCCTTGCCTTGCAGATTTGGCCCCCTAACCTTTTGGTTCCAATTTGGGCCCCGCAGCCTTTCTCTTGCAGGTCTGGCCCTGAACCTTTTTGTTTCCAGTTTGGGCCCCCTAGAGTTTGCCTTGAAGCTTTGGCCCCGAACCTTTTTCATTCAGGTTTGGGCCACACAGCATTTGCCTTTCAGTTTTGGCACTGAACCGTTTTGGTTCCAGTTTGGGCCCACAGACTTTGCCTTGCAGGTTTGCCCCCCAGCCTTTTTCTTGCAGGTTGGGCCCAGAACCCTTTTCATTCCAGTTTGGGGCCCCCAGACTTTGCATTGCTGGCTTGGCATCAAATCCTTTTTGTTCCAGTTTGGGCTGTGGAGCCTTTGCCCTCCAGATGTGCTCACCCAGCCTTTGCCTTGCGGGCCTTGCCCCGAACCCTTTTTGTTCCAGTTTGGGTCCCCCAGTTTTTGCCTTCCAGTTTAGGCACACCCACTTTTCCCTTGCAGGTTTGGCCCCCAACGCATTTTGTTCCAGTTCGGGCCTGCAGTTTTTGCCTTGCAGGTTTCACTCCGAACCCTTTTCATTCCAGTTTGGGCCCTGAAATCGTTGCCTTACAAGTTTAGCTCCGAAGCATTTTCGTTCCATTTTGGCTCCCCCCCCCAGCTTTTGCCTTGCAGGTTTGGCCACAAACCCTTTCATTCCAGTTTGAGCCCCCCTGCTCTTGCCCTGCAGTTTGGTCCCAAACCCTTTTCCTTCCACTTTGACCACCCTGTTTTTCCCTTGCAGGTTTGCCCCCCTGCATCCTTTGCTGTGCAGCTTTGGCCCCTAACCCTTTTCATTCCAGTTTGGGTCCCCCACAGACTTTGCCATGCAGGTTGGGCCCAGAATGCTGTCGGTTCCAGTTTGCGTCCCACAGCCTTTGCCTTGCAGATTGGGCCCCAAGCCCATTTCGTTTCATTTGGGCCCCTCAGCCTTAGCCTTGCAGGTTTGTCTCCTCATCCTTCGCTTTGCAGGTTTGGCCTCAAACCCTTCTGGTTCCAGTTTGGGAATCCTAGAGTTTGTTTTGCAGGTTTGGCCCCAAACACTTTTTGTTTCAGTTTGGGCCCTGCAGTCTTTGCCTTGCAGCTTGGGCCCTGAACACTTTTGCTTCCAGTTTAGGCCCCACAGCCTTTGCCTTGCGGGTTTGGCCCTGAACTCTTTTTGTTCAGGTTTGGGCCCCGCAGGCTTTGCCTTGCAGGTTTGGCCCTGAACACTTTTGGTACCAGTTTGCCGCCCCCCCACACCAGAGTTTGCCTTGCAGGTTTGGCCTGAACCTTTCTGGTTCCAGTTTGAGCCTCCTAGAGTTTACCATGCAGGTTGGGTCACGAATGCTTTTTGTTCAGGTTTGTATTCCACAGCCTTTGCCTTGCAGGTTTGGCTCCGAACACTTTTCATCTCTATTTGGGCCCTGCAGACTTTGCCTTACAGGTTGTCCCCAGAATCATTTTGGTTCACTTTGGGCCATACAGACTTTGCCTTGCAGGTTTGCCCCCGCCCCGCCCCCCCCATCCTTTGCCTTATAGCTTTGACACCTAACCTTTTTGGTTCCAGTTTGGTTCCTGCACCCTTTGCTTTGCAGATTTGGCCCTGAAACCCTTTTGTTCCACTTCGGTCCACCTAGAGTTTGCCTTGCAGTTTTGGCCCAGATCACTTTTTGATCAGGTTTGGGCCCGTATGCCTTTGCCTTGTATGTTTGGCCCCCAACCCTTTTTGCTCCAATTTGGACTCCCCCAGAGTTTGCCTTCCATGTTTGGCCCCAACCCATTCCGTTTCAGTTTGGTTCCCACAGCCTTTACTTTGCACTTTTGGCCCAGAACACTTTTGGTACCAGTTTGGACCCCCTAGAGTTTCTTTGCATGTTTGGCCCCAAACCCTTTTCGTTCCAGTTTGGGCCCTCAGCCTTTGCTTAGCAGCTTTGTCCCCGAACCCTTTCGTTTCCAGGCTAAGCCCCGCAGCTTTGCCTTGCCGGTTTGCCACCCCCCTCATCCTTTGCTTTGCAGGTGTTCCCCTACCGTTTGTGGTACCAGTTTGGGCCCCGCTGCCTTTGCTTTCCAGGTTTGGTCCCAAAATCATCTCATTCCTGTTTGGGCCCCCTAGAGTTTAACTTGGAGTTTTGGCCCAGAACCCTTTTTGTTCAGGTTTGTGCCCTGCTTCCTTTGCCTTGCAGGTTTGGCTCCCAACACTTTTTGTTCCAGTTTGGCCCCCCTCCTAGTTTGCCTTCCAGGTTTGGCCCCAACCCATTTCGTTTCAGTTTGGTTCCCACAGCCTTTGTTTTGCAGGTTTCCAGGAACCCTTTTGGTACCAGTTTGAACCCCCTAGAGTTTGCCTTACTGGTTTGGCCCCGAACACTTTTCATTCAGGTTTGGGCCCTGCAGCCTTTGCCTTGTAGGTCTGGCCCCAAACCCTTTTTTTTCCCAGTTTGGGCCCCCTAGAGTTTGCCTTGCAGGTTTGTCTCCCAACACTTTTCAATCAGATTTGGGCCCAGCATCCTCTTCCTTGCAGGTATGGTCCCAAACCATTTTGGTTCCAGTTTGGCCCTCAAAGAGTTTGCCCTGCTGGATTGGCCTCCAACACTTTTCATTCAAGTTTGGGCGCTGCAACCTCTCCCTTGCAGGTATGGCCCCAAACCATTTTTGATCCAGTTTGGCCACAGAGTTTGCCTTGCTGGATTTGCACAGAACCTGTTTCATTTCAGTTTGGATCCCACAGTCTTTGTCTTGCAGGTTTGGCCCAAACCCTTTTGGTTCCATTTTGGACCCACTAGAGTTTGCCATGCAGGTTTGGCCCCGAACCCTTTTCGTTCCCGTTTGGGCCCCGCAGTCTTTGCCTTGTAAGTATGGCCCCCAACACTTTTCGTTCCAGTATGGGTCCCGCAGCCACTGTCCTTCAGTTTGGGCCCCGAACGCTTCTCATTCCATTTTGGACCAGGCAGCCTTTACCTTGCCGGTTTGTCCCCTCAGCCTCTGCCTTGTAGGTTTGGCTCCCAACCCTTTTAGTTATAGTTTAGGCCCCGCAGCCTTTGCCATGCATCTTTGGGCCTGAACCCTGTTGGTTCCAGTTTGGGCCCCTTCGAGTTTGCCTTGTAGGTTTGGCCCATAACTGTTTTCATTCAGGCTTTGGCCCTGAAGTCTTTGGCTTGCAGCTTTAGCTCTGAAACCTTGTGGTTCCAGTTGAGGACCTGCAGCCATTGCCTTGCAGGTTTGGCCCCGAACACCTTTGGTTGCAGTTTGGGCCCCACAGCCTTTGCCTTGCAGGTGTGGCCCTGAACCCTTTTTGTTCCAGTTTGTGCCCCACAGTCGTTGCCTTGCAGGTTTGCCCCCCAGCCTTTGCTTTTCGGGTTTGGCCCCAAACCCTTTTGGTTCCAGTTTGGGCCCCTCAGCTTTGCCTTGCAGTTTTGGCCCCAAACCCTTTTCGTTCGGGATAGTCCCCGCAGCCTTTACTTTGCAAGTTTGGTTCCAAAACCTTTTTGTTCAGGTTTGGGCTGTGCAGCCTATACCTTACAGGTTTGGCCCCCCAGCCTTAAAGTTCTAATTTGGACTCCACAGCCATTGATTTGCAGGTTGGGGCCCAAACGCTTCTTGTTCCTGGGGCAGCCTTTGCCTTGCAAGTTAGGCCCAGAACCCTTTTCCTTCCAGGTTGCGCCCCACAGACTTAGCCTTGCAGGTTGGCCCAGAATGCTTTGGGTCCCAGTTTGGTTCCGCAGCCTTTGCCTTGCAGGTTAGGCCCCAAACCCTTTTTTTTACAGTTTTGGCCCCAGAGTTTGCCTTGCAGGTTTGCCCTGAACCCTTTTCTGTCTTACTGATTGGACTGCATTGCTACCCCAAAGAGAAGAGGGGGTTGTAGGGTAAGGTGTGTGTGTATGTGTGTGTTAATAATGGGGGGAAGAGTGATGAGGCTGATGTCACTCATAGGAGAACAGGGACCTGGGCTCTGTGCAGGAAGCTAGTTCCATCTGATTTGCCTGGGACCGAGAAGATAATTCTATAGATGGGTCAAGCCTCTCTGGGACTACAGTCCTGACTACTGGATCACTGCCCAGCCTCAGTCTCTGGAGAAGGGACCATTTTGAGCTCTTAGTGGAGGTTTGCGGTTTCTAATATCAGGAGGAGATCAGGGTGTCTCTCCGATTTCTCTCTGAGAAGCAGAGTTGTGCAGATGCCTGCCTGAAATCGAGTTCATAGCGGTTTGGGCTGGGAGGATAGAATGCAGGTATTGTACCAGAAACTGAATTCGATCCAGAATGCATGGAGCTCTGCACCCTCAGTCAATTAATTGGATTGATGGAGTGCCTCCTGTATGCAGAGCACTGTACTAAGCACTTGGGAGAGTACCCTTAAGACAGACACATTCCCTGCCCCTAACAAGTTTACAGTCTAGAAGGGGAGACAGATATCAATTTAAATATGTAAATAAGTAAATCAATGAGGGCAGATTGTTGCAGTCATCTTAGTGAGGCGGTCTGCCTATACACCACACCTTTCCAGAGGATAGGTTTAATATTTGGTGGAGGAGAGGGAAAATAGTGCCTGCCAAAGAAACCTATGTTGTCTGCAATCTCCTACCCCTCCTCCATCTATGAGACAGCAGAAGCTGTAGAAGACTGAAGGATTTAGCCACAGAAGCAGAGGGCAGGGCAAAGGGCAGGGAGAGGGAACCTGGCCCCTCACTAATCCACATGTGTCTCTTAAGGTCACGTTCCACAACTCCAGATGTGTTTCAGTCAGGACTGGTGGAGAAGGTGTAGTGACATTTTGCTTCCATTAGACCCAAACTATACTGCCTCCTATCCATTGGAGAGCTCTGCAGTGAGTCCTGTGTTTTGGAGAGAGAAGGAGGTCGGTGTTCGGGAGAAGGGGAGCATGGGTCTGTCCTGTTGGCTCAGACATAGAAAAGGTATTTGCCCCCCAACCCCATCAAAAAAACTAGGCTGGCTGCAATCTTCTATGCCTCCTTCTCCAGCTCTAAGAAAGACTAGAGACAGACAAGGTAAGAGCAATTAAACTTTGAAACACAACACACGTGCACAAAATAAAACCAAAATCAGCTCTTGCTCTTTTCTCACTCCCTTGTGTGTCAAACAGCAGAAATGAGGGCTTAGTTGGGGAAGACTTCTTGGAGGAGATGTGATTTTAGGAAGGCTCTGAAGTTGGGGAGAGAGATGGTTTTTCAGCTTTACAGGGCCAGACTGCTCAAAATACTTTTGGGGTCCACTGTCAGCAGGTTGGTTGTGGGGGCTGTGAGGAAGGAACTCACACAGGAAATACAGGTAGGGTGGGGGTCAGGACAGTGATGAGAACTCCTGGAGAGCTGTTTGGAATTTGTGATTCCCTGGACAAATCCTTTTATGCTAGAGATTCTATCCAATGCTATCCCATATCCCCTATCCCATCCTACCCTATCTTTCCCAAAGCCATTACCTCTTCTAATGAGCTACTTGAGCTTCCTCCCAGGACACCTGATCTCTAACCCAGCTGTTTCCAATCAGGTAGATTACTGACGTCAGACCCCCCCCCTCCCCCCGCCCCCAACCCTATATAAGCCACCAGAGCTTAAGGCTATTTGGGGTTCAGTGTGTTGGCTATAATGCGAGGGGCTTTGGAGTTTAGGAGGTTAGAGGAACATTTGGGGGTGAAGGAAGTGTGGAGTTTGGGGTAACTTTGAATCTGCTTTCTGGCTTGCTTACGAGGGGCTCTTTTGGGCCAGGTAATTTCCTTAAAGGTGTCCTTGGCAGGCTATGTGGAGGTATAATCTTTCCCCTTTCCTGACTTTATTGATGCCTGTGAGGGAAGTGGGTAGTGGGGTGAAGGGCTTAACACTCCATTTCAGAAGGCTTCTTGGCCACTCAAACTGCATCTTTGTTCTCCAGCCTTTCTCTCTGGCTGTGGAAATTCCAAGAGTCCCTTCCTGCAATAAAACAGTGGGGTTTACTGAGTGCTTACGGCTTACTACTATGTGTAGAGCACTGTACTACATGGTTAGGAGAGTACAGTACAACATAATGCACAGTCATGTTCAATGCAACCCTGACTCACCACCTTAACCGATCTGTCCCCACTTTTCTGCTCTCCTTCCCTTACACCTTCAGAATATGCTTGTCTCCCACATACTACCAGAGTTCCCTTTCAATCTTATAGGTCCAGCATCAGTTGACTGGGAAGGACCCAATTAATACAATACAGGTAAGGTAAGGATCTAAGTGGAAGGATATACACCTAATTGTTGTGGGGTGTATAGATCAGTGCTTGGTGGGTGTGCCTAAGTGCACGGGTGAGTTGAAAGGGTAAATAAAGTGTGTGTGGGGGGGCTGATTATGGGGAGCACATGTGTTGTAGTTAGGGAAGGCTTACTGAAGAAGAAACAATTTCAGTAGGACTCAAAGTTCTGGGAGACCACTGGTATATCCACTATATAGGTGGGAGGCTCTATGGGGATGACTTGGGATGGATGTGGCCCACATGAGACACAATGAGCAGACTGGATCTTGCAGGAACATCCTAAACTCAACTAAGAGACAACTGGAGATGAATGTCTAAGGGGCCCTGATGATGGCAAGATAGGAACAGCCACTTTGCCTACCAGAAGCTTCTTATACCACCTGGCTGTGAAGACTGTTCCTTTAGGGATGGTGTAGAGGAGCTGACTTTCCATCTCTAAGGGAAGGTGATGGGGTCATGTATGGATGATTAAAGGTTATGGCTGGAGAGGAAGGAGGTGGTGAGCAGAGGGGCCTATCCCTCTCAGCACTGAGGCTGGATCTACAATCTGAGGCTAAGGCTCTATGGAGGGAACTGGTTTTGCCGGCCTTGAATGTGGCACTGAGAAGATCCAGGACCCATAATTCTAAAGATGGGTTAATCCTCCCTGAACCCACAGTCCTTTCCACAGGGTCAGCCTGCACATCTTTAATCCCTCCAGAGCTGGGACTCCTCAATGGCTGTCTCTGAGGGAGTTGGGCAGGTGTAGGGCGGTGGGAGGGGCAGTCTCGGGTTACGAGTGAAGCTGACCCCCTGCAAGCTGACCCCCTTGCAAGCTGGCTTTTCAGGTTTGGCTCCAAACCCTTTTTGTTCAGGTTTCGCCCCCCCCCCCCCCCCCCAGCATTTCCCTATCAGATTTGACACCAAAACCTTTTCTTTCCAGTTTGGGCCCCGCAGCCTTTGCCTTTCAGGTTAGGCCCCAAACCCATTTCGTTCCAGTTTGGGCCAGGCAGCCTTTGCATTGCAGGCATTGCCCCAAACCCTAACCTTTTTCCCTAACATCCATTTTCTGCAGTCTAAACCTTTCCCCTGGCCTACCTTTCTCCCTTGCCTAATCTTTTCCCCTGGCTTATCCTTTTCCCCTGGTCTAACCTTTTCCCCTAGCCTAACCTTTTCCCCTAGCTTAACCTTTTCCCCTAGGCTAATGCTTTCCCCTAGCATAACCTTTTCCTCTAGCCCAACCTTTTCCCCTAGCCCAACCTATTCCCCTAACCCAACCTTTCCCCCTAGCCTAATCTTGTCCCATAGCCTAACCTTTGTCCTAGCCTAACATTTTCCCATAGCCTAACCTTTTTCCCCTAGCTTATCCATTTCCCATAGTCTAACCTTTTTTCCCTACCTTATCCATTTCCCATAGTCTAACCTTTCCCCTGGCCTAAACATTTCCCCTAGCCTAAACATTTTCTCCAGCCTAAACACTTCCCATAGCCTAATCTTTCCGCCAGCCTAACCTTTCTCTTTGGCCTAATCTTTCCCCTTGGCCTAACCTATATTCCTGACCTAACCTTTTCCCCTGGCCTAACCTTTTCCCCTGGCCTAACCTTTTCCCCTGGCCTAAAGATTTCCCCTAGCCTAACCTTTTCCTCTAGCCTAACCTTTTCCTCTGCCCTATCCTTTTCCCTAGCCTTACCTTTCCCCTAACATATACTTTACACCTTGCCTAATTTTTTCCTGTAACCTAACCTTTTCCCCTGGCCTAACCTTTTCCCCTGGCCTAAACCTTTCCCCTGGCCTAACCTATTACCCTATCCTAACCTCTTCCCTTGGCCAAACCTCTTCCCCTGGCCAAACCTCTTCCCCTGACCTCACCATTTCCCATGGCCTTACCTGACCCCTAGCCTAACCTTTATCCTAGGCTACACTTTTCCCTTGGTCTATCGTTTCCCATGGCCTAACCTTTTCCCCTGGTGTAACCTTTTCCCACTCCTAACAATTCCCCCTTCCCCAAGTTTCTCCCTTAGCCTAATATTTTCCCCTAACCTAAAATTTCCCCTACCCTCACCTTTTCCTCTAGCCTAACCTTTTCCCCTAGCATGACCTTTTCCCTCACCTAACATTTTCGCCTAGCCTAACCTTTCCCCTCACCTAACCACTTCCCCTAGCCTAAACTTTTCCCCTTGCCTAACCTTTTACCATAGAATAACCTCACCCCAAGTCTAACCTTTATCCTAGGCTATCCTTTTCCCCTAGCCAAACGTTTTTCCCTTGGCCTACCCTTTCCACTGACCTAACCTTTTCTGCTGGCCTAACCTTTTCTGCTGGCTTAACCTTTTCCCCAGTCTAAACTTTTCCTCTAGCCTAATGTTTTTCCTAGCCTATCCTTTCCCTTATCCTAACCTTTCCCCTAGCTTTACCTATTCCCCGGCCTAAACTTTTTCCCTGGTCCAGATTTTCCCCAGCCTAACCTTTTCCCCTAGACTAACCTTTCCCCAGACTAATGTTCTTGCCTAGCCTAACGTTTTCCCTTTGCTTCACATTTTCCCTTAGACTAAACTTTCCCCAGGCCTAACCTTTTCCCCAGGCCTAAATTTTTCCTGATCCTAACATTTTACCATAGACAAACCTTTCCCCTTACCCCAACATTCCCCCATGCCTAATATTTTCCCCTAAACTAATGTTTCCCCTATCCTAATCTTTCTCCTAACCCAACCTTTTTCCCTCACCTAACCTTTACCCCTAGACTTAACCTTTTCTCTAACCTAACCTTTTACCCTAGCCTAACTTTTCTCCTCACCTATCCTTTTCCCCTAGCTTAACCTTTTCCCTTAGCTTAACCTTTTCCCTTGGCCTATCCATTTCCCTAGCCTAACCTTTTCCTCTGTCCTAACGTTTTCCCCTTGCCTAACTTTTTCTCCCTGCTTAAACTTTTCCCCTAGCCTTACATTTTTACCAAGGCTCACCTTTTCCCTTGGCCTATCCCTTTCCCTGGTATAACCTTTTTCCCTGGCCTAACCTTTTCCCCCGGCCTTACCTTTCCCCCTGGACTAACTTTTTTTCCCTGGCCTAACCTGACCCCTAGATTAACCTTTATCCTAGCCTAAATATTATCCTAGCCCAACCTTTTCCCCTAGCCTAACCTTTTCATTTGGCTTATCCTTTCCCCTGACCTAACCTTCTCCCTGACCTAACCTTTTCCTTGGCCTAACCTTTTCCCCTAGCATAACGTTTTCCCCTAGCCTAAACTTTTCACCTAGCCTAACGTTACTCCCTAGCCCAACAATTTCCCTAGCCTAACCTTTCCCCTTGTCTACTCTTTCCCCTAGCCTAACCTCTTCACCTTGCCTTTTTCCGCTACCCTAAATTTCACTGTGGCCTAAACTTTCCCGCCAGCCTTAACTTTTCCCCTAGCCTAAACATTTCCCCTGGCCTAACCTTTTCCCCTAGGCTAACATTTTCCCCCTCCTATCCTTTTCCCCTAGCCCAACATTCTCCCCTAGCCTAAAATTTTCCCCAAACCTCATGTTTCCCTTAGCCTAATCTTTCCCCTGACCTAACCTCTTTCCCTTGCCTAACCTTTTCCCCTAGCTTATCAATTTCCCACAGTCTAACCTTTTCCCACAGTCTAACCTATTCCCCTATCCTAACCTTTCTTCTCGCCTAACCTTTTGCCCTATCCTAACCTTTCCCCTCACTTAACCTTTCACCTTGACTAACCTTTCACCTTGCCTAACATTTTGCCCTAGCCTAACATTTTCCTTGATGTAACATTTTCCCCTACCCTAAACCTTTCCCCTGCCCTAACCTTTACCACTGGCCTAAGCTTTTCCCTTAGACTCAAGTTTTTCCCTAGTCTAACCTCTCCCTGGTCCAATTTTTTTACATAGCCTAACCTTTTAAACTAGCGTAACCTTTTGTCCTAGCGTAACCTTTTCCCCTAGCCTAACCATTTCCCATAGCCTAACATTTTCCCTGACTTAACCTTTTCCCCTAGCCTAATATTTCCCATAGCCTAACATTTTCCCTGACTTAACCTTTTCCCCTAGCCTAACATTTCCCCTAGCCTAACCTTTCCCTTGCAAAATCTTTCCCCTGGCCTCAGCTTTTCCCCTTGCTTATCCATTTCCCATAATCTAACCTTTTCCCTGGCCTAACCTTTTCTCCTAGCCTAAACATTTCCTTGAAACTATCCTTTTTCCCTAGCCTAACTTTCTTCCTGGTCTAACCTTTTCCCCTAGCCTAACCTTTCCCTGTAGCCTAATATTTTCCCCTTGCCTAACCTTTTCCACCAGCCAAACCCTATCCCCTAGCCTAAGTTTTTCCCTGAAACTACCTTTACACCAGCCTAACCTGCTTTTCCCCTAACCTAAACTTTACACCTAACCTAACTTTTTCCTGAAGCTTTGCCTTTTCCCCTGGCCTAACCTTTCCCACTGGCCTAACCTTTTCCCCTAGGATAACTTTATTCCCTGTCTTAAACTTTTCCCATGGCCTAACCTTTCCCCCAGCCTATCCGTTTCCCTAGCGTAACATATCCCCTAAGCTAAACTTTGCATCTTCCCTAACCTATGCCATCCTGGCCTGGCCCCGAGGCCTTGCATTCCAGGTTGGGCCCACCTGTCTTTGCCTTGCAGATTAGATCTCTCCCCGTCTTTGCCTTACAGACCCAGGCCCTGAGTCCTTCCCATTCAGGTTTGGACCCCCGGCCTTTGTGTCCTCACCTGGGCCTGAAGCCTTCACGTTTTAGGTTTGCCCTGCCCAGGCTTTGCCTTCCGGGCCTGGCCCCGAAGACTTCATGTGCCAGCTTTGGCCCCCCAGCATTTGGCTTCCCTACCTAGCCCTAAAGCCTTCTCGTTCCAGGTTGCCCCTCGAACCCCGGCCACCACCTTTGATTCCAGACCTGGCCCCAAACCTTTCTCCTTGCAAGTTTGGTCCCTCCCTGTTTGCCTTCCAGGCCTGGTCCTGGACCCTTCTACTTCCAGGTTGGGCCCTCCCACCTTTGCCTTCCTGGCCTCATACCGAACCCTTCTCGTTCCAGGTTGGACCCCCTGCCTTTTCCTTCGAGGTTGGACCCCCCAGCCTTTGCCTTCCAGGTCTGGCCCCCAAGCCCTTCTCATTCCCGGTTTGCCCCCCTCCCCCGCACCCCACCTTTGTCTTAGAGAAGCAGCGTGACTCCATGGAAGAGCATGGGCTGGGGAGTCAGAGATCTCTTGGGGTTCATATCCCAGCTCAGCCTCTTGTCAGCTGTGTGACTTTGGGCAAGTTACTTAACTTCTCTGTGTCTCAGTTACCTCATCTGTAAAATGGGGATTAAGACTGTCAGCCCCACGTGGGACAACCTGATTACCTCATATCCTCCCCAGCGCTTAGAACAGTGCTTCGCACATTGTAAGCACTTAACAAGTGCCAACATTGTTTAATTATCATTATTAGTATTCGAGGTTGGACCCCCCGCCTTTGCCTTCCCGACCTGTCCCTGAAGCCTTCTCATTCAAGGTTGCCCCCATCCTTTTGATTGCAGGCCTGGCCCTGAATCTTTCTCATTCCAAGTGGGGCGCCCGCCCCCTCCCCCCCCCCCCGCCACTGCCTTCCATGCCTGGCCACGAATCTTTCTCGTTCCTGGTTTTGTCTCCCTGCCTTTGCCTTCCAGGCCTGGCCCCGAACCCTTCTCGTACCAAGTTAGGCCCTCCTCCCTTTGCTTTCCAGGTTTGGCCCCACTGCCTTTGCCTTCTAGCTTGGGCCACCCCCACCCCCCAGCTTTGCCTTCCCGGCCTAGCCCCTAACACTTCTCGTTCCACTTTACCTTCCAGGCCTGGGCCCGAGCACTTTTCGTCCCAGGTTGGGCCTGGCCCCCCCCACCTTTGCCTTCCAGGCCTGGCCTTTAACCTTTTTCATTGCAGGTTCCCCCCCCCTTTACCTTGCAGGTTGGGCCACTCTGCCTTTGCTTTCCACGTTGGGCCCCCTCTGGCCTTGGCCTTCCAACCCTGGCCCCAAACTCTTCTCTTTCCAGGTTGGGTCCCTGTGCCTTTGAGTTTACAGCCTGGCCCCCCTGCCTTTGCCTTCCATGCCTGGCCCCTAACCCTTCTCGTTCCAGGTTGGGCCCCTACACCTTGGCCTTCTAGGCCTGGTCCCAAGCACTTCTCTTTCCAGGTTTGGCGCTCCCACCTTTGCCTGCCAGGCCTAACTCCAAACCCTTCTCCATCCAGCTTTGCACCCCCACCCCCGAACTTGTGCTTTCCCGGCCTGGCCCCCAACATTTGCCTTTGATGCCTGGACCCAAACCCTTCTCGTTCCAGGTTGGGCCCAGCGACTTTGTTTCCCAGCCTGGCCCCAAACCCTTCTTGTTCCAGGTTGGGCCCCTCCACCTTTGAGTTCCCGGCCTGGACCCCCACCTTTGCCTTCCAGGCCAGGCCCCTTCTCATTCCATTTTGGGACCCCCAGCACAAGGCCTTCCACATTTCCCCCCCACCCCCCAGCCTTTGCCTTGCAGTTTTGGCCCCGAACCCTTTTTGTTCCAGTTTGGTGCCCCCTGATTTGCCTACCAGGCCTGGCCCCGAACTCTTTTCATTACATTTTGGGACCCCCAGCCTGTCTTCCCGATTTGCACCTCCCAAACTTTGCCTCACAGGTTTGGCCCCAAACCCTTGTCATTCCTATTCCCCTCCCACCCACTCATCCCCAGTCTTTGTTTGGGAGGTTTTGCCCCAAACCCTTTTCATTCCAGTTTGGGCCTCACAGCCTTGCAGATATGGCCCCGAACACTTTTTGTACCAGTTTGGGGCTCCCTGCCTTTGCTTTCCAGGCCTGGACTAGAACCCTTCTCTTTCAATTTTGGGACCTTTGCCTTCCAGATTTTCCCCTGAGCCTTTAAATTGCAGGCCTGGCTCCGACCCCTTTTTGTTCCACCTTTGCCCCCCTAGCATTTGACTTGCAGGTTTGGCCCGAACCCTTTTCGTTCAGATTTGCCCCACTAGCCTTCGCCTGGCAGGTTTGATCCTGAGCCCTTTTGATTCTAGTTTGGGCCCCAGAGCCTTTGCCTTGCAGGTTTTACCCTGAACCCTTTTGGTTCCAGTTTGGACCCTGGTGCCTTTGCCTTGCAGTTTGTCCCCCTCCCCCCGCAATTTTTGCTTTGCAGTTTTCACCCTGAAACTGCACCAGTTTGGCCTCCCCAGTGTTTGCCTTGCAAGTTTGGCCCTGAGCCCTTTTGGTTCAGTTTGGGCCCCCTCGAGTTTGCCTTGAAGTTTTAGCCCTGAACCCTATTGGTTCAGGTTTGGTCACTGTAACCTTTGCCTTGCAGGTTTGGCCCTGACCCCTTTTGGTTCCAGTTTGAGCTTCGCAGCATTTGCCTTGCAGGTTTGTTCCTGAACGCTTTTGCTTCAGGTTTGGACTCCGCAGCCTTTGCCTTGCAGGTTTGGTCCCCATCCATTTTTCTTCCAATTTGGCCGCCACCAGAGTTTGCCTTGCAAGTTTGGCCCAACCCATTTGGTTTCAGTGTAGGTCCTGCAGACTTTGTCTTGCAGGTTAACTCAGAACCCTTTTAGTACCACTTTGGCCCCAAAGAGATGGCCTTGCAGGTTTGGTCCTGAACCCTTTTGGTAGCAGTTTGGACCCCCTAGAGTTTTCCTTGAAGGTTTGGCCTGAACCCTTTCTTTCAGGTTTGGGCCCCGCAGCCATTGCCTTGCAGGTTTGGCAGCGAACTCTTTTGGTTCCATTTTGATCCCCCTAGAGTTTTCCTTTTAGGTTTTTCCTGAACCTGTTTTGTTTCCGTTTGCACCACACAGCCTTTGCCTTGCAGGTTTGCCCCCCTAGCAATTGTGTTGCGAATTTGGCCACGAACCCTTTTGGTTCCAGTTTAGGCCCCACAGCCTTTGACTTGCAGGTTTGGACCCGAACCCTTTTCGTTCAGTTTTGGGCCCCACAGCCTTTGCCTTGCAGGTTTGCCTCCACAGCCTTTTCCTTACAGGTTTGGCCCTGAACGCTTCTCATTCCAGTTTGGATCCCAGAGCTTTTGCCTTTCAGCTTGGCCCCGAACCCTTCTCGTTCCTTTTTAGTCTGGGCAGGCTTTGCATTACAGGTTGCTTATCCATTTCCCATAGTCTAACCTTTTCCCTGGCCTAACCTTTTTCCCTAGCCGAAACATTTCCCAAGACTAACCTTTTCCCCAAGACTAACTTTCTCCCTGGCCTAACTTTCTCCCTCTCCTAACTTTCTCCCTGACCTAACCTTTTCCCCTAGTGTAACCTTTTCCCCCAGCCTAACAACTTACCATGGCCTAACCTTTTCCATGACCTAAACTTTTTCCCCAAACCAACCATTTTCCATAGCCTACCCTTTCACCAACCTAACCTTTTACCCTAGTCTAACCATTTCTCCTGGACTAAACTTTTCCCCTACCCTATCCTTTTCCCCTAGCCTAACCTTTTCCATGTCCTAAGCTTTTCCCCGGCCTAACTTTTTCTCTGGCCTAACCTTTTCCCCTTGCCTAACCCCATCTCCTAGCCTACGCTTTTCCCTGAAACTAACCTTTACACCTAGCCTAGCCTTTTCCCGAAGGCTTTCCTTTCCCTCTGGCCTAACTTTTTCCCCTGGCCTAACCTCTTCCCCTGGCCTAAACTTTTCCCCTAGCCTAATGTTTTCCCAGCCTAACCTTTCCCCTAGCTTATTCTTTCCCCTAGTCTAACCTAACATTTCCCCCTGGCCTAACCTTTTCCCCTAGCATAACCTATTCCCCGACTTAAACTTTTCCCATGGCCTAAGCTTTTCCTCAGCCTATCCCTTTCTATAGTGTAACATATCCCCTAACATAAACTTTACATCTTGCCTAGCCTATGCCATCCTGGCCTGGCCCCGAGGCCTTTGCATTCCAGGTTGGACCCACCAGCCTTTGCCTTGCAGGTTGGACCCCTCCCCACCTTTGCCTTCCAGGCCCAGGCCCCGAGCCCTTCTTATTCCAGGTTTGCTCCCCCGGCCTTTGACTTCCTGGCTTGGCCCCGAAGCCTTCGCATTCCAGGTTTGCCCCACCCCAGCCTTTGCCTTCCCGGCCTGGCCCTTAGCCTTCGTGTTCCAACTTGGGCCGTCCATCCTTTGCCTTCCCGATCTAGCCCCGAAGGCTTCTTGTTCCAGGTTACTCCGCCCCCACCTATGATTCCAGGCCTGGCCCCAAACCTTTCTCATTCCAGGTTGGGCCCACCTTGCCATTGTCTGGCCCTGAACTCTTCTCGTTCCAAGTTGAGTCCCCCCACCTTTGCTTTCCAGGCCTGGCCCTGAATATTCTCATTCCAGCTTTGGCCCCCGCCTTTGCCTTCGAGGTTGGACACCCCTGCCATTTCCTTTCAGCCTGGCCCCAAACCCTACTTGTTCCAGGTTGGGCCCCCACAACCTTTGTCTTCCAGGCTTGGCCCCAAAAACTTCTCATTCCAGCCCCGCCTTTGCCTTTGAGCTTGGACAACCCACCGTTTCCTTCCAGGCCTGGCCCCGAACCCTTCTCATTCCACTTAGGGCCCCCTTGCTTTTCCTTTGCAAGTTTGCCCCCTCCAGCCTTTGTCTTGTAGGCCTGGTCCTCAATCTTTTTTGCTCCATTTTGGTTCCCCCAGTTTTTGCCTTCCAGTTTTGCCCCCCCAGCCCTTAATCTTGCAGGTTGGGCTCTATACCCTTTTCCTTCCAGATTGGGCTCCACAGCCTTTGCCTTGCAGGTTTGGCCCCAAACCCTTCTCATTCCTGTTTGGACCAGGCAGGCTTTGCCTTGCAGGTTGGAACCCAAACCCTTTTGGTTCCAGTTTGGGCCCCCCAGCCTTTGCCTGGCAGGTTTGACCCCAAACGCATTTCGCTTCAGTGTGGTCCCCCCAGCCTTTGCCTTGCAGGTTTGCCCCCAAATCCTTTCCATTCCAGTTTGGACCCCGCAGACTTTGCCTTGAATGTTGGGCCCCAAATGCTTTTTGCTCCAGTTTAGGCCCCACATCCTTTGCCTTGCAGGTGTGGCTCCGAACCCTTTTCTTTTCAGCTTTGGTCCCGCAGCCTTTGCCTTGCAGGTTTTGACCCGAAGCCTTTTCCTTCCACTTTGGGCCTTGAAGCCTTTGCGTTGCAGATTCGGCCCCCGAATGCTTTTGATTCCAGTTTGCATCCCACAGCCTTTGCCTTGCAGTTTTGGCCCTGTACCTTTTTGGTTCCAGTTTGGGCCCCACAGCCTCTCCCTTGGAGGTTTGAACCTGAACCCTTTTGGTTCCACTTTGCGCCCCCTAGAATTTGCCCTGCAGTTTTGGCCCTGAACTATTTTCGTTCAGATTAGGGCCCCGCAGCATTTGTCTTGTAGGTCTGGACCTGAACCCTTTTGGTACCAGCTTGCCCCACCTCAGAGTTTGCTTTGCTGGTAATGCCCCGAGTCCTTTTGGTTCCAGTTTGGGACCCCTGGAGTTCTCTTGCGGGTGTGGACCCGAACTCTTTTCGTTCTGTTTTGGGCCTCTCAACCTTTGCCTTGCAGGTGTGGATCCGCACCCTTTTGGTTCTAGTTTGGGCCTCACAGCCTTTGCTTTGCAGGTTTGGCCCCGAATGTTTTTCATTCCAGTTTCGGCCCTGCAGCCATTGCCTTGCAGGTTCTCCCCTAACCCCCTGAAGTCTTTGCCTTGCATGTTTGGCCCCGAACCTTTTTTGATCCAGTTTGGATTTGGATTTACCTTGCAGATTGGGCCCCGAGCCCTTACCATTCCAGTTTGGGCCCCCTAGAGTTTGACTTGCAGGGTGGGCCCTGAACCCTTTCCATCTTAGTTTGGGTGCCACAGCCTTTACCATGCAGGTATGACCTCCAACCCTTTTTGTTCAGATGTGGCCCCCCAGAGTTGGCCTTTCAGGAGGATTGGCCCCAAACCGATTTTGTTTCAGTTTGGGTCCTGCAGCCTTTGCTTGCAGATTTTTCTCCAAACCATTTTGTTCCAGTTTGGGCTCCTCAGCCTTTGCCTTACAGGTTTGACCATGAACGCTTTTCGTTCCATTTTGGGCCCTGCAGCCATTATCTAGCAGGTTTGGCCCCAAACTTTTTTTCTTCCAGTTCAGACCAGGCAGCCTTTGAATTGCAGGTTTGTCCCCCTGCTTTTGCCTTGCAGTTTTGGCCCCGAATCGTTTTCGTTCCAGTTTGGGCCCAACAGTCTTTGCCTTGCAGGTTCGGCCTCAAACCTTTTTCGTTCCAGTTTAGGCTCTGCCACTTTTTCTTTGCAGGTTTGGCCCCAAACCCTTTTCGTTCCAGTTTGGGCACAGCTGCCATTGCCTTGCAAGTTTGGCCTGCATCCTCTGCCCTACAAGTTTGCCCCCTGAGCCTTTGTCTTGCAGGTTTGGCCCCAAACCCTTTTTGTTCCACTTTGGGCCCTACAGCCTTTGACTTATCTGTTTGCACCTCCAGCCTTTGCATTGCAGATTTGGCCCCAAACCCTTTTCGTTCCAGTTTGGATACCACAGCCTTTGCCTTGTAGGTTGAACCCCCCCAGCCTTTGCCTTGCAGATTTGATCCTGAACGCTTTTCATTCCAATTTGGGCCCTGCAGCCTTTGCCTTGCAGGTTTGGCCCGGAACCCTTTTCATTCCAGTTTGGGCCCCACAGCCTTTGCCTTGTAGGTTGGCCCCCCAACCTTTATCTTGCAGGTTTGATCCTGAACCCTTCCATTCCAGTCAGGGCCACTCAGCCTTTGCCTTGCAGATTTGGCCCCGTACCCTTTTGGTTCCAGTTTGTGCTTTGCAACCTTTGCCTTCCAGGTTTGGCCCACAAACCTTTTCCTTACAATTTGGCTCCCCCAGGCTTTGCCTTACAGGTCGGACCCCAAATCTTTCACGTTCCAGTTTGGGTCCCATAGCCTTTGCCTTGCAGATTTAGCTCCAAACCCTTCTCATTCCAGTTTGGGCCCTGCAGTCTTTGCCTTGCATGTTTGGCCCCATTCCCTTTTTTTCCAATTTGGGCTCCACAGCCTTTGCTTTGCAGGTTTAGCCCAAAACCCTTTTCGTTCCAGTTTGGATACCACAGCCTTTGCCTTGTAGGTTGAACCCCCCAGCCTTTGCCTTGCAGGTTTGATCCCAAACCCTTCTGGTTCCAGTCCGGGCTCCTCAGCCTTTGCCTTGCAGGTTTGGCCCCAAACCATTTTCGTTCCAGTTTGGCCCCCCACAGAGTTTGCCTTGCAGGTTTGGCCCTGAACCATTTTCATTTCAGTTTGGGTCTCACAGCCTATCCCTTGCAGCTTTGGCCCTGAACCCTTCTGGTACCAGTTTGGCTGGCCCAGAGTTTGCCTTGCAGGGTTGGTCCTGGAGCCTTTTGGTCTAGTTTGGGTCCCTCAGACTTTGCCTCGCTGGTTGGGACCCGAACACCTCTCGTTCCAGTTTGGGCCCGCTAGAGTTTCCCTTGAAGGTTTGGCCCTGAACCCTTTTCATTTCAGTTTGGGTGCCGCAACCTTTGCCTTGCAGATTTGGCTCTGAACACTTTTGCTTTCAGTTTGGGGACCCTAGAGTTTGCCTTACAGGTTTGGCCCCCAACACATTTTGTTCCAGTTTGGCCCCCCAAGTTTGCCTTGGAGGTTTGGCCCCTAACTTTTTTTGTTTCCGTTTGGGTACTTCAGCCTTTGCCTTGCAAGTTTGGCCCTGAACCCTTTTGCTTCCAGTTTGGCCCCCCTAGAGTTTCCCTTGCAAATTTGGACCCAAACCATTTTCATTTCAGTTTAGGTACCGCAGCCTTTGCTTTGCAGGTTTGGCCCCGAACCACTTCTGTTCCAAATTTGACCCACCGTCTTTGCCTTGCAGGTTTGGCCCTGAACACTTTTGGTTCCACTTTGTGCCCCACAGCCTTTACAGGTTTGGCTCTGAACCCTTTTTATTCCAATTTTGTCCCCTAGAATTTGCCTTGCAGGTTTGCCAACGAACCCTTTCATTTCAGTTTGGGTCCCACAGACTTTGCCTTTGCCTTGCAGGTTTGCACCCCTGATCCTTTGCCTTGCAGCTTTGGTCCTGAACTCTTTTGGTTCCAGTTTGGGCCCCCTAGAGTTTGTCTTGCAGGTTTTTTCCAAATGCTTTTCATTCAGGTTTGGTTCCTGCAGCCTTTGCCTTGCAAGTTTGGTCCCTAATCCTTTTTGTTCCAGTTAGGACCCCGCAGAGTTGGCCTTGCATGTTTGGCCCTGAACCCTCTTTATTCACCTTTGGGCCACGCAGCCTTTGCCTTGGAGGTTTGCCGCCCCGCCCCCTCAAGTCTTTGCTTTGCATGTTTGGCCCCAAAGCTTTGTATTTCCAGTTTGGGCACTGCAGACTTTGCCTTGCAGATTGGGCCCCTAACCCTTCTCGTTCCAGCAGTTTGGGCATCCTAGAGTTTGCCTTGGAGGTTTGGCCCCAAACACTTTTGTTCCTAGTTTGGGCTGCACAGCCTTTGCCTTGCATGTTTGGACCTGAACCCTTTTGGTTCCAGTTTGGGCCCCACAGCCTATGCCTTGGAGGTTTGCCACCCTCCAGTCTTTGCCTTACAAGTTTGGCCCCGAACACATTGGGTACCAGTTTGCCCCCCACCCAAATTTTTCTTTGCAGGTTTGACCCTGAAGCCTTTTGGTTCCAGTTCAGGCCCCCTCACAGTTGCCTTGCAGGTTTGGCCCAAAATGCTTTTCGTTCAGGTTTGGGCCTCGCAGCTTTTGCCTTGCGGGTTTGGACCTGTACCCTTTATGTTCCAGGTTGGGCCCCGCAGATTTTGGCATGCAGGTTGGGCCCCAAATCCCTCTCGTTCCATTTCAGTCAAGACATTTTGCCTTGAAAATCTGGTCCCGACCCCTTTTGGTACCAGGTTGCCCCCCGCCAGAGTTTGCTTTGCAAGTAATGTCCCAACCCTTTGGGTTCCAGTATCAGACCCCTATTATCTGGTGACCCCAGGCCTTGCAGGTCTGGCCCCAAACACTTTTCGTTCATGTTTGGGCCCCACTCCCTTTGCCTTGCAGGTTTGCCCCCAACTTTTTCCCTCTTACTGAATGGACTGCATTGCTACCCCAAATAATAATAATAATAATGTTGGTATTTGTTAAGGGCTTACTATGTGCAGAGTACTATTCTAAGCACTTGGGTAGATACAGGGTAATCAGGTTGTCTCACGTGAGGCTCACAGGTCTTAATCCCCATTTTACAGATGAGGTAAATGAGGCACAGAAAAGTTAGGTGACTTGCCCAGAGTCACACAGCTGACAACTGGCAGAACCGGGATTTGAACCCATGACCTCTGACCCCCAAGCCCGTGCTCTTTCTACTGAGCCACACGGTTTCTCTCCACACCCCAAAGAGAAGGAGGGGTGTGTAGAGGGAGGTATGTGTGTGTGTGTGTGTGAATAATGGGGGGAAGAAGAGTGATGAGGTCGATACCACTCATGGGAGAACAGGGGCCTGGTCTCTGTGCAGGTAGTTACTTCTGTCTGATTTGCCTGGGACTGAGAAGGCCCACCGCCCTTAATTCTACCGATGGGGCAAGCCTCTCTGGGACTACAGCCCTGACTACAGGGTCACTGCACAGCCTCACTCTCCAGAGAAGGGACCTTTTGGGCTCATTATGGAAGTTTGTGCTTGCTAATATCGGAAGGAGATCAGGGTGTCTTCCCTATTTCTCTCTGAGAAGCAGAGATGTGCAGATTCCTGCCTGAAATTGAGTTCATGGCAATGTGGGCTGGGAGGATAGAAGGCAGGTATTGTACCAGAAACTGAATTCTATCCAGTGTACATGCAGTTCTGCACCTTCAGTCAATCAATTGGATTGATGGAGTGCCTCCTGTGTGCAGAGCACTGTATTAAGCGCTTGGGAGAGAACCCATAGGACAGACATATTCCCTGCCCATAACAAGCTTACAGTCTAGAAGGAGAAGGCAAACATTAATTTAAATGCATAAGTAAACAAATAATGATAATGTTGGTATTTGTTAAGCGCTTACTATGTGCCGAGCACTGTTTTAAGCGCTGGGGTAGATACAGGTTAATCAGGTTGTCCCACGTGAGGCATACAGTTAATCCCCATTTTACGGATGAGGTAACTGAGATACTGAGAAGAGAAGTGACTTGCCCAAGTGGCAGAGCCAGGATTTGAACTCATGACCTCTGACTCCCAAGCCCGTGCTCTTTCCACTGAGCCACGCTGCTTCTCGAATGAGGGCAGATTGTTGCAGTCATATTAGTGAGGTGGTCTGTCTATACCCCACAGCTCTCCCGATGATAGGTTTAATATTTGGTGGAGGAGAGGGAAAATGATGTCTGCCAAAGAAACCTATGTTGTCTGCAGTCTCCTATCCCTCCTTCTCCAGCTATGAAAGCAGAATCTGCGGAAGACTGAAGGGGTTGCCCACAGAAGCAGAGGGTAGGGTGCAGGGTGAGGGAAACTGACTCCTCACTAATCCAGATGTGTCTCTTAAGTTCAGGTTCCACAACTCCAGATGTGTTTCAGTCAGGACTGGTGGAGAAGGTGTCATGACACTTTGCTTCCATTAGGCCCTAACTATACTGCTTCCTACCTAGAGGAGAGTTCTGCAGTGAGTCCTGTGTTTTGGAGGGAGAAGGAGGTGGATGTTGAGGAGAAAGGGAGCACGAGTCTATCCTGTTGGCTCAGACATAAGAACTGTGTTTGCCCCCACAACCTCCTCAAAAAACTAGGTTGACTGCAATCTTCTTGCTTCCTTCTCCAGCTCAAAGAAAGACTAGAGACAGACACTTTAAGAGCAATGAAACATTAAAACACAACACATATGCACAAAATAAAACCCAAATCAGCTATTTATCTCTTCTCTCACTCCCTTCTGTGTCAAATAGCGGAAATGAGGACTTAGTTGGGGAAGTCCTCTTGGAGGAGATGTGATTTTAGGAGTGCTCTGAAGAGGGTAAGGAGAGTGACGGTTTTTCTGCTTTACAGGGGTAGCCTGTTCTGATACTCCTGGGATCCAGTGTCAGCAGGTCGGCTGTGGGGGCTGTGAGGAGCAAAGTCAGACAAGAAAGAAAGGTAAGATGGGGGTCAGGCCAGAGATGGGATCTCCCTGGAGAGCTGTTTAGAATTTGTGATTCCCTGGACAAATCTTTTCTTGCTAGAAATCAATTAAATCCTATCCCTTATCCCCTATACCATCATACCCTATCTTTCCCAAAGCCATCACCAATGAGCTGCTAGAGCATCCTCCTGGGACCCCTGATCTCTAATCCAGCTGTTTCTAATCAGGTAGATTACTGACGTCAGGCTGGGCCCCACCCCAACCCCTTTCTTCGCTATATAAGCCTTCAGAGCCTGAAGCTATTTTGGAGCTGAGTGTGTTCACTTTAATGTGAGGGGCTGTGAAGTTTAGGAGGTTAGAGGAACACTTTGGGGATGAAGGAGATGTGGAGTTTGGGGTAACTTTGAATCTACTTTCTGGCTTGCTTACTAGGGGCTCTTCTGGGCCAGGTAATTTCCTTAAAGATATCCTTGGCAGACTATGTGGACGTATAATCTTTCCCCTTTCCCGACCTTATTCGCGCCTGTGAGGGAAGTGGATAGTGGGGTGAAGGGCCTAACACTCCATTTCAGAAGGCTTCTTGGCCACTCAAATGTTTAGACTCACAGAAAAGTTTAGTCTCAGAGAAAGGTTGAGGCCAGGGGAAAAGGGTAGGCCTTGGGAAAAGGTTAGGTCGGGGGAAAAGGTTAGGCTAGGGGAAATATTTAGGCTAAGGGAAAAGGTTAGGCCAGGGAAAAGGTTAGACTATGGAAAATGGTTAAGCTAGGGAAAAAGGTTGGGCCAGGGGAAAGATTAGACAATTGAAAGGTTAGGCTATAGGAAAAGATTAGGCTAGGGGAAATGGTTAGACTAGGGGAAAGATTTAGGCCAGGGGAAAGGGTTAAGCCTGGAGAAAGGTTAGGTCAGGAAAAAGGTTAGGCCAGGAGAAAAGGTTAGGCCAGTGGAAATTTTTATGCCCGGGGTAAAGGTTAGACTAGGGGAAAAGGTTATTTCAGGGAAAAGGATAGGCCAAGGGAAAAGGTTCGTCTATGAAAAAACGTTATAGGGGGAAGGTTAGGCTAGAGGTCAGGTTAAGCTATGGGAAAAGGTTAGTCCAGGAGAAAAGGTTAGGCTAAGGGAAAAGGGTAGGCTAGGGGAAAAGGATAGGTTAGGGGAAAAGGTTAGGCCAGAGGAAAAGGTTAGGCCAGGGAAAGGGATAGGACAAGAGGAAAGGTTAGGCTACTGCGAAGGTAAGGCTAGGGGAAAAGGTTAGGCCAAGGGAAAAGGTTAGGCTAAGCAAAAACGTTAGGCTGGTGAAAGGTGAGTCTAGGGGAAAAGGTTAGCCCTGGCACAAACGTTAGGCTAGGGGAATATGTTAGGCTGGGGAAAATTTGGTCCAGGCAGAAAGGTGAGGGCAAGGGAAAGGTTTAGGCACGGGGTAAAGGTTAGGCCAGGGGAATAGTCAAAGGCAGGGTGGCCAAACCTGAAAAGCTAAGGCCAGGTGGCCTAACCTGGAAGGCAAAGGGGGTGGGGCCCAACCTGGAACGAAAGGATTCAGGGCCAAGACTAGAAAGAAGATATGGGGGAACCAAACCTGGATCGAGAAGGGTTCATGGCCAGACCTGGAAGGCAAAGAAGGGGGGTGCTGACCTGGAAAGAGAAGTGTTCAGAGCCAGGTCTGGAAGGCAAAGGCTGGGGGGCCCAACCTGGAAAGAAAAGGTTTTGGGGCCAGGCAAGGAAGGCAAAGGGGGGGCGGGGCAGGCCAATTACTTTACAGAAGGGACCCAACCCAGAACGAGAAGGGTTTGGGGCCAGGCCAGGAAGGTAAAGGCTGGGGGGCCGAAACTCGAAAGTGAAGGCTTCAGGGCCAGTCCAGGAAGGCAAAGATGGAGAAGCCAAACCTGGAACATGAAGGCTTTGGGACCAGGCATGGAAAACAATGGTGGGAGGTGGGGCGCCCAAACTGGAATGAGAAGGGTTTGGGGCCAGGCCTGGAAGGCAAAGGTCGGGGGAGCCAAACCTGGAAAGAGAAGTTTGGGGCCAGGCCTGCAAGGCAAAGGCGTGGGGGCCCAACCTGTAACAAGAAGGGTTAGGGGCCAGGCCTTGAAGGCAAAGGTGGCAGGGGGCAGGCCAGGAACTCAAAGGCACAGGGGCCCAACCTGGAACGAGAAGGATTCGGTCCCAGGCCTGGAAGGCAAAGGGAGGAGGGCCCAACTTGGTACGAGAAGGGTTCAGGACCAGGCCTAAAAGGCAAAGGCAGAGGGACCAAACCTGGAATGAGAAGGCTTTAGGGCCAGGCCTGGAAGACAAAGGTGGGGGGACCCAACCTGGAATGAGAATGGTTCAGGGCCAGGCCTGGAAGGCAAAGAAAGGCAGGGTGGGCCCAACCTGGAATGAGAAGGCTTCAGGACCAGGTCTGGAAGGCAAAGGTCGGAGGCAGGGAGGCCCAACCTGGAACGAGAAGGGTTTGGGGCCAGGCCTGGAAGGCAAAGGTGGGGGGCCAAACCTGGAAGGCAAAAGTGGACGGGGACAAACCAGGAAGGCAAAGGGAAGCGGGCCCAACCTGGAATAAGAAGCCTTCGGGGTCAGGCCTGGAAGGCAAAGGTAGGGGGTCCAAACCAGGAACGTGAAGCGTTTGTGGCCAGGCCTGGAAGGCAAAGGGGGGCGGGAACCCAACCTGGAATGAGAAGGCTTCGGGGCTAGGTCAGGAAGGCAAAGGCTTGGGGGCCAAAGCTGGAACACGAAGGCTTTGGGGCCAGGCCGGAAAGGCAAAGCCTCCATCCGGCGGGGGAGGTGGGGCAAACCTGGAACGAGAAGGGCTCGGAGCCTGGGCCTGGGCCTGAAAGTCAAAGGCGGGGAGGGGTCCAACCTGCAAGGCCAAGGCAGATGGGCCCAACCTGGAATGCAAAGGCCTCAGGTCTAGGCCAGGATAGTATAGGTTAGCCTAGATGTAAAGTTTAGCTTAGGGGATATGTTAAGCTAGGGAAAGGGATGGGCCAGGGGAAAGGTTAGGCCATGGGAAAAGTTTAAGTTGGGGAGTAAGTTATGCTAGGGGAAAAGGTTAGGCCAGGGAAAAGGTTAGTCTATGAGAAATGGATAAGCAAGCGGAAATATTCGTCCAGGGGAAAGATTTTGCAAGGGAAAGTTTAGGCTGGGGAAAATGTTTAGGCTAGGGGAAAAGGTTAAGTCAGAGAAAAGGTTAGGCTATGGTAAATGGTTAGGCTGGGGGAAAAGATAAGCGAGAGGTAAAGGTTAGGCTAGGTGAAAAGGATAGGCCAGGGAGATGTTAAGTTAGGGGAAAACTTTAGCCTAAGGGAAAAGCTTAGGCCAGGGAATAGCTTAGGCCAGCAGAAAAGCTTAGGACAGTGGAAAATGTTACATCAGGGAAAATGTTAGGCTAAGGCTAAAGGTTAGGTGAGGGGAAATATTAGGTGAGAGGAAAGGTTAGGTGAGGGAAAGGGTTAGGCTAGGGAAATAGGTTAGACTGTGGGAAAAGGTTAGACTGTGGGAAATTGATAAGCTAGGGAAAAAGGTTAGGTGAGGGAAGAAGGATAGGCCAGGGGAAAGATTAGGCTAGGGGAAATGTGAGGTTAGGGGAAAATTTTAGGCTAGGGGAGAATGTCGGGGTAGGAGAGGGAAAAAGTAAGCCTAGCGGGAAAAGGTTAGGCTAGGGGAAAGAATAGGCTAGGAGAAAGGTTAGGCTAGGGGAAAAGTTTAGGCTAGGGGAAAGGGTTAGACCAAGGGAAGGGTTTAGACCAGGGGGAAAGTTTAGAACAGGGGAAAAGGTAAAGCCAGCGAGAAGGTTAGGCCAGGGAGAAGATTAGGTCAGGGAGAAGGTTAGGCCAGGGGAAAAGGTTAGGTCAGGGAAAGGATAAGCCAAGGGAAAGGTGAGGCGTGGGGAAAAGTTTAGGCTATGGTAAAGGTTAGGCTATGTAAAAAGGTGAGGCTATGGGAAGAGGTTAGGACAGGGCAAGAGGTTAGCCTAGGGGAATAGGTTAGCCTAGGGGAATAGGTTAGGCTAGGGGAAAAGGTTAAGCAAGGGGAATAGCTAAGGTCAGGGGAAAAGGTTAAGCCAGTGGAAAAGGTTAGGCCAGCGGAAAAGGTTAGGCCAGGGGAAATGTTTAAGATGGGAAAACGTTTAGGCCAGGGGAAAAGTAAAGGCTAGGGGAAAAGTTTAGGGCAGAGTGAAGTTTAGGGTAGTGGAAAAACTTAGGCTATGGGAAAGGTTAGGCTAGGGGAAAAAGTTAGGCTAGGTGAAAAGTTTAGGAGAGGGGAAAACGTTAGGCCAGTGAGAAGGTTAGGTCAGGGGAAAGGATAGGCCAAAGAAAAGGTTAGGCTAGGGGAAAAGGTTAGGCTAGTAGAAAAGTTAAGGCAGGAAGAAAAGGTTAGGCAGGGAGAAAAGGTTTTGGCCAGGGGAAACAGGCCTGGGGAAGCAGACCAGGAGAGATGGTTAATCGTTAGGGTAGGGGAAAGGATAGAATTGATGTCAGGTTAGGTTTTGGGAAAAGGTTAGGCCAGGGGAAAAGGTCAGGCCTGGTCCCAAACACTTCTCATACCAAGTAGGGCCCTCCTCCCTTTGCCTTCAGGTTTGATCCCACCACCTTTGCCTACCAGTTTGGACGTCCTGTCTTTTTCCTTCCAGGCTTAGCCCAAACCCTTCTCGTTCTAGATTTGCCCCCTCCACCTGACACTTTTGCCTTCCCTGTCTGCCCACCTTTCTTTGCCTTCCAGGCCTGGCCCCAAACCCTTCTCGTTGGTGGTTGGGCTACCCCACCTTTGCCCTCCCGGCGTGGGCCCTAACCCTTCTAGTTCAAGGATTGGCCCCACCCACCTTTGCCTTGCAGGTTGGGTCACCCCGCCTTGCTTTCCACGTTGGGCCCCGCCTGCCAGTCTTGGCCTTCCAGGTCTGGCCCTGAGGCCTTCTCATTCCAGGTTTGGCCCCCCAGCCTTTGCCTTCCAAGCCTGGACATGAACACTTCTCTTTCCAGGTTTGCCCCGCCCAGCCTTGGCCTTCCAGGTTTGGCCCCAAACCCTTCTCATGTCAGATTTGACCAAGCCCCCAGCTTTTGCTGTCCTGGCCTGCCCCCACCCACAACCTTCGCATTATAGGCCAGACCATAACCCTTCTCGTTCGAGGTTGGGCTCCCCCAGCCTTGGCCTTCCATGCCTGATCCTGAACTCTTTTCATTCCAGGTTGGACCCCTGCACCTTTGAGTTCCCGGACCTTGCCCCCAGGCCTTTACGTTCCAGGCCTAGCCCTGAAGCTTTCTCGTTCCAGGTTTGGCCCCCCAGTCTCTGCCTTCCTGGCCTGGCCCCGAAGGCATCTATTTTCAGGTTGGGTCCCCCGGCCTTTGCCTTTCCGGCCTGGCCCCGAACCCTCTCGTTCAAGGTTGAACCCCCCTGCCCCGTCTTTGCCTTCTAGTTTTGGCCCCAAACCCTTCTTGTTTCAGGTTGGTCCCACCCTCCTTTGCCTTCCAGGTTAGACTCCACTGTCATTTCCCTCCAGGCTTGGCCCCGAAGCCTTCTCGTACCAGGTTGGGCCCCCTGGCCTTTGCCCTCCAGGTTTGGTTTCCCTGACCTTTGCTTCCAGGCCTAGCCCCAAAGCCTTCTCATTCCAGGTTAGGTCCCCCAACCTTTGCCTTGCAGGACTGGCCCCGAACCATTTTGTTCCATTTTAGGTCCCCCAGTATTTGCCTTCTGGTTTTTGCCCTTCAGCCTTTCCCTTGCACGTTTGGCTCCAAACCCTTTTCGTTCCAGTTTAGCACTCCCAGCCCTCCTCGCCTTGCAGGTTTGGCCTCGAACCCTTTCCGTTCCAGTTGTTTGCCTCCTGATTTGCCTTCCAGAACTGACCTTGATCTCTTCTCGTTACACCCTGGGACCCCCAGCCTTTGACTTCCAGACTGTCCCCCCCGGCCTTTGCCTTGCAGGTTTGGCCCCAAACCCTTTTCATTCCTGTTTCTCCGCCCACCCCCCAAACCCTGTCTTTGTTTTGGTGGCTTGGCCCCAAACCCTTTCGTTCCAGTTTGGGCCCCCTAGCCTTGCCTTGAAGGAATAGCCCCGAACCATTTTTGTACCAGTTTGGGGCCCTCTGCTTTTGCCTTCCATTCCTGGACTCAAACCCATCTCATTCCATTTTAGGACCCCAAGCCTTTGTCTTCCAGATTTTCCCCTGAGCCTTTGCCTTGCAGGCCTGGCTCCAAACACTTTTCATTCCTCTTTTGCCCCTCCAGCCTTTGGCTTGCAGGTTTGGCCCCAAACCCTTTTGGTTCCATTTTGGGACCCCTAGCCGTTGCCTTGCAGGTTTGGCCCCGAACTGGTCTAGTCCCATTTTGGGTCCACTAGCCTTCTCCTTGCAGGCCTGTTCCCAAACACTTTTGTTCCAGTTTGGGTACCCCAGTTTTTGCCTTCCAATTTTGCCCCCGCAGCCTGTGTCTTGCAGGTTTGGCCCCCAACCCTTTTCGTTCAAATTTTGCCCCCCAGCCTTTGCCTTGCAGGTTGCCCCCCCGCCCCCCACCCCAGCCTTTGCCTTGTAAATTTGACCCTGAACGCTTTTCATGCTAGTTAGGACCCCACAGCTTTTCCCTTGCAGGTTTGGCCCCAGATACTTTTCATTCCAATTTTAGGCTCTGCAGCTTTTTCCTTGCAGGTTTGACACCCCAACATTTGACTTGCAGGTTTGGCCCCAAAACATTTTCATTCCAGTTTCATCCTTGCAGCATTTGCCTTGCAGGTTTGACCCTGAATCATTTTGGTTCCAGTTTGGGCTCTGCTACCTTTGCCTTAATGGTTTGGCCCCCGATCCTTAAAGTTCCAGTTTGGCCCCCTCAGAGTTTGCCTTGCAGGTTTGCCCCCCCTACACACCCCAGACCTTGCCTTGCAGATTTGGTTCGAACCCTTTTCGTTCAGATTAGGGGCCCCGCAGCCTTTACTATACAAGTTTGGCTCTCAACCCTTTATGTTCTTGTTTGGACCCCTCAGAGATTGCATTGCTTTTTCGTTTAAGTTTGGGTCCCTCAGCCTTTACCTTGCAGCTTTGGCCACGTAACCTTTTCACTTCAGTTTGGGCCCCACAGCCATTGCCTTGCAAGTTTGGGCCCTAACCCTTTCGGTTCCAGTCTGGGCACGGCAGCCTTTGCCTTGCAGGTTTGACCCAAACCCATTTGATTCCAGTTTGGGCCCTGCAGCCTTTGCCTTGCAGGTTGGTCCCCCCAGTCTTTGCCTTGCATGTGTGGACCCGAACCCTTTTCGTTCAGGTTGGGGCCACCCAGCTTTTGCCTTGCAGGTTTGGCCCCGAATCCTTTTTGTTCAAGTTTGGGCCCCTCAGCCTTTGCCTTGCAGGTTTGGCCCAAACTCTTTAAGTTCCCGTTTGGGCCCAGCAGCCTTTCCCTTACAGGCTGGGCCCTGAACCCTTTTGATTCCAGTTTGGACACTGTAGTCTTGGCCTTGCAGGTTTGGCCCCAATCAGTTTTGGTTCTAGTTTGGGCCCGGCAGCCTTTGCCTTACAGTTTTATCCCCAAACCCTTATCACTGCAGTTTGGGCCCTGCAGCCTTTGCCTTGCAGGTTTGCCCCCCTAACTTTTGCTTTGCAGTTTTGGCTCCGAACTGTTTTGGTTCCAGTTTGGGAACCGCAGCCTTTGCCTTGCAGGTTTCACCCGGTAGCCTTTTCCTTCCAGTTTGAGCCCCACAGACTTGGCCTTGCAGTTTGGTCCCCAAACACCTCTCTTTCCAGTTTGTTACAGGCAGCCTTTGTCTTGCAGGTTTGGCCCCGAATCCTTTTTATTCCAGTTTAGGTCCCACAGAATTTGCCTTGCAAGTTTTTCCCAGAACCGACTTGGTTCCAGTTTGGGTCGTGCAGCCTTTGCTTTGCAGGTTTGGCCCCGCACCCTTTTGTTTCCAGTTTGTGCCCCCTAGAGTTTGCCTTGCAAGTTTGGCCCAGAACCCTTTATGTTCAGGTTTGGGTCCTGCAGCTTTTGCCTTGGAGGAATGGCACCCAAAATTTGACCCTGAACACATTTGGTACCGGTTTGCCCCCCGCTCCAGAGTTTGCCTTGCAGAATTGGCCCGAACACTTTTGGTTCCAGTTTGGGCCCCCTAGAGTTTGACTTGCAAGTTTGGCCCCGAACCTTTTTCATTCACGTTTGGGCCCCTCAGGCTTTGCCTTGCAGGTTGGGCCCCGAACCCCTCTTGTTCCAGTTTGAGCCAGGCAGACTATGCCTTGCAGGTTTGGCCCCAAACACTTCTGGTTACAGTTTAGGGCCCAAAGCCTTTGCTTTGCAGGTTTGGCCCCGAACCCATTTCGTTTTAGTTTGGGTCCTGCAGCCTTTGAGTTGTAGGTTTGGACCCGAAACCATTTGGTACCAGTTTGCCACCCCAACCCCTGCCCCTGCAGAATTCAGTTTTTGTCCCTCAGGCTTTGCCTTGCAGGTTTGCCCCTATAGCCTTTGTCTTGCAGTTTGGGCTCTGAACCCTTCTTGTTCCAGTTTGGGTCTCACAGCGTTTGCCTTGCAGGTTTGACCCTGAGCTCTTTTTGTTTCAGTTTGGGTCTCACAGTCTTTGCCTTGCAGTTTGGACTCCTAGAGTTTGCCTTGCAGATTCGGCCCCGAACACTTTTCGTTCAGGTTTAGGCCCCGCAGACTTTGCCTTTCTAGTTTGGCAACAAACTCTTTTGGTTCCAAATTCAGCCCTGCAGCCTTTGCCTTGCAGGTTTGCCACACAAATCTCTGCATTGCAGGTTTGACCCCGAACTCTTTTGGTACCAGTTTGTCCACCCCAGAGTTTGCCTTGCAGGTTTGGCCCCAAACCCTGCTCATTCCATTTAGGCCCAGGAAGCCTGGCCTCAAATGCTTTTGGCTCCAATTTGGGCCCTGCAGCCTTTGCCTTGCTGGTTTGCCCCCAAGCCTTTGCTTTGCAGGTTTGGCCCCGAACCCTTTTGGTTCCAATATGGGACCTGTAGCATTTATCTTGCAGGTTTTGCCCCAAACCCTTTAGCTTCCAGTTTGAGCCCCCTAGAGGTTGCCTTACAGGTTTGGCCCTGAAACCTTTTGGTTCAGGTTTGGGCCCCGCAGCCTTTGCCTTGTTGGTTAGGCTCCGAATGCTTTTGGTTCCAGTTTTGGCCCCGCAGCCTTTGACTTACAGGTTATTCCCTGAACATTTTTCATTCCTGTTTGGGTCCCACAGCATTTGCCTTGCAGATTTGGCCCCAAACACCTTTGGTTACAGTTGGTGCCCCCTAGATTTTGCTTTCAGGTTTGGCCCCCAACCCTTTTCGTTCAGGTTTGGGCCCTGCAGCCTTGGTCTTGCTGGTATGGCCCCCAACACTTTTTGTTCCAGTTTGGACCCCTAGAGTTTGCCTTCCAGGATTGGCCCCCAATCCGTTTCATTTCAGTTTTGGCCCCAAACACCTCTCGTTCCAGTTTGGGCCCCCAAGAGTTTGCCTTGGATCTTTGGCACTGAATCCTTTTGGTCCCAGTTTGGCCACCTCTGAGTTTGCCTTGCAGGTTTGGCCCCGAAACCTATTGGTTTCAATTTGAGTTCCGCAGATTTTGCCTGGAAGATTTAGCCCCAACACCTTTGATACCAGTTTGCCCCCTCCAGAGTTTGCCTTGCAGATTTGGCCCAAACCCGTTTGTTTCCAGTTTTGGTCCCCAGGAGTTTGCCTTGCAGGTTTGGCCCTGAATCTTTTCTGTTCCGGTTTGGGCCCTGCAGCCTTTCCCCTGCATGTTTGGTCCCAAACTCTTTTCATTCAGGTTTGGGCCCTTCAGCCTTTGTCTTGCTGGTTTGGCCCCCCAACCATTTTTGTTCCAGTTTGGCCCCCCATAGTTTGCCTTCCAGGATTGCCTCCAAATCCATTTTGTTTCAGTTTTAGCCCTAGACACTTCTCGTTCCAGTTTGGGCCCCCAAGAGTTTGCCTTGGATCTTTGGCACCTAATCCTTTTGGTTCCAGTTTGGCCACCTCTGAGTTTGCCTTGCAGGTTTGGCCCTGAACCCTATTTGTTCCAATTTGAGTCCTGCACCTTTTGCCTGGCAGGCTTAGCCCGAACACCCTTGATACCACTTTGGTCCCCCAGAGTTTGCCTTGCAGGTTTGGCCCAAACCCATTTGTTTCCAGTTTTGGTCCCCTGGAGTTTGCCTTGCAGGTTTGGCCCCAAATCTTTTTTGTTCCGGTTTGGGCCCTGCAGCCTTTGCCCTGCATATTTGGCCCCAAACCCATTTCGTTCAGGTTTGGGCCCACAACCTTTGCCTTGCAGGTTTGGCCCCGAACACTTTTGGTTCCAGTTTAGGCCCCACAGCCTTCATCTTGCATCTTGCAGATTTAGCATGAACCATTTAGTTTCCAGTTTTTGTCCCCTCGAGTTTGCCTTGCAAGTTTGGCCCCAAATCTTTTTTGTTCAGTTTTGAGCCCCACAGCCATTACCTTGCAGGTTTGGCCCTGAACCATTTTTGTTCCTCTTTGGGCCAGCAGCCTATGCCTGGCAGGTTTGGACCCGATCCCTTTTCCTTCCAGTTTGGGCCCTGCAGGCTTTGCCTTGCAGGTTAGACCAAGAACACTTTTGGTTCCACTTTGGGTCCTGCAGGCTTTGCCTTGCAGTTTTGGCCCCGAACCCTTTTGGCTCCACTTTGGGGCCCGCAGCCTTTGCCTTGCAAGTTTGGCCCTGAACCCTTTTCTTTCAGGTTTGGGGCCCGCAGACTTTGCCTTGCTGGTTTGACTCCCAGCGCTTTTTGTTTCAGTTTAGTCCCCACAGAGTTTCCTTGCAGGTTTGTCACTGAACACTTTTCATTTCAGTATGGGTCCTGCAGCCTTTGCCTTAGAGGTTTAGCCCCAAACACTTTTGGTACTAGTTTGGCCACCCAAGATATTCCCTTGCAGGTTTGGCCCTGTATATTTGTCATTCAGGTGTGGACCCCACAGCCTTTGTCTTGCAGGTTTGGTACCGAACCCTTTTCGTTCCCGTTTGGGCCAGGCAGCCTTTGGCTTGAACACTGGGTCCTGAACCCCTCTGGTTCCAGTTTAGGCCCCACAGCCTTTGCCTTGCAGGTTTGGCCCCGAACCCTTTTCAAGAGGAGAGTGACGGTTTTTCTACTTTACAGGGCCAGACAGCTCTGACTGCTCCTGTGGTCCAGTGTCAGCAGGTCGGATGTGGGGGCTTGTGAGGAGCAAACTCAGACAGGAAAGAAAGGTGGAGTGGGGGTAAGGTCAGAGATGAGAGCCCCTGGAGAGCTGAATTTCCTCTCCATCCAAACGGCTATCTTACTGGTACAGGCTCTCATAATATCCTGGCTGGATTATTGTGTCAGCCTTCTCTCTGATCTCCCTTCCTCCTGTCTCTCTCCGCTCCAGTCTATTCTTCATTCCACTGCCCGGATCATCTTCCTGCAGAAATGCTCTGGGCATGTCACTCCCCTCCTTAAAGCCTCCAGTGGTTGCCTATCAACCTCCACACGAAACAAAAACTTCTCACTCTAGGTAGGCTTCAAGGCTCTCCATCACCTTGCCCCCTCCTACCTCTCCTCCCTTCTTTCTTTCTACTGCCCACCCCACACGCTCCACTCCTCTGCCGCTCACCCCCTCATTGTCCCCCGTTCTTGCCTATCCTGCCGTCGACCCCTGGCCCATGTCCTCCCACTGTCCTGGAATGTCCTCCCTCCTCATCTCCGCCAAACTAAATCTCTTCCCCTCTTCAAAACCCTACTGAGAGCTCACCTCCTCCAAGAGGTCTTCCCAGATTGAGCTTCCCCTTTTCCCTCTGCTCCCTCTGCTGGCTCTCTGCCCCCCCTTCACCTCCCCTCAGTTAAGACCCCTTCCTTCCCTTCTCCCTTACCCTCCCCTCAGCACTGTGCTCATTTGCTCGTTGTATATATTTTTATTACCTTATTCATTTTGTTAATGAGGTGTACATCCCCTTGGTTCTATTCATTGCTATTGTTTTTGTCTGTCCCTCCCGATTAGACTATAAACCCATCAGTGGGTAGGGATTGTCTCTGTTGCCGAATTGTACCTTCCAAGCGCTTTAGTACAGTGCTCTGCATATAGTAAGCCCTCAATAAATGCTATTGAATGAATACATTTGTGCTTCCCTGGACAAAACCTTTCATACTAAAGATTCAATCCAATCCTATCCCTTATCCCCTATCCTATCTTATCTTTTCCAAAAAACATCTGCTCTTCCAAGGAAGCTGCTAGGGCTTCATCCCAGGATACCTGATCTCTAACTCAGCTGCTTCCAATCAAGTGGATTACTGACATCAGGCCAGGCACCGCCCCTACCCTCCTCTCCCTGCCCTATACTCCAGAGCCTGAGGCTATTTGGAGTTGAGTGCGTTGGTTTTAATGTGAGGGGTTGTGGAGTTTAGGAGGATAAGAGGAAAGTTTTGGTGATAAAGGATATGTGGAGTTTGGGTAACTTTGAATCTGCTTTCTGGCTTGCTTACTAGGGGCTCTTCTGGGTCTGGTAATTTACTTAAAGGTGTCATTGGCAGGCTATATGGAGATATAATCTTTCCCCTTTCCCGACCTTATTCGTGCCTGTGAGGGAAGTGGGTAGTAGGGGCAAGGGCCTAACACTCCATTTCAGAAGGCTTCTTGGCCACTCAAACTGCCTCTTTGTCCTCCAGCCTTTCTCTGTGGCTGTGGAAATTCCAAGAGACACTTCCTTCCTGCAATTAATCAGTGATGTTTGCTTAGTGCTTACTATGTGTAGAGCACTGTACTACATGGTTAGGAGAATACAGTACAACAGAATTAACAGACATGTTCCCTGCAGCCCTGACTCACCATCTTAACTTTTCTGCTCTTCTTCCCTTGCACCTTCAAGATATGCTTGTCGCCCACTTACTACCAGAGTTCCCTTTCAATCTTATAGGTCTGGCATCAGTTGAATGGGGAGTACCCAATTAATACAATATAGATAAGGTAAGGATCTAAGTGGAAGGATATATACCTAATTGTTGTGGGGTGTATAGTTCACTGCTTGGTGGGTGTCCCTAAGTGCATGGGTGACTTGAAAGGGTAAATAAAGTGTATGTGTGTGTTTGTGTGTGTGTGTTTGTGTGTGTGTGTGTGTGTATGTGGTGAGGCTGGACGTGGGCAGAATTGAGTTTTAGTCAGGGAAAGCTTACTGAAGAAGGAACAATTTCAGTAGGGCACTTAAAGTTTTGGGAGATCACTGGTATGTCCACTATGTAGGTGGGAGGCTGTGTGGGGTTGAGTTGGGATGGATGTGGTCCACATGAGATACAGTGAGCAGGCTGGATCTTGCAGGGGCTTCCTAAACTCAATTTAGAGCCATCTGGAGGTGGATGTTTAAGGGGCCCTGGTGATGGGAAGAGAGGGACCAGCCATATTGCCTAACAGAAGCTTCTTATACTACCTGGCTGTGAAGACTCTTCTTCCTTTGGGGAGGGTGCAGAGAAGCTAAGTGTCCATCTCCAAGGGAAGGTGATGGGGGCATGTGTGGATAATTAGAGGTTATGGCAGGAGAGGAAGGAGGTGGTGAAGAGAGGGGCCTATCACTCTCAGCACTGAAGCTGGTTCTACAATTTGGGGCTATGGCTCTGTGGAGAGAACTAATTCTATCGGGCTTGACTGTGGGACTGAGAAGAACCAGAACCCTTATTTCTATCTATGGTTAATCCTCCCTGAACCCGCAGTCCTGTCCACAGGGTCACCATGCACATACTTAGGCCCTCCAGAGCTGGAACTCCTCAGTGGTTGTCTCTGAGGGAGTTGGGCAGGTGCAGGGGGGTGGAGGAGAGTCCAGGGTTAAGAGTGAAGCTGGCTAGGTGCTTTCTGGCTTGCTAGCTGGGAGAGCTTCTAGGTCAGGTAATTTCCCTAATGACATCGCTGCAGGATTGTTCTGTTTCGGGGGGGCGGTATCATCCCTCAACTATCCCGATCGCACGCCCTTATTATGGGTGGGCAGTTGCATAGCGTCACTTAATGGAAAGAACATGGACTTGGGCATCAGAGGACATGGGTTCTAATCTCGGCCCTGCCACTCATCTGCTGTGTGACCTTGGGCAAGTCATGTAACGTCCCTGGGCCTCAGTTACCTCATCTGTGAAATGGGGATTAAGACTATGAGCCCTACATTGGACAACCTGAATACACTGTGTCTATCCCAATGCATAGAACAGTGTTCGACACATAGAAAGTGCTTAAAAAATAGCATCATAATTATTATTATTATCATTACTGGGGTGAAGGGTCTATCTCAGTTGGCTCCCTTGCTACCCAAGCTGCTTCTTTCTGTAGCTGTGGAAGTTATCAGAGACACTACGCTCTTGCAATCAATCAATGGTATTTATTGAGTGCTTAGTATGTGCAGAGTACTGTACTAAGTGCTTGGGAAAGTACAGTGCAACAGAATTAGCAGAAACATTCCCTGCAGCTCTGACTCACCACCTCAGAATACCTGTCCCCATTTTTCTGCTCTTGTTATGGTGTCTCCCTTCCTAATACCTTCAGATGTACTTGTCTTCTCTATGCTCCAAGAATCCCCTTTCAATCTTAGAAGTCCACCATCAGTTTTATGGGGTGGACCCAGGTGACAAAACACAGGTAAGGGAAGAATCTGAATATAAGGGTACGTATCTAATTGCTGTGATGTGAATATTTCAGTGCTTTGTGGGTTGGAATATGCGAATGGGTGAGCTGGAAGGGGAAATCAAGTGAGTGTGTATGTGTAGGTAACTCTTTCCATTCTTTTTTCCCAGGGAAGAAACCCTGTTGTGAGACCTTTTCCCCTGGCCTAAATCTTTTCCCTAGCCTAACCATTTCCCCTAGCCTAATCTTTTGCCATAGCCTAACTTTTCCCTTGCCTAATCTTTCCCCTGGCCTAACCTTTTCTCCTAGCTTAACCATTTCCCATAGCCTAATCTTGTCCCTGGCCTAACCTTTTCCCTTAGCCTAAACATTAGCCCTAGCCTAACCTTTTCCCCTGACCTAACCTTTTCCCAAGGCCTAACCTTTTTCCCTGGCCTAAACTTTTCCCTGAAACTTAACTTTTCCATGAGTCCAAACTTTTTCCTTGGCCTATCCCTTTCCCTGGCCTAAACGTTTCCCAAGGCCTAACCTTTCCCTGACCCTAACCTTTTCTCAGGGCCTAACCTTTTACCCTAGGCTAATCTATACTCCTAGCCTAACGTTGTCCCCTATCCTAAACCCTTCACCGAGCCTCTGCCTTTCCCTTTGCCTAAGCTTTTCCCCTGGCCTAACCTTTTCCTTTAGCTTAACCATTTCCCATAGCCTAACATCCTGACCTAGCCTAACGTTTTCCCCCGGCCTAACCTTTTCCCCTGGCCTAACCTCTAACCTCTCCTTTATCTTAGCCTAACCTCTTCCCCTAGCCCAACCTTTTCCTTTGGCCTATCCTTTCCATTGGTCTATCCTTTGCACTAACCTAACCTTTTCCCCCGGCCTAACATTTTCCCTTAGCCTAACCTTATCGGCTAATCTTTTCTGCTAACTTAAACTTTATACCTTGCCAAAACTAATCCCCTAGCCTAACCTTTCCCATGACCTAAGCTTTTCTCCGGCCTAACCTTTTCTCTGGCCTAACCTTTTCCCCTAGCCTAACCTTTTCCCTGAGGCTAATCTTTTCCCATAGCCTAATCTTTTACCCTAGCCTAACCCTATCCCCTAGCCTAAGCTTTTCCCTGAACCTGAACTTTACACCTAGCCTAACCTGATTTTCCCCATCCTAACCTTTACTCCTAGCCTAACCTTTTCCCGAAGGCTTATCTGTCCCCTGGCCTAACTTTTTCCCTAGCATAACCTATTCCCTGAATTAAACTTTTCCCATGGCCTCAACTTTTCCCCTGGCCTATCCCTTTCCCAAACCTAACATATCCCTTATCCTAAAATTTACATCTTGCCTAACCTATGCCTTCCTGGCCTGGCCCCGAGATCTTTGATTTCCAGGTTTGGCCCACCCGCCTTTGCCTTGCAGGTTGGACCCCTCCCCGCCTTTGCCTTTCAGGCCCAGACCTCGAGCCCTTCTCGTATCAGGTTTGGCCCGCTCCAAATTTAACTTCTCGGCCTGGCCCCAAAGACTTCGCGTTCCAGGTTTGCTCCCCCCTCAGTCTTTACCTTCCCAGCCTACCCCCGAAGCCTTTGCATTCCAGGTTTGGCCCCCCAGCCTTTGTCTTCCAGGTTGGACGCCCTGCTCCTTTTCCTTCCAGGCCCGGCCCTGAACCCTTATCATTCCAGTTTGGGCCCCCCTCCTTTGCCTTCCCGACCTGGCCCCCAACACTTGTCGTTCCAGGATGGGCCCCAAGACTTTGCCTTTCTCGCCTGGTCCAGGACCCTTCTCATTCCAGGTTTGGTCCCCCCTGCATGCCTTCCAGGCCTGGTCCTGAACCCTTCTCTTACCATGTTCATCCCTGCTGCCTTCCAGGTTTGCCCCTCCCCACCTCAACACCGCCTTGGCCTTCCAGTTTGGACCCCACACCTTTGCCTTCCAGGCCTAACCCTGAACCCTTCTCGTTCCAGGTTTGGCCCCCCTGCTTTTGCCTTCCCAACCTGGCCCCCTGCTTTTGCCTTCCCAACCTGGCCCCCTGCCTTTGCCTTCCAGGCCTGGCCCCAGATCTTTCTCGTTTGAGGTTGGGCCCCCAGCCTTTGCCTTACCGGCCTGGCCCAGAACTCTTCTTGCTCCAGGTAGGGTCCCCAGGCCTTTGCCTTTCAGGCCTGGTTCTGAAGGCTTCGCGTTCCAGGTTGGGGCCCCCGCCTTTCCTTCCCAGCCTGTGTCTGAAACCTTCTCGTTCCAGGTTGGGTCCCTCTGCCTTTGCCTTCCTTCCCAGCCTGGCCCTGAAACCTTCTCGTTCCCGGTTGGGTCCCGCTGCCTTTGCCTTCCAGGTGTGGTTCCAAACCCTTCTCATTCCAGGTTGGACCACTCCCCACCATTGCCTTTCCAGGCCTGGCCCTGAAGCCTTCGTGTTCCAGGTGTGTCCCCCTCCACCTCCTTTGCCTTCCTAGCCTGACCCCAAAGCCTTCTCGTTCCAGGTTTGGCCCACCCCTGCGATTTTGCTTTCCAGGCCTGGCCCCAAACCCTTCTTATTCTACGTTTGGCACCTCCGCCTTTGCCTTCCCAGCCTGGCCCCGAAGCTTTCCCATTCCAGGTTGGGCCCCCCCGGCCTTTGCCTTTCCAGCCTGGCTCTGAAGCATTTGCATTCCAGGTTTGCCCCCTCAAGCATTTGCCTTCATGGCCTAGCTCTAAAGCATTCGCGTTCCAGGTTTGCCTTCCCGGCCTAGCCCCAAAGCCTTCGCGTTCCAGCTTTGGGCCCCCAGCCTTTGCCTTTCAGGTTGGATGTCCCTCTACTTTTCCTTCCAGGCCTGGACTTGAACAATTCCCATTCCTGGTTTGGCTCCCCAGCCTTTGCCTTCCCAGTCTGGCCCTGATCCCGTCTCGTTACAGGTTTGGTTCCCCCGTCTATGCCTTCCAGGCCTGGCCCCCAACCCTTCTTGTCCAGGTTTGCCCGCTCCCACCCCCCGGCCCTTACCTCCCAGGTTTGGCCCTGAACTCTTCTCGTTCAAGGTTGGGCCCCTCTGCCTTTGACTTCCCGGCCTGGCCAGCCACCTTTGTCTTCCAGGCCTGGACCTGAACCTTTCTCATTCCAGGTGTGGTCCCCCCGCCTTTACCTTCAAGTTTGGACCCCCTAGTCTTTGCCTTCCCGGCCTGGTCCCGAACCCTTCTCGTTCCAGGTTGGGTCCCCCCTTGCCTTTGCCTTGTAGGCCTTGTCCTGAACACTTTTCGTTCCAGGTTTGCCCCCCACTCCTTTGCCTTCCTGTCTTTGCCACTCCCCAAAACTTTGTCTTCCAGGTCTGGCCAGGAACCCTTCTCATTCCAGGTTTGGTCCCCCCACATTTTCCTTCCAGGCCTGGCCCCTAACTCTTCTCTTTCCAGGTTGGGCACCCCTGCCTTTACCTTCCAGGCCTGGCCCCGAAGCCTTCTCATTCCAGGTTTGCCTCCCCCCAGGCCTTTGCCTTCCCCACCTGGCCCCAAAGCTTTCACGTTCCAGATCTGCCCTCCTCCCCACCCACCTTCAGGGCCAAAGCTGCAAGGCAAACTCTAGAGGGCCCAAACTGGAACGAATAGGGGTTGGAGCCCAACCTGCAAGGCAAAACTGGAGGAGCCAAACCGGAATTAAATGGGTTTAGGGCCAAACATGCCAAACAAAGGCTGCCGGACCCAAACTGCATCAAAAAGGGCTTGGGGCCAAACTTGCAATGCAAACTCTTTGGGGGGGGGCAAACCAGAACAAAATGGGTTGGCGGCCAACCATGCAAGGCAAAAGCTGCGGGGCTCATACTGAAACAAAAAGGGTTAGGGGCCAAACCTGAAACACAATGGTTGTGGAGCCCAAACTGCAATGAAAAGGGTTCGGGGCCACAGCTGCAGAAAAGCTGGGGAGCCTAAACTGGAACGAAAAGGATTTGGGGCCAAATCTGCAAGGCAAAGTCTGAAGGGCCCGGACTGGAATGAATAGGGTTCAGGATCAAACCTGCAAGGCAAAGCGTGCAGGGCTCAAACCTGAATGAAAAGTGTTCAGGTCCAAACCTGCAATGCAAAGGCTGTGCAGCACAAACTCAAAAGAAAAGGATATAGGGTCAAACATGCTAGACAAAGGCTGGGGGGCCCAAAGTGGAATGAAAAGGGTTCAGGGCCAAACCTGCAAGGCAAAGGCTGTGGTACCCAAACTGGAAGCAAAAGAGTTCTGGGACAAACCTGCAAGGTAAAGGCTGTGGTACCCAAACTGAAACGAACAAGTTCGGGGTCAAACGTGCAATGCAAACTCTGGGGGGGCCAGACTGGAACAAAATGGGTTGGGGGCCAAACATGCAAGGCAAAGGCTGTGGGGCCCAAACTGAAACAAAAAGGGTTAGGGGCCAAACCTGCAGCACAGTGGCTGTGGATCCCAAACTGCAACGAAAAGGGTTCAGGGCCACAGCTGCAGAAAAGCTGGGGGGCCTAAACTAGAACGAAAAGGATTCAAGGCCAAACCTGCAAGGCAAAGTCTGAGGGGCCCGGCCTGGAACGAAAAGGGTTCAGGATCAAACCTGCAAGGCAAAGCCTGTAGGGCTCAAACCTGAATGAAATTGTTCAGGGCCAAACCTGCAATGCAAAGGCTGTGGGGCACAAACTCGAAAGAAAAGGGTATGGGGTCAAACATGCAAGGCAAAGGCTGCGGGGCCCAAAGTGGAACGAAAAGCATTTGGGGGCAAACCTGCATGGCAAAGGTGGTGGGGCCCAAACTGGAACGAAAAGTGTTCAGGGCCAAACCTGTGAGGACAAAGCAGGGAGCACCAAACTGGAATGAAAAGGGTTCGGGGCCAAACCTGCATGGTAAAGTCCCCTTGCCATTCGTGCTGCCCGGTCAGAGAGCCAAACGTGCAAAGCAAAGGCTGGGGGTCCCAAACTGGAATGAAAAGGGTTTGGGGCCCAGCCTGCAAAGCAAAGGTTAGTGAACCCAAAAAGGAACAAGAAGGGTTTGGGGCCAATCCTACAAGACAAAAGCTAAGGGTCCCAAAATGGAACACAAAGGGTTTGGGGCCAAACCTGCAAGGCAAAGGCTAGGGGGGCAAACCTGGAACAAAAAGAGTTTGGGGCCAAACCTGCAAAGCAAAGGCTGGGGGCGGGGGGTACCAAACTGGAATGAAAAGGGTTTGGGGCCCAGCCTGAAATGCAAAGGTTAGTGAACCCAAACGGGAATGAGAAGCTTTTGGGGCCAAACCTACAAGACAAAAGCTAGGGGATCCCAAAATGAAACGAAAAGGGTTCGTGGCCAAACCTGCAAGGCAAAGGCTAGGGGCAAACCTTGAACACAAAGGGTTTGGGGCCAAACCTGCAAGTCAAAGGCTTGGGATGGGGGTGTGGGACAAAAATGGAACGAAAAGGGTTCAGAGCCAGGCCTGTAAGGCTCAGGGGAAAATCTGGAGGGCAAAGGTTAGGGGTCCCAAAATGGAAAGAGAAGGGTTCGAGTCCAGGCCCAGAAGTTAAAAGCAGGGGGCCCCAAACTGGAACAAAAAGGGTTTGGGCCAAAACTGAAAAGTAAGCCTGGGGGGCCCAAACTGGAATGAAAAGGGTTTGGAGCCAAACCTGAAAGGCAAAGCTGGAGGGGGGAAACTGGAATGAAAAGGGTTCGCAGTCAAACCTGCAAGGCAAAGGCTGGGGGGGGGGATCATAGGAAAGACAAAGGCTGGGGGTACAAAAATTGAACGAGAAGGCTTTGGGGCTAGCCCGGGAAGGCAAAGGCAGGGGGCCCAACCTGGAACAAGGAAGGTTCGGGGCCAGGCCTGGAAGGAAATGGCGGGGGAGTCCAACCTGGAAGGCAAAGGCAGGTGGACCCAACCTGGAAGAAGAAGGGTTCGGGGCCAAACCTGGAAGGCAAAGTCGCGGTAGGGAGGGGGTGTCCAACCTGGAACGAGAAGGTTCCTCAGCCAGGCCTGGAAAGCAAAGGCAAGGGGGCCAAACCTGGAAAGCCAAGGCCAGGTGGCCCAACCTGAAAGGCAAAGGGGGCGGGGCCCAACCTGGAACGAAAAGGTTCAGGGCCAAGCCTAGGAGAAAATACGGGGGGACCACGCCTGGATGAGAAGGGTTCGTGGCCAGGTCAGGAAGGCAAAGGCAGGGGGCACAGGCTTGAAAGTTCAAGGCGGAGGGGCCCAACCTAGTACGAGAAGGGTTTGGGGCCAGGATCGGAAGGTAAAGGCTGGGGGCCCAAAACTGGAACATGAAGCCTTCGGGTCCAGGCATGGAAGGCAATGGTGAGAGGCGGGGAAGCCCAACCTGGAACGAGAAGGGGTAGGGGCCAGGCCTGGAAGGCAAAGGCGGCGGTGCCAAACCTGGAACACGAAGGCTTTGGAGCCAGGCACAGAAGGCAATGGTGGGAGGTGGGGAGAGCAACCTGGAATGAGAAGGGTTAGAGGCCAGGCCTGGAAGGCAAAGGCAGAGGTCCAGGCCAGGAACTCAAAGGAGGAGGGGCCCAACCTGGAATGAGAAGGGTTCGGGGCCAGGTCTGGCTAGCAAAGGCGGGGTGGCCCATCTGAAAGGCAAAGGTGGCAGAGGCCCAACCCTGACAGAGAAGGGTTTGGGCCCAGGCCAGGAATGCAAAGTCGGGGGGCCCAACCTGGATCAAGAAGGGTTTGGGGCTAGGCCTGGAAGGCAAAGGTGGGGGGCCAAACTGGGAAGGCGTAAGCGGTGGGTGGGTGGGGGTTACGAGAAGGGTTTGGGGCTAGGCCTGGGAGGCAAAGGTTGGGGGGCCAAACCTGGAAAGAGAAAGTTAATGGCTAGGCCTGGAAGGCAAAGGCAAGGCCAGGAACTCAATGGCAGGGACCCAACCTGGACTGAGAAGAGCACGGGGTCAGACGTGGAAGACCAAGGTGGGAGGGCAGGGCCCAACGTGGAAAGCTAAGGCAGGGTGGCCCAACCAAAGGAGATGGGCCCAACCTGGAACGATTAGGGTTTGGGGCCAGGTCTGAAAGTCCAAGGCAGAGGGCCAGACCGGAAAGGCAAAAGCTGGGAGGCGGGGAGGGGAGGGGCACAATCCTGGAATGAGAAGGGCTTGGGGCCAAACCTGGAAGACAAAAGGAGGTGGGCCCAGCTTGTAATGAGAAGGGTTTGGGATCAGGCCTAAAGCAAAAGATGGGGGACCCAACCTGGAACGAGAAGGGTTCAGGGCCAGGCCTGAAAGGCAATGGCAGGATGGGCCCAACCTGGAACACAAAGGCTTCGGGGCCAGGCCTGGAAGGCAAATGCTTGTGTAGGGGGGTGAGGAGATGGGGGCAAACCTAGAATGCGAATGCTTCAGAGCCAGGACGGGAAGGCAAAGGTTGGGGGAGGGGAACCCGAAGACAAAGATGGAGGGGGGTTCAACCTGGAAATAGGAGCATTTGGGACCAGGCTTGGAAGGCAAAGGTAGGGGGACCAAACCAGGAACGAGAAGTGTTCGTGGCCAGGCTTGGAAGGCAATGGCAGGGAGTGGGGGCGGGGTGCACCTGGAACGAGAAATTTTTGGGACCAGGCCTGGAATCAAAGGGGTGGGAGCAACCTGGAACGAGAAAACTTTGGGGTCAGGTCAGGAAGGCAAAGGCCGGGGGGCCCAACCTGCAACGAGAAGGGTTGGGGCCAGGCCTGGAAGGCAAAGGCTGGGGGGTCCAACTTGGAAGGAGAAGCATTCGGGACCAGGCCTGGAAGGCAAATGGGGAGGGACCAAGCCCGGAATGAGAAGGTTAATGGAACAGGCCTCGAAGGCAAAGGCTGGGAGACCCAACCTGGAACGAGAAGGTTTAGGGGCTAGGTCGGGAAGGCAAAAGCTGGAGGGCCATAGTTGGAACACGAAGGCTTTGGGGCCAGGCCAGGAAGTCAAAGGCTGGGTGTGGAGGGGCAAATGTGGAACATGAAGGCTTCAGGCCCAGGCCAGGAAGTCAAAGGCAGGGAGGAGTTCAACCTGCAAGGCAAATGCAGCTGGGCCCAACCTGGACCACAAAGGCCTCGGGGCAAGGCCAGGATGGCATTGGTTAGGCAAGATGCAAAGTTTAGGTTAGGGGATATGTTACGCTAGGGAAAGGGATAGGCCAGGGGAAAGCTTAGGCTAGGCGATAGGGTTAGGCTAGAGGAAAAGGTTAGGCCAGAGAAAAGGTTAGGCTAGGGAAAAAGGTTAGGCCAGGGAAAGGGTAGGCTGGGAAAATGGATTGTCTGGGGAAAAAGGGTAGGTCAGGGAAAAATTTAGGCTATGGTAAATTGGTAGACTAGGGGAAAAGATGACACTAGGGGTAAAGAATAGACCAGGGAGAAAGTTAGACTAGGGGATAAGGTTAGTCTTGGGAAAATGTTTAGGCTAGGAAAAAAGGTTAGGCCAGGGAAAAAGTTAGAATATGGGAAATGGATAAGCAAGGGGAAAAGCTTAGGCCAGGAGAAAGATTTTGCAAGGGAAAGGTTAGTCTAGGGGAAATTTTTAGGCTAGGGGAAAAGGTTAAGTCACGGAAAAGGTTAGGCTATGGTAAATAGGCTAGGGGAAATGGTTAAATGAGGGGAAAGGTTACACTAGGTGAAAAGATTAGGCCAGGGAGAGGTCAGGCTTGGGGAAAACTTTAGGCTAGGGAAAAACTTTAGGTTAGGGGAAAAGCTTCAGCCGGGGAAAAGCTAAGGCCAGCGGGAAAAGGTTAGGGTAGGGGAAAATGTTACATCATGGAAAATATTAGGTTAGGACAAAAGCTTAGGCAAGGGCAAATGTTTAGGCAAGGGCAAAGGTTAAGCAAGGGGAAAGGTTAGGCGAGAGGGAAAGGTTAAGCTACAGGAAAAGGTTAGGATAGGGCAAAAGGATAGGGGAGGGGAAAGGTTAGGCTAGGGGAATTGGTTAGAATGTGGGAAAACGTTAGAATGTGGGAAATTGATAACCTAGGGAAGAAGGTTAGGCAAGGGAAAAATGTTAGACCAGAGGAAAGATTAGACTAGGGGAAAATGAGGTTAGGGCAAGGTTTTAGGCTGGGGAGAATGTCGAGGTAGGGGAAAAGATTAGGAAAGGGAAAAAGTTCATCTATGTGAAAAGGTTAGGCTAGGGGAAAGAATAGGCTAGAGAAAAGGTTAGGCTAGGGGAAAAAGTTAGACCAGGGGAAAAGGTAAGGCCAGGGAGAAGGTTAGGCCAGGGGAAAAGGTTAGGTCGGGTAAAGGATAAGCCAAGGGAAAAAGTTAGACTGGGGGAAAGTTTAGGATAGGCTAAAGGTTAGGCTAGGGTCAGTTTAGGATATGTGAAAAGGTGAGGCCATGGGAAGAGGTTAGGCCTAGGGGAATAGGTTAGGCTAGGGGAAAAGTTAGGGCCAGAGTGAAGTTTAGGTTGACAGAAAAAGTTAGGCTAGGGGAAAGAGTAGGCTAGGGGACAGGTTAGGCTAGGGGAAAACGTTAGGCTAAGTGAAACATTAAGGTTAGGGAAAAAGGTTAGGCAGGGGGAAAAGGTTAGATGGGGGAAACAGGCCAGGGGAAAAGGTGAGCTCAGGGAAAAGTATAGGCAAACTTAAAAGGTTATTCTAGGCAAAAACGTTAGGCTGGGGGAAAGGTTAGGATAGGGGTTAGGTTAGGCTTTGGGAAAAGGTTAGGCCATGGGAAAAGGTTAGGATAGAGCAAAAGGTTAGTCTAAAGGAAAAGGTTAGGCTAGGTGAAATGGTTAGGTCAGGGGAATAGATTAGGTCAGGGAAATGGATAGGCCGGGGAAAAGGTTAGGCTAGGCGAAAAGGTTAGGCTAGGGGAAATGTTCCTTTAGGGGAAAATATTAGGCATGGGGAGAATGTTGGTGTAGGAGAAAAGGTTTGACTAGTGTAAAATGTTAGGCCTGGGAAAAATTTAGTCTGGGGGAAAAAGTTAGGCCTGGGGAAAGGCTAGGTGGGAAAAATCTTGGGCCAAGAGAAAAGTTTAGGCCAGACGAAACGTTTACAACCGGGGAAAATGTTAGGCTGGGGGAAAAGGTTATTTCAGGGAAAAGGATAGACCAAGGGAAAAGATTAGTCTATGAAAAAGCCTTTGGCTAGGGCAAAGGTTAAGCTAGGGGAAAAGGTTAGGCTAGAGGAAAAGGTTAGTCTAGGGGAAAATGTTAATCCAAGGGGAATAGGTTAGGTTAGGCAAAAATGTTAGGTTTGGGAAAGGTTAGGCCAGGCAAAAAAGTTAGGCTGGGGGAAAAGGTTAGGCCAGTCAAAAAATTTAGGCTGGGGGAAAAGGTTAGGCCAGGGGAAAGGTTTAGGCTAGGGGAAAACATTAGGCTATGGGAAGGTTTGGAAAACATTAGGTTACGGGAAGGTTTAGGCTAGGTGAAAAGCTTAGACCAGGGAAACATTGGGCCAGGGGACAGGTTTAGGCACAGGGAAAAGGTTAGGATAGGGGTAAAGGATAAGCCAGGGGAATAGGTAAGGCTAGGGGATAGATTAGGCTAAATGAAAGAATAGGATAGGGAAAGCGTTAGGCTAAGGGAAAAGTTTAGGCTAGGGGAAATGTTTAGGCTAGGGAAAAGGTTAACCTAGCATAAAGGTTGGACTAAGGGTCAGGTTATTGTATGGGAAAAGGTTAGACAAAGGGAAAAGTTTAGGCTAGGGGAAATGGTTAGGCGAGGGGAAAGGTTAAGCTATGGAAAAGGATAGTCCAGAGGAAAACGCTATGTGGGGGGAAAGTTAAGCCTTTGGGAAAAGGTTAGGCTATGTTTAAACGTTAGGTGAGGGGAAAAGTAGGTTAGGCTAGGTGTAAATGTTAGGTAGGGGAAAAACCTGGGCTAGGGGAAAGGATTAGGCTAGGGTAAAAAGTTAGGCTATGGGAAAAAGTTAGGCCAGGGTAAAGGTTTACGCCTTGGGAAAAGCTTAGGCTTAGGGAAAAGGTTAGGCCGGGGAAAAGCTTAGGTCAGGGGGACAGGTAAGCCTTCAGGAAAAAAACACTCCTCATTCTTGGCTTCAAAGTTCTCCATCACCTTGCCCCCTCCTACCTCACCTCCCTTCTCTCTTTCAACTGCCCACCTCATACACTCTGCTCCTCTACCACTCACCTCCTCACTGTCCCCCATTCATGCTTACCCCCCCATTGACCCCTGGCCCACGTTCTAATGCTGTCCTGGAATGCCCTCCCTCGTCACATCCGCCAAACTAACTCTCTTCCCCTCTTCAAAGCCCTACTGACAGTTCACCTCCTCCAAGAGGCCTTCCCAGTCTGAGCTCCCTGCTTATCCCTCCCCTCCCCACCCCACACTCTGATCATCCCTCTTCCCCCCTTCCCCTCCCCTCAGCACTGTCCTCATTTGTATATATTATTACCCTATTTATTCTGTTAACGAGATGTACACACCTTGATTCTAGGTATTGTGATAATTTTTTTTGTTTTATTCTGTTTTCCTGTGCTGTCTGTCTCCCCCGATTAGACTGTGAGCCCATCAATGGGCAGAAATTGTCACTATCTCTTGCCGAATTGTACATTCCAAGTGCTTAGTACAGTGCTCTGCACATAGTAAGTGCTCAATCAATACTATTCAGTGAAAAGGTTAGGCTAGCTGTAAAGTTTAGGTTAGAAGAAAAGCAATTAGGCTAGGTGTAAAGGTTAGGTTCAGGGAAAAGCTTAGGTTAGGGGATAGGGTTAGGCTAGGGGAAATGGTTAGGCTGTGGCAAAGCTTAGGTCATGGAAAAGATTAGGCTAGGGGAAAAGGTTAGGCCAGGGAAGGTTAGGCTATAGAAAATGGTTGTCTGGGGAAAAATGTTAGGTCAGGGAAAAGGTTAGGCTACGGTAAATGGTTAGGCTAGGGGAAAAGGTTAGGCCAGGGAGAAGGGTAGGGTAGGGGAAAACTTTAGGCTGGGGAAAAGCTTAGGCCAGCTGAAACGGTTAGGGCAGGGGAAAAGTTTAGGGCAGGAGAAGTGTTTAGGTTAAGAGAAAATGTTACATCAGGGATAATGTTAGGCTAGGGCAAAAGGTTAGGCGAGGGGAAAGGTTTAGGCGAGGGAAAGGTTGGGCAAGAGGAAAGGTTGGGCAAGGGAAAAGGGGCAAGGGTGAATGGTTGGGCAGGGGGACAGGTTAGGTGGGGGGAAAGGTTGGGTGAGGGAAAAGTATATGTGAGGGGAAATGATAGGTGAGGGGAAAGGTTGGGAAAGGGGAAAGGTTAGGCAAGGGGAAAGCTTAGGCAATGGTAAAATTTTAGGCGAGGGGACAGATTAGGCTGCAGGAAGAGATTAAGCAAAGTGTAGAGTTTATGTTAGGGAAAGGGTTAGCTCAGGGGAAAGGATAGGCCAGGGGAAAAGGCTAGGCCATGGGAAAAGTTTAAATCGGGGTTATGCTAGGGGAAAAGCTTTGGCCAGGGGGAAAGGTAAGCCTATGGGAAAAGGTTAGGCTAGGTGCAAAGGTTAGGTTAGGGGAAAAGCAGGATAAACTAGGTGTAAATGTTAGGTTAGGGGAATAGTTTGGGCTAGGGGAAAGGGTTAGGCTAGGGGCAAAGATGAGGCTAGGTGAAAGGGTTACATCAGGGGAAAAGTTAGGCTAGGGCAAAAGGTTAGGCGAGGGGAAAGCTCAGGAAAGGGGGCAGGCTAGGCCACGGGAAAAGATTACGCAAGGTGTAAAGTTTATGTTTGGGGAATGGTTAGGCCAGGGAAAAGGATAAGCCAGGGAAAAGGTTAGGACATGGAAAAAGTTAGGCCAGGAGGCAAGGCTAGGCCAGGGGGAAAGGTTAGGCCAGGGGGAAAGGTAAGCCTTTGGGAAAAGGTTAGGCTAGATGCAAAGGTTAGGCCACGGGAAAAAGTTAGGCCAGGGGAAAAGGTTAGGCTAAGGGAAAAGGTTCGGCTGGGGGAAATGTTTAGGCTAGGGGAAGTGTTTAGACTAGGGGAAATGTTTAGGCTAGGGGAAAAGTTAAGGCTACGGTGAGAGTTTAGGCCAGAGTGAAGTTTAGGTTACCATAAAAAGTTAGGCAAGGTGAAGAGGTTAGGCTAGGGGAAAGAGTAGGCAAGGGGAAAGGTTAGGCTAGGGGAATGGTTAGATTAGGGGGTAACATTAGGCTAGGTGAAAAGTTTAGGTGAGGCAAAAACGTTATGCTAGGGGAAAAAGTTAGGCCAAGGAAAAGGTTTGACCAAGGAGAAGGTAGGTCAGGGGAAAGGATAAGCCAAGTGAAAAAGTTAGGATAGGGGAAAAGGTTAGGCTAGGATCCAGTTTAGTCTAGGATAAAGGTTAGGCTAGGGGTCAGGTTAAGCTATGGGAAAAGGTCAGGCCAGGAAGAGGTTAGACTAAGGGAAAAGGTTAGGCTAGGGGAAAAGGTTAGGCCAGGGGAAAAGGTTAGGCTAGGATAAAATATAGGCTAGGACAAAGGTTAGGCTAGGGCTCTGGTTAGGCTATGGGAAAAAGTCAGGCCAGGAAGAGGTTAGGCTAGGGGAAAAGTTTAGGCTGGGGAAAAGGTTAGGCCAGGGGAAAAGCTTAGGCCAGGAGAAAAGTTTATGCCAGGGAAAAAGGTTAGGCCAGGGAAAAAGGTTATACCAGGAAAAGGGATAGGCCAAGGGAAAAGGTAAGGCTTGGTAAAAATGTTACGCTAGGGCAAAGGTAAGGCTAGGGGAAAAGTATAGGCAGGGGGAAAAGGTTAGGCAGGAGGAAAACGTTAGGCCAGGGGAAGCAGCCCAGGGAAATGGATAGGCCAAGGGAAAAGGTTAAGCTAAGGGAAAAGGTTAGGCTAGGGTAAAGGTTAGGCTAGGGGTCAGGTTAAGCTATGGTTAGAGAAAAGGTTAAGTCTGGGGTAAAGTTTAGGTGAGGGAAAAAGGTTAGGCTAGGGGAAACATTAGTTTAGGGGAAAATATTAGACATGGGGAGAATGTTGGGGTAAGGGAAAAGGTTTGTCTATGGTAAAATGTTAGGCCCGGGAAATATTTAGGCCAGGGGAAAAGGTTTGGCCTGGGTAAAGGTTAGGCTGGGAAAAAGCTTAGGGCAGGAGAAAATGTTAGGCCAGGGAAAATGTTTATACACAGGGAAAAGGTTAGGCTACAGAGAAGGTTGGGCCAGCAGAAAAGGTTAGTCTAAGAAAAAATGTTAGAATAGGGGAAAGGTTAGGATAGGCAAAAACATTAGTCTGGGGAAAGGTTAGGCTAGGGGAAAAGGTTAGACTGGGGAAACTTTGGACAAGGAATAAAGGTTAGGCCAGGGGAATGGATAAGGCTAGGGGAAAGGTTAGGATAAGGGAAAGAATAAGCTAGGAAAAATGTTAGGTTAAAGGAAAAGTTTAGGCTAGGGGAGAAGCTTAGGCTAGGGGAAATGTTTAGGCCAGGGAGAAGGTTAGGCAAGGAGAAAAGGTTATGTCGGTGGAAAGGGTAGGCCAAGGGAAAAGGTTGGGCTAGGGGAAAAGATTAGTCAAGGATAAAGGTTAAACATGGGGTCAGGTTATTCTATGGTAAAAGGTTAGGCAAGGGGTAATGTTGAGGGTAGGTTAAGTGGTTAGGCAGTGGGAAAGGTTAGGCTAGACGTAAATGTTAGGCAAGGGAAAAAGGTCATGCTAGGGGAAAAGGTTAGGGCTAGGGGAAAAAGTTAAGCTAGGGGAAATTTTAGATTAAGGGAAAATATTAGGCTAAGAGAGCAAGTTGGGGAAGGGGAAATGGTTAGGAGGGGGGAAAAGGTTAGGCTAGGGGAAAAGGATAGATCATGGGAAAAAATAGGCCAAGGGAAAAGGGTGGGCTAGGACAAAGGTTAGGCTAGGGGTCAGGTAAGGCCATGGGAAATGGTGAGGCCAGGGGAAGAGGTTTGGCCAGGGGAAGAGGTTAGGCTAGGGGAAGAGGTTAGGCCAGGGGAGAAGGTGTGGCTACAGGAAAAATTAGGCAAGGTGTAAAGTTTATGTTAGGGGAAAGGTTAGGCTAGGGAAAAGGATAGGCCGGGGAAAAGGTTTGGCCATGGGAAAAGTTTAAGTCGGGGAATAGGTTATGCTAGGAGGAAAGGTTAAGTCAGGGGGAAAGGTTAGGCCAAGGAAAAGGTTAGGTGAGGCGAAAAGCAGGTTAGGCTAGGTGTAAAGGTTAGGTTAAGGAAAAAGCTTGGACTAGGGGAAAGGGATAGGCTAGGGTAAAAGGTTAGGCTATGAGAAAAGATTAGGCCAGGGGAAAAGGTAAGCCTTCAGGAAAAGGTTAGGCTAGGTGTCAAGTTTAGGTTAGGGGAAAAGCAGTTAGGCTGGATGTAAAGGTTAGGTTCAGGGAAAAGCTTAGGCTAGGGGATAGGGTTAGGCTAGGGTAAAAGGTTAGGCTAAGGGAAAACTTTAGGCTAGGGGAAAAGGTTAGGTCAAGGAAGAGGTTAGGCCAGGGAAAAGGTTAGGCTAGAGAAAAAGGGAAGTCTAGGAGAAAAGTTTAGGCTAGGGAAAAAGGTTTGGCCAGGGAGAGTGTAGACTATGGAAAATGGTTGGTCTGGGTAGAAAGGGTAAGTCAGGGAAAAGGTTAGGCTATGGTAATTGTTAAGCTAGGGGAAGAGTTTAGGCCAGGGAGAAAGTGAGGCCAGGGGAAAAGCTTAGTCTCGGGAAAATGTTTAGGATAGGGGACAAGGTTAAGCCAGGGAAAAAGTGAGACTATGGGAAATGGATAAGCAAGTGGAAAATCTTAGGCCAGTGGAAAGATTATGCAAGGGAATGGTTAGGCTGGGGGAAATATTTAGGCTAGGGGAAAATGATAAGTCAGGGAAAAGGTTAGGCTACGGTAAATGGTTAGGCTAGGTGAAAAGGTTAGGCCAGGGAAAAGGTTAGGCTACGGTAAATGGTTAGGCTAGGTGAAAAGGTTAGGCCAGGGAAAAGGTTAGGCTAGGGGAAAACATTTGGCTAGGGGAAAAGCTTAAGCCAGCAGAAAAGGTTAGGGCAGGAGAAAATGCTATATCAGGGAAAATGTTAGGCTAGGGCAAAAAATTAGGAAAGGGGAAAGGTTAGGCGAGTGGAAAGGTTAGGCAAGGTGTAAAGTTTATGTTAGGGGAAAGGTTAGGCTAGGGAAAAGGATAGGCCAAGATCAAAGGTTAGGCCATGGGAAAAGTTTAAGTGGGGGAATAGGTTATACGAGGGGAAAAGGTTAGACAAGGGGCAAAGGTAAGCCTTAGAGAAAAGGTTAGGCTAGGTTTAAAGATTAAGTTAGAGGACAAGCTGGATAGGCTAGGGGAAAAGGTTAGGCTAGGGGAAAAGTTTAGGCTAGGGAAAAGGTTAGGCTAGGAAAAGGTTAGTCTCGGGGAAATGTTCAGGCTGGGGAAAAGGTTAGGTAATGGGAAAGGTTAGGCTAAGGGAAAAGGTTAGGCTAGGAGAAAGGATAGGCCAAGGGAACAGGTTAAACTAGGGGAAAGGATACGCCAAGGGAAAAGGTTAGGTTCAGGGAAAAGATTAGGCTAGGTAAAAAGGTTTGGTTAGGGAAAAGGTTAAGGTTAAGGTAAAAAAAAAAGGTTAGGGTAGGCAAAAAGGCTAGGTTGGGGAAAAGGTTAAGCTAGGAGAAAAGATTATGCCATGGGATAAGTTTAGACCAGGAAAAAGGTTATTTTAGGAAAAAAGGATCGCCATGGGGAAAACGTTAGGCTAGGGGAAACATTAGGGCAGGGGATAGGTTGGTCTCGGTGTAAAGAGAAGCAGCGTGGCTCACTGGAAAGAGCATGGGCTTGGGGGTCAGAGGTCATGGGTTCGAATCCCAGCTCTGCCACTTGTCAGCTGTGTGGCTGTGGGCAAGTCACTACACTTCTCTGTGCCTCAGTTACCTCATCTGTAAAATGGGGATGAAGATTGTGAGCCTCATGTGGAACAACCTTATTACCTTGTATACCCCAGCGCTTAGAACAGTGCTCTGCACATAGTAAGCGCTTAACAAATACCAACATTATTAACATTATTAAAGGTTAGGCTAGAGGAAAACATTAGGCTAAGGGAAAAGATAAGGCTAGGGGAATAGGATAGGCTGGCTGAAAAGTTTTAGGCTGGGGAAAATCTTAGGCCAGGGGAAAAGGTTAGTACAGAGGAAAAGGTTAGGCCAGGGGTGAAGGAGAGGCTAGGTGAAATATTAGGTTGAGGAAAATATTAGTCGAGGGGAAAAGGTTAGGCTATGGGAAATGGTTAAGCAGTGGGATAAGGTTAGGCTGGGGAAACGGTTAACCTAGGGAAAATGTTAGGCTAGGGGAAAAGGTTAGGTTACGGAAAAAGATTAGGCCGGGGTAAAACTTAGGCCATAGGAAAAGATTAGGCCAGGTGAAAAGGTTAGGCTAGGGGAGAGTGTTAGGGTAGGGAAAATGTTTAGGCGAGGGGGAAAGGTTAGGTGAGGGGAAAAGATTAGGCGATGGGGAAAAGTTTAGGTGAGGGGAAAAGGTTAGGCAAGGGGAAAAGGTTAGGAAAGGTCCAAAGTCTAGGTATGGGGAAAAGGTTTGGCTAGGGTAAATAGGCTAGGGTAAAAGGTTATGCTATGGAAAGGTTAAGGCTAGGGCAAAAGAATAGGCCAGGAGAAAAGTTTAAGTTGGATAAAAAGTTATGCCAGCGGTAAAGTTTAGGCTAGGGGTAAAGGTTAATCCCAAGGGTTAGGCTAGGGGAAAACTTTAGGCTAAGGTAAAACGTTAAGCTAGGGGAAAAGGTTAGGCAAGGGGAAAGGCTTAGGCTAGGTGAAGGGGTTAGGAAAGGGGAAAAAGTTAGGCTAGAAGTATAGGTTAGCCTAGGGGAAAAGGTTAGGCCCTGAGAAAAGTTTAGACCAGGGAAAAGGATAAGCTAAGGGAAAAGGTTAGGCTCAAGGTAAAGGTTAGGCTCAGGGAAAATGTTAGGCCAGGGGAAAGGTTAGGTACGGGAAAAGGTTAGACTAGGGGAAAAGGTTTGGTCAGGAATATACGTTAGGCCAAGGGAAAAGGTTAGGCTGGGTAAAAGAATAGGCTATGGGAAATGTTTAGCCTGGGGGAAATGTTTAGGCTAGAGGAAATGTTTAGGCCAGGGAAAGGTTAGACTATGGGAAATGGATAAGCTAGGGGACAAGGTTAGGCTAGCGGAAAATGTTAAGCTAGTACAAATGTTAGGCTAGGGGAAAAGCTAAGGCTAGGGGAAAAGGTTAGGCTAGGGGAAAATGTTAAGCTAGGGGAAAAGTTTAGGTCAGAGAAAAGGTTAGGCTAGGGGAAAAGATTAGACCAGGGGTAAAGGCTAAGCCAGGGGAAACGGTTAGGCCAGGGGAAAAGGTTAGACTGTGGAAAATGGATAAGCTAGGGAAAAAGGTTAGGGTTTGGGGCCATACCTGCAAGGCAAAGGCTGCTTGGTCCAAACTGGAACAAAAAGGCTTCGGGTCCAAACCTGAAGGCAAAGGCTGCCTTGCCTGAACTGGAATGAAATGGGTTCAGGGCCCAACCTGAAAGGCAAAGCCTGCGAGGTCCAAACTTGAACGAAAAGGTTTTACTGTAAAACCTGCAAGGGAAATGCTACGGGACCGAAACCTTAACAAAAAGGGTTCTGGGCCAAACTTGAAAGGCCAGCTTGCAAGGGAGGCAGCTTCACTCAACCCGAGACTTCCCCCCCCAACCCCTTGCACCTGCCCAACTCCCTCAGAGACAGCCATTGAGGGGTTCCAGCTCTGGAAGGACTAAGGATATGCAGGGTGACCCTGTGGAAAGGACTGTGCATTCAGGGAGAATTAACCCATGTATAGATTTAAGGTACCTGGATCTTCTTAGCCCCACAGTCAAGCCTGGCAAAACCAGTTCCCTCCATAGAGCCCTAGCCCTATGTAGATTGTAGAACCAGCCTCGGTGCTGAGAGGGATAGGCCCCTCTGCTCACCACCTCCTTCTTCTCCAGCCATAACCATTAATTATACACACATGCCCCCATCACCTTCCCTTAGAGATGGAAACTCATCCCCTCTGCACTTTCCTCTTCCTAAATGAAGAACAGTCTTCACAGCCAGGTGTCATAAGAAGCTTCTGGTAGGCTATTTGGGCTGGTCCCTCTCTTCCCATCACCAGGAGACCTTAGACAACCACCTCCAGTTGGCTCTGAGTTGAGTTTAGGACGCTCCTGCAAGATCCAGTCTGCTCATTGTGTCCCATGTGGGCCACATCCATCCCAAGTCATCCCCACACAGCCTCCCACCATCCCCACACAGCCTCCCACCTACATAATGTATATAAACCAGTGGTCTCCCAGAATTTTAAGAGTGCTACTGAAATTGTTTCTTCTTCAGTAAGTCTTCCCTGACTAAAACTCACATTCTCCCCACGACCAGCCCTTCCCCCCCTGCCACACACACTTTATTTACTGTTTCAACTCACCCATGCATTTAGGCACACCCACCAAGCACTGATCTATACACCTCACAACAATTAGGTGTATATACTTCCATTTAGATCCTTATCTTAGCTGTATTGTATTAATTGGGTCCTTCCCATTCAACTGATGTCGGATTCAAAGATTGAAAGGGAACTCTGGTAGTATGTGGGAGGCAAGCATATCTTGAAGGTGTAAGGGAAGGAGAGCAGAAAAGTGGTACCAGATCTGTTAAGGTGGTGAGTCAGGGCTGCAGTGAACATGTCTGTTCATTCTGTTATACTATACTCTCCTAACCATGTAGTACAGTGCTCTACACATGGTAAGCACTCAGTAAACACCACTGATTAATTGCAGGAAGGAAGTGATTCTTGAAATTTCCACAGCCACAGAGAAAGGCTGGAGAACAAATAGGCAGTTTGAGTGGCCAAGAAGCCTTCTGAAATGGAGTGTTAAGCCCTTCACCCCACTACCCACTTCCTTCACAGGCATGAATAAGTTCAGGAAAGGGGAACGATTATACCTCCACATAGCCTGCCAAGGACAGCTTTAAGGAAATTATCTGGCCCAGAAGAGCCCCTAGTAAGCAAGCCAGAAAGCAGATTCAAAGTTATCCCAAACTCCACACATCCTTCACCCACAAAACGTTCCTCATCCTAAAATCCACAGCCCCTCGCATTCAAACCAGCACACTCAACTCCAAATAACCTCAAGATCTGGTGGTTTATATAGGGAGGGGGAGGGGGGCGGAGTGGGGCCCGGCCTGATGTCAATAATCCACGTGATTGGAAATGGCTGGGTTAGAGATCAGTTGTCCTGGGAGGAAGCCCTAGGAGTTTCATTGGAAGAGGGGATGGCTTTGGGAAAGATAAGGTAGGATGGGTTAGGGGATATGGGATAGGATTGGATTGAATCTCTAGCATGAAAGGATTTGTCTAGAGAAACACAAATTTCAAGTAGCTCTCCAGGGATTCTTATCCTAACCTAACCCCCTAACCCCTAACCCCCACCCCATATTTCTTTCCTGTCTGAGTTCCCTCCTCACAGCCTCCAAATATGACCTGCTGACACTGCAATCCAGAAGTAGTCAGAACAGTCTGGCCCTGTAAAGCCGAAAAACCATCACTCTCCCCACCTTCGCAGCCCTCCTAAAATTACATCTCCTCCAAGAAGTCTTCCCCAACTAAGCTCTCTTTACCGTTCTTTGACACACAAGGGAGTGAGAGAAGAGCAAAAGAGCTGATTTTGATGTTATTTTGTGCATGTGTGTTGTGTTTTAATGTTTCATTGCTCTTACCTTGTCTGTCTCTAGTCTTTCTTAGAGCTGGAGAAGGAGGCATAGAGGATTGCAGATAGCTTAATTTTTTTGAGGGAATTGGGGGGCAAATACCCTTTCTATGTCTGAGTCACCAGGACAGACCCTTGCTCCCCTTCTCCCCAACACCCACCTCCTGCTACCTCCAAAACAGAGGACTCACTGCAGAGCTCTCCACTGGGTAGGAGGCAGTATAGTTTGGGTCTAATGGAAGCAAAATGTCACTACACTTTCTCCACCAGTCCTAACTGAAACACATCTGGAGTTGTGGAACCTGACCTTAAGAGACACATGTGGATTAGTGAGGGGCCAGGTTCCCTCACACTGCCTTTTGCCCTGCGCTCTGCTTCTGCAGCCAAACCCTTCAGTCTTCCGCAGCTTCTGCTGTCTCATAGCTGGAGAAGGAGGGGTAGAAGATTGCATACAACATAGGCCTCTTTGGCAGACACCATTTTCCCTCTTCTCCACCAAACATTAAACCTATCATCTGGAGAGGTGAGGTGTATAGGCAGACCACTTCACTAAGATGAGTGCAACAATCTGCCCTCATTTATTTACTTATTCACATATTTAAATTGATGTAATAATAATAATGTTGGTATTTGTTAAGCGCTTACTATGTGCCGAGCACTGTTCTAAGTGCTGGGGTAGACATAGGGGAATCAGGTTGTCCCACGTGGGGCTCACAGTCTTAATCCCCATTTTACAGATGAGGGAACTGAGGCACAGGGAAGTTAAGTGACTTGCCCACAGTCACACAGCCAACAAGTGGCAGAGCTGGGATTCGAACTCATGAGCCCTAACTCCAAAGCCCATGCTCTTTCCACTGAGCCACGCTGCTTCTCCAGCGTGTCTGCCTACTCTTCTAGACTGTAAGCTTGTTATGGGCAGGGAATGTGTCTGCCCTATGGGTTCTCTCCCGAGCGCTTAGTTCAGTGCTCTGCACATAGGAGGCACTCCATCAATCCAATTAATTGACTGAAGGTGCACAACTGCATGCACACTGGATAGAATTCAGTTTCTGGTGCAATACCTGCCTTCTATCCTCCCAGCCCACACTGCTATGAACTCAATTTCAGGCAGGAATCTGCACACCTCTGCTTCTCAGAGAGAAATAGGGGAGACACCCTGATCTCCTCCTGATATTAGAAACCACAAATGTCCACAAAGAGCCCAAAAGGGTCCCTTCTCCAGAGAGTGAGGCTGTGCGGTGACTCTGCAGTCAGGACTGTAGTCCCAGAGAGGCTTGACCCATCTATAGAATTATCTTCTCAGTCGCAGGCAAATCAGATGGAACTAGCTTCCTGCACAGAGCCCAGGTCCCTGTTCTCCCATGAGTGGCATCAGTCTTCCCCCCATAATACACACACACACACACATGCACACATACCTTACCCTACAGCCCCCTCTTTTCTTTGGGGTAGCAATGCAGTCCATTCAGTAAGATGGAAAAGGGTTCAGGACAAACCTGCATGGCAAATTCTAGCAGGCCAAAACTGTAAACAAAAGGGTTTGGGGCCAAACCTGCAAGGCAAAGGCTGTGGCACCCAAACTGTGACCAAAAGCATTCCGGACCAACCTGCAAGACTAAGTCTGCAGGGCCCAACCTGGAACAAAAAGGGTTTGGGCCAAACCTGCAAGACAAAGGCTTCCCGGCCCGAACAGGAACAAGAAGCGTTCGGGGCCCAACCTATAAGGCAATGGCTGCGGGGCCCAAACTGGAACTTTAAGTGTTGGGGGCCAAACCTGTAAGGTAAAGGTTGCAAGGCCCAAAACTGAACAAAAACTTTTCGGGAACCAAACCTGCAAGGTAAAGGCTGTGGAGCCTAGCCCAAATGAAAAGGGTTTCGGGCCAAATCTGCAAGGCAAATCTGCGGGGCCCAAACTGGAAGCAAATGAGTTTTGGGACCAAACCCGCAAAGCAAAGGCTGGGGTGCAAACTTGCAAGGCAAAGACTGTGGAGCCCAAACTGGAACGAAAAAGCATTCAGGGCCAAACCTGCAAGGTAAAAGCTGCGGGGCCCAAACTGCAACCCAAGGCGTTCAGGGCCAAACCTGCAAGGCAAAGTCTGCATGTCCTAAACTGGAACCACAAGGTTTTGGGGCTAAAAGTGCAAGCGAAAGCCTTCAGTGCCAAAACCTGAACAAAAAGGGTTATGGGCCAAACCTGCAAGGCGAAATCGAGGAGGCCCAAACTGGAACCAAAAGGTTTCAGGGCCAAAGATGCACGGCAAAGGCTCGGGGGCCAAACTGAAGGGCAAAGGCTGCAGGACCCATACTGGAATGAAACGGGTTGGGGGCCATACTTGTAAGGCAAAGACTGCGGGGTCCAAACTGGAATGAAGAGGGTTTGGCGCCGAACCTGCATGGCAAACTCTAGGGGACCCAAATTGGAACTAAAAGGGTTTGGGCCAAACCTGCAAGAAAAAGGCTGTGGGATCCAAACTGAAACAAAACAGGTTCTGTGCAAATTCAGCAAGGCAAACTCTGTGGCCAAACTGAAACAAAAATGGTTTGGGGCTCTACCTGCAAGGGAGAGGTTGCGGGACCCAAACTTGAACAAAAAGTGTTGAGGGCCAATCCAGCAGGGCAAATTCTCTGGGGGCCAAACTGGAAACAAAGGTGTTGAGGGCCAGACCTGCAAGGCAAAGGCTGCGGGGCCCAAACCTGAATGAAAAGGGTTTGGGGCCAAACCAGCAAGGGAAACTCTAGGGCGTTCAAACTGGTACCAAAAGGGTTCCTGGCCAAACCTGAAAACAAAGGCTGCGGGAACCAAACAGAAATAAAACGGGTTGGGGCCAAACCTGGAAGGCAAACTCGGGCATGGGGATGGGGGGCAAACTGGAACAAAAAGGGTTGGGGGCCAAACCTGCAAGGCAAAGGAAGCAGGGCCCAAACCTGAACAAAAAGGGTTCTGGGCCAAAATTCCAAGTTAAACTCCAGGGGGCCCAAACAGGAATGAAATGATATCGGGACCAAACCTGCAAAGCAAAGTCTGCGGGACCCAAACTGGTACTAAAACGGTTAGGGGAATACCTGCAAAGCAAAGGTTGGGGGAGCAAACCTGCAAGGCAAAACTGCGGGGCTTAGTCTGGAAACAAAAGGGTTCGGCGCCAAAGCTGCAAAGCAAATGCTGAGGGCCCAAACTGGAACAAAAAGCAATCGGGGCTAAACCTGCAAGGCAAACTCTAGGGGGCACAAACTGGAAACAAATGGGTTGGGGCCAGACCTGCAAGGCAAAGACTTCGGGGCCCAAACCGGAACGAAAAAGATTCGGGGCCAAACCTGCAAAGAAACTCTAGGTAGCCCGAACTGGAACAAAAGGTTTTCACGGCCAAATCTGCAAAGCAAAGGGTGCAGGACACAAAATGGAACCAAAAGGGTCAGGGGTCAAAGCTACAGGGCAAAGGATGGGCGGGGGGGTAGGGGGAGGCGGCAAACCAAACCTGCAAGGCAAAGTCTGCGGGACCCAAAGTGAAACCAAAATGATTCCGGTCACAACCTGCAAAGCAAAGACTGCAGAGCCTAAGAAGGGACGAAAAGCGTTCAGGGCCAAACTGCAAGGCAAAGCCTGCAGAGCCCAAACCTGAATGAAAAGCATTTGGGACCAAACCTGCATGGTAAACTCTAGAAGGCCCACACCGGAACCAAAAGGAACCAAAAGGCCAACCCTGCAAGGCAAACTCTGGGGGGGGGGCCAAACTGGTACCAAAAGGGTTTGGGACAAACCTGCAAGGAACAGCCTGTGGGACCCAAACTTAAACAAAAAGCGTTCTTGGAGAAACCTGGATTGCAAACTCTGGGTGGGCCAAACTGGAATAAAAAGGATTGGGAGCCAAACCTGTAAGGCAAAAGCTGCAAGGCCCAAACAGGAACGAAAAAGGTTCATGGCCAACCCTCCAAGGCAGATACTGCTGTGTCCAAGACTGAGCAAAAAGGGTTTGGGGCCAAACTTGCAAGGTAAATTCTAGGGGGTCCAAACTGATCCTAAATGGGTTCTGGGCCAAATAAGCAATGCAAAGGCTGCAAGACCCAAACTGAAATGAAACAGGTACCAGGCGAAACTTGCAAGGCAAACTCTAGGAGATCCAAACTGGTCCCAAACAGGTTCCAGGGCAAACCTGCAATGCAAAAGCTGCAGGACCCAAACTGACACGAAACAGGTTGGGGCCAAACCTGCAAGGCAAAGTCACTGGAGCCCAAACTGGTACCAAAAGGGTTCGTGCTCAAACCTGCAAGGAAAAGGCTGAGGGGCCCAAATTGGAACCAAAAGGGTTCCAGGGGCAAACTTGCAATGAACAGGCTCTGGGGCCCAAACTGAAATGAAAGGGTTTGGGGCCAAACCTGCAAGCCTAATTTTGGGGGGGCAGACATGCATGGCAAACTCTGGGAGGCCCAAAGTGTAACACAAAGGGTTCAGGGCCAAGCCTGTGAGGCAAAAACTGCAGGGCCCAAACTGGAACGAAAAGAGTTTAGGGCCAAACCTGCAAGGCAAAGACTGCGGGGCCCAAAGTGGAAACAACAGGTTTCGGGGCCGAACCTGCAAGTCAAGGTTCCGGGGCCTAAATTGGAATCAAAAGGGTTCGGGGCCAAAGCTGCAAGGGAAAGGCTGCGGGACCCAAACCTGAACGAAAAGGGTTCAGGGCCAAACTTGCAAGGCAAAGGCTGTGGGACCCAAACTGGAACCAAAAGCATTCCAGGCCCAACCTGCAAGGCAAAGTCTGTGGGTCCCAAAGTGGAACGAAAAGGGTTCAGGGCCAAACCTGCAAGGCAATGTCTGCGGGGCCCAAACTGGAATGAAAAGGATTCAGGGCCAAACCTGCAAGGCAAACTCTAGGGGGCCCAAACCAGAATGAAAAGGGTTCTGGGCCCAACCTGCAAGGCAAAGTGTGGGGGATTCACATTGGAATGAAAAGTGTTAATGGCCAAACCTGCAAGGAAAAGTCTACTGAGCCTAAACTGGAACAAAATGGGTTCAGGGCCAAAGGTGCAAGGAAAAGGCAGCGGGGCCCAAACCTGAATGAAAAGGGTACGGGGCCAAACCTTCAAAGCCAAGGCTGGAGGTCCCAAACCTGAACGAAAAGGGTACGGGGCCACACCTGCAAAGCCAAGGTTGGAGGTCCCCAACCTGAATGGAAAGGGTTGGGTCCAAACCTGCAACGCAAACTCTAGGGTGCCCAAACTGGAATCAAAAGTGCTCGAGGCCAAACCTGCAAGGCAAAGGCAGTGGGGCCCAAACTGGAACCAAAAGGGTCCTGGGCCAAAAAATGGTAAACTCTAGGGGACCCAAACTGGAATGAAAAGGGTTCAGGGCCAATCCTGCAAGGCAAAGTATGGGGGATCCCAGCTGGAACGAAAAGTGTTCAGGGCCAAATCTGCAAGGCAAAGACTTGGGGTCCAATCCTGCAAGGCAAAGGCTGCGGGGCCTAAATCTGAATGAAAAGGGTTGGGGCCAAATCTGCAAGGCAAACTCTAGGGTGCCCAAACTGAAACCAAAACCGTTCGAGGCCAAACCTGCGAAGCAAAGGCTGCGGAGCCCAAACAGGAACCAAAAGGGTTCTGGCCAAACCTGCAAGTCAAACCCTGGTGGGGAGTCAAACTAGTACCCAAAGGGTTTGGGGCCAAACCTGCAAGACAAAGGCTGCGGGAACCAAACTGAAAGAAAATGGGTTGGGGTCTAACCTGCAAGGCAAACTCTAGGAGTCCCAAACTGGAGCCCAAAAGGTTTGGGTCCAAATTTGCAAGGAATAGGCTGCGGGGCCCAAAATGGAACCAAAAGGGTTCCGGGCCAAACCTGCAAGGCAAAGGCTGTGGGCCCAAACCTGAACAAAAAGGGTTCTGTGCCAAACCTGTATGGCAAACTTCAGGGGGCCCAAACTGGAAACGAAAGAGTTCGGGGCAAAACCTGTGAGACAAACTCTCAAGGGGTGCCAAACTGGTACCTAAATGGATCGTTGCCAAACCTACAAGGCAAAGGCTCCGGGATACAAACTGAAACGAAACGGGTTCAGGGCCAATCCTACAAGGCAAAATCTCAAGATGCGGGCAGGGTGGGGTGCGAAACTGGAACAAAAAGAGTTGGGAGCCATAACTGCAAGGCAAAGCCTGCAGGGACCAAACCTAAATGACAAGGGTTTGGGCCAAGCCTGCAAGGCAAACTCTAGGGGGCCCAAACTGGAACGAAAAGGGTTCGGGGCCAAATCTGCAAGGCAAAGGCTGTGGGGCCCAGACTGGAAGATAAAGGGTTCAGGGCCAAACCTTCAAAGCAAAGGCTGTGGGACCCAAACCTAAATGACAAGATTCAGGGCCAAGCCTGCAAGGCAAACTCTAGGGGACCCAAATTGGAACCAAAAGTGTTCGGGGAGAAACCTACAAGGCACAGGCTGTGGGGCCCAGACTGGAACGAAAAAGGTTTGGGGCTAAACCTGCAAAGCAAAGGCTGTGGGACCCAAACCTGAACGAAAAGTGTTCAGGGGCAAACCTGCAGGGCAAACTCGAGGGGGTCCAAACTGGAACCAGAAGTGTTCAGGGCCAAACCGGCAAGGCAAACTCTAGATCACCCAAACTGGAACCAAAAGCGTTCTGTGCCCAACCTGGAAGCCATAGTGTTCGGGACCCAAACTGGAATGAAAAGGGTTCAGGGCCCAACCTGCAAGGCAAAGACTGCCCAGCCCAAACAGGAACAAAAAGTGTTCGGGGCCAAACTTGCAAGGCAAATACTGCAGGGCCCAAACTGAAAGCAAAAGGGTTTGGGGCCATAACCTGCAAGGCAAAGGCAGCTGGGCCCAAACTGCAACCAAAAGGGACTGGGGCCAAATCTGCAAGGCAAAGTCTGTGGGGCCTAGAGTGGAAGGAGAAGGGTTCAGGGCAAAATCAGCAAGGGAAAGGCTACGGGGCCCAAATATGAACGAAAAGGGCTCGGGGAAAAACCTGCCAAGGCAAGTCTAGGGGCCTCAAACTTGAACCAAAACGGTTTGGGGCATTACCTGCAAGGTAAACTCTGCAGGGGCCAAACTGTTACCAAAAAGGTTCAGGGCTTTATCTGCAAGGTAAACTCTGCGGGGGGCAAGCTGGTAGCCCAAGGGTTTGGGTCCATACCTTCAAGTCAAAGTCTACAGCACCCAAATTGAAACTAAACAGGTTCGGGGCCTAACCTGCAAGGCAGAGTCTGCGGGACCCAAACTGGAATGAAAAGGGTTTGGGGCCAAACCTGCAAGACAAAAGCTGCGTGGCCCAAACCTGAACAAAAAGGGTTCAGGGAGAAACCTGCAAGGCAAACTCTAGGGAGTGCAAACTGGAATGAAAAGTGTTCAGGGCTAAAGGTGCAAGGCAAATGCAGCCTGGCCCAAACAGGAATGAGCGGGTTTTGGGGTCCCACCTGAAAGTTAAAGTCTGCGGGGCCCAAACTGGATCGAAAAGTGTTTGGGACCAAACCTTCAAGTCAAAGACTGGGGGACAAACCACCAAGACAAAGGCTATGGGGCCCAAACTGGAACCAAAAGAGTTCAGGACCAAAGCTGCAAAGCAAAAGCCTCAGGGGACAAACCTGCAAGGCAAAGGCTTGGGCGACAAACTTTCTATGCAAAGGGTGTGGGTCCCAAAGTGTAACCAAATTTGTTTGGGGTAAAACCTGCAAACCAAAGACGGGGGGCACAAAAAAGCAAGTCAAAGGCTGCAGGGCCCAAACCTGAACGAAAAACATTCGGGTCCAAACTTACAAGGCAAAGGCTGCCTGGCCCAAACTGGAACGAGAAGCGTTCAGGACCCAACCTTCACGGCAAAGACTGCAGGGACCAAACTGGAACGAGAAGTGTTCGGAACCCAACCTTCAAGGCAAAGACTGCAGGGACCAAACTGGAAGGAAAAATGATTCCGGGCCAAACCTGCAAGGCTAGCTCTGAGAGGCCCCCACCGGAGCAAAAAGGGTTGAGGGCCAAACCTGCAAGGCAAAGGCTATGGGGCCCAAACTGGAAGGAAAAGTGATCAGGGCCAAACCTGCAAGGCAAAGGCTGGGGGGCCAAAACTGGAACCGAAAGGGTTCAGGGCCAAACCTGCAAAGCAAAGGCAGGGGGGGCAAACCTGCAAGGCAAAGACTGCGGGGCCTGAAACTGGTAATAAAAGGGTTCAGGGCCAAAACTGCAAGGCAAAGTCTCCCTGGCCCAAACGGGAACGAAAGGTTTTCGGGGCCCAACCTGCAAGGCAAAGGCTGCAGGACCCAAACTGGTACAGATTGGTTTCAGGGTCAAACTTGTAGGCAAAGGCTGTGGGACCCAATGTGTAACCAAAAGGGTTCGGTGCCAAAACCTGTAAGGGAAAGCCTGAGGGGCCCAAAATGGAATGAAAAGGGTTTGGGGTCAAACCTGCAACCCAACCTCTAGGGGCTCCCAACAGCTACCAAAAGCATCCAGGACCAAACCTTCAAGGCAAACTCTGGGGCAGCCAAACTGGTACCAGAAGGGTTCCGGGCTAACTAGCAAAACAAAGGCGAGAACCAAAGTGAAACTAAATGGGTTCAGGGCCAAACCTTCAAGGTAAACTCTAGGGGGCCCAAACTGGAACCGAAAGGGTTCAGGGCCAAAGCTGCAAGGCAAAGGAGTGGGGGGGTGGGGGGGTGGGGGGGCAAACCTTCAGGGCAAAGGCTGCTGGACCCAAAGTGGAATCAAAAGAGTTCTGGGCCCAATCTGCAAAAGGCAAAGTCTGTGGGACCCAAAGTGGAATGAAAAGAGTTCTGGGTCAAACCTGCAAGGCAAAACCTGAGGGGCCCAAACCTGAACGAAAAGGGATCAGGGCCAAACCTGCATGGCAAACTCTAGGGGGCCCAAACTGGAACCAAAAGTGTTTGGGGCATTACATGCAAGGCAAACTCTGGGGAGGCCAAGCTGGTACCAAAAGCGTTCGGGTCCAGACCTTCAAGGCAAAGGCTGCAAGACCTAAATGGAAACAAAATGGGTTCAGGGCCAAATGTGCAAGGCAAAGGCTGTGGGGCCCAAACCTGCAAGGCAAAGCCTGTGGGTCCCAAAGAGGAACGAAAATGGTTCAGGAACAAATGTGCAAGACGGAGGCTGGTGGGTCAAAACTGGAAAGAAAAGAGTTTGGGGCCAATCCTGCAAGGCATGTGGTGGGGGGCCCACAGTGAAACTAAAAGGGTTTTGGGCCAAACCTGCAAGGCAAAGGTTGGAGTGGGGGACAAAATTGTAAAACAAAAACTGGGGGAGCCAAACTGTAACAAAAGGTGATTGGGAACAGGCCTGCAAGGCAAAGGCTGGGCCGGGGGTGGAGGAGGGGGGATCCGGAAGGCAAAAGCGGGGGGCCCCAAACTGGAATGAGAAAGGTTCAGGGCTAGGCCTACAATGTAAAGGCTAGTGGCCCCAAAATGGGACAAGAAGGGTTCAGGGACAAGCCTGGAAAGCAAAAGCAGGGCTTCCTAAAATGGAGCCAGAATAGTTCAGGACCAAACCTGCAAGGCAAAAGTTGGGGGGCCAAAAGTGGAACGAATAGGTTTTGCGGTCAAACGTGAAAGGCAAAGGCTAGGAGGGCAAACCTGGAACGAGAAGGGCTTGGGGCCAAACCAGGAAGGCAAAAGTGGGGGCGCCAAACATGGAAAGGGAAGTGTTTGGGCCATGTCTGGAAGGCAAGGGTGTGGGGGCACAACCTGGAAGAAGAAAGGTTAATGGCCAAGGGTGGAAGGTAAAGGCGGGGAGCCCAGGCCGGGAACTCAAAGGAGGGGACCAACCTGGAATGAGAAGCCTTAGGGGCAAGGCCTGGAAGGCCAAAGCGGGGAGGCCCAACCTGGAAAGCAAAGGGGGGGTGGCCCAACCTGCAAGGCAAAGGCAGGAGGGCCCAACCTGTAATGAGAAGGGCTCGGACCCAGGCCGTAAAGGCAAAGGCAGGAGGGCCCATCCTGGAACAAGAAAGCTTCAGGGCCAGGCGGGGAAGGCAAAGGCGGTGGGGGGTGGGGGCAAACCTGGAACGAGAAGACTATGAGGCCAGGCCGGAGAGGCGAAGGTGGGGGAGCTAAACATGGAACATGAAGGCTTGGGGGCCAGGCCTGGAAGGTATGGTGGGGGAAGTGGTCCAACCTGGAACAGGAAGGGTTTGGTACTAAACCTGGAAAGCAAAGGCCAGGGGGCCAAACCTGGAAAGAGAAGTGTTTGGGGCCAGAGCTGGAAGGCAAAGGTGCAGAGGCCCAACCTGGAATGAGAAGGGTTCAGGGGCCAGGTCTGGAAGGCCAAGGTGGGGGAGCCAATCCTGGAAGGCAAAGGCAGGGGGGCCCAACCTGGTACGAGAAGGGTTCGGGACCAGGCCTGGAAGGGATAGGCAGGGGGACAAAACCTGTTATGAGAAGGGTTCAGGGTCAGGCCGGAAAGACAAAGGCAACGGGCCTAACCTGAAACAAGAAGGGTTCGGGGACAGGCCTGGAAATCAAAGGCTGGAGGGCCTAACCAGGAACAAAAAGGGTTTGGGACCTAGTCGGGAAGGCAAAGGCTGGGGAGCCAAACCTGGAATGAGAAAGGTTCAGGGCCACACCTGGAAAGAAATGAAGGGGGCAGCCAACCTGGAAGGCAAAGGCTGGAGGGCCAAAGCTGGAACGTGAAGGCTTCGGGATCAGGTAAGGAAGGTAAAAGCTTGGGGGGACAAATCTGGAACATGAATGCTTCAGAGTCAGGCCAGGAAGGCAAAGGCAGGAGGCGGGGGCAAACCTGGAGCCAGAAGCATTAGGGCCCAGGCTGGGAAGGCAAAGGTAGTAGGGGGGGACACACCAGCAATGCAAAGGCTTCGGGGACAGGCCAGGAAGGCAAGTGCTGGGTATCCAAACCTGGAACACGAAGTCTTTGGGGCCAGCCCTGGAAGGCAATGGTGGGGGTGGGGGGGTCCAACCTGGAACAAGAAAGGTTTGGGGCCAAACCTGGAAGGCAAATGCAGGGGGTGCCAAATCGGGAAAGTGAAAGGTTCTGGGCCAGGCTGGGAATGCAAAGGCTGAGGGCCCAACCTGGAGTCATAAGGGTTTGGGGCCAGGCTGGGAAGACAGAGTTGGGAGAGGGGTGGTCTATCATGGAACGAGAAGGGTTCTGGGCCAAGCCAGGAAGGCAAAGGCACGGGGCCCAAACTGGAATGAGAAGGGTTCGGGGCCAGGACTGGAAATCAAAGGCTGAGGGGCCCAACCTGGCATGAGAAGGGTTCGGGGCTAGGCCTGGAAGGAATGGAGTGGGGCATTTAACCTGAAAGGCAAAGGCTGGGGCGATGCAAACCTGGAAAGCAAAGGCTTCAGGGCCAGTCTGGGAAGGCAAAGGTTGGGGGGGGGGGGCAGTGCAAACCTAGGACATGAAGGCTTTGAGGCCAGGTCGAGAAGCCAAATGAGGGGAGGGCCAAGCCTGGCACGAGACAGGCTTGGGTCTTGGGCGTGGAAGGCAAAAGCAGGGAGGGGTCCATCCTGTAAGGCAAAGGCAGGTGGGCCAAACATGGAAAGCAAAGCCTTTGGGGCCAGGCCAGCAAGGCATAAGTTACGTAAGATGTAAAGTTTAGTTTAAAGGATATGATAGGCTAGGGAAAGTCATAGGCCACGGGAAAGGTTTAGGCCATGGGAAACGTTTAAGTCAGGGAATAGGTTATGCTAGGGGAAACGTTAGGCCAGAGGGAAAGGTTAGGCCGGGGAAAGGTCAGCTCTTCGGAAAAAGGTTAGGCTATGTGTAAAGGTTAGGTTAGGGGGAAAGCAGGTTAGGCTAGGTGTAAAGTTTAGGTTCAGGGAAAAGCTCAGGCTAGGGGATAGGGTTAGGCTAGGGTAAAAAGTTAGACTAGGGTAAAAGATTAGGCTCAGGGAAAAGGTTAGGCTAGGGGAAATGATTAGGTTGGAGCTGGAGAAAGGTTAGGTTGGAGAAAAAAGAAAAAAGGTTAGGTTGGAGAAAAGAGTAGGTTGGAGAAAAGGTTATGCTAGAAGAAAGGTTTAAGCCAAGGGAAAGGTTAGGCTACAGGAAAATTTTAACCTAGGGGAAAAGGTTAGGTGAGGGGAAAGTTTAGGCTACAGGATAGGTTTAGGCAGGGTGTAAAGTTTGTTAGGGGAAAAGATTAAGCTAAGGGAAAATGTTAGGCCGGGGGAAAAGGATAAGCCATTGGAAAAGGTTAGATTATGGGGAAAAGGTTGGGCAAGGGGAAAGATTTGGCTAGGTAAAGGTTAGGCTAGTGGTAAACATTAGGCTAGGGGAAAAGATTAGGCTAAGGGAAAAGATTAGGCTAGGGGAAAAGGTTGGTCTTGAGGAAATGTTTAGGCTAGGGGGAAAGGTTAGGCCAGGGAAGAGGTTAGGCTATGGAAAATGGATAAGCTAGGGGAAAGGGTAGGCTAGGTGAAAAGTTTAGGTTAGGGGAAAAGGTTAAGCCAGGGAGAAAGGTTAGGCCAGGGAAAACAGTTAGGCTAGGGGAAATATTAGGTTGGGGAAAACATTAGTCGAAGGGCAAAGGTTTCGCAGGGTGAAAAGTTTAGGTTAGGGGAAAAGCTTAGGCTAGGGGAAAGGGTTAAGCAGTGGGACAAGGTTAGGCTAGGGGAAAATGTTAGGCAAGGTGAAAAGTTTAGGTTGGGGAAAAGATTTGGCTAGGGGATAAGGTTAGGCTAGGGGAAAGGTTTAGTCCAGAGGAAAAGATTAGGTCAGGGTAAAGGTTAGGCCAAGGGAAAGGTTTAGGCTAGGGAAAAAGGTTAGGCCTTGGGAAAAGGTTAGGCTAGGGGAAAAGGTTAGAATAGGGGAAATCTTAAGGCTAGGAAAAAGAGTTAGGCTAGGGAAAAGGTTAAGACCGAAAAGATTAGGCAAGGGGAAAATATTACACAATGGAAAACGGTTAGGCCAGGGAATGGTTATGGGAAATGGTTAATTTAGGGGAAAAGATTAGTCTAGGGGAAAAGGTTAGGCAAGGGGAATAGGTTAGGCCAGGGAATAGCTTAGGCCAGGGGAATTGGTTAGGCAGGGGAAAAGGTTAGGCCAAGGGAAAGGTTTAGGCTAGGGGAAAAGGTTAGGCCAGGGAAAAGATTAGTCTAGAGGAAAGGTTAGGTTAAGGGAAAACATTAGGCAAGGAGAAAAGGTTAGGCTAGGGGAAAAGCCTAGGTTATGGGAAATGCTTAGGTTCGGGTAAAAGGTTAGGGGAAATGGTTAGGGGAAAAGTTTAGCATTGGGAAAAATGTTTGGCTGGGGAAAAGGTTAGGCTAAAGGGAAAAGGTTAGGATAGGGGAAAAGGTTAGGCCAGGGAGAAGGTTAGGCAAGGGAGAAATTTAGGCTAATGGAAAAGGTTAGTCTAGGTGAAGAGGTAAGGCTTTGGCAAATTGTTAGACTAGAGGAAAAGGTTTAGTTAAGGGAAAAAGTTAGGCCTGCAGAAAAGAGTAGGCCAGGAAAGAGGTTACACTAGGAAAAAGGTTTAGGCTAGGGGAAAAGGCTAGGTGAGGATAAAAGGTTAGGCAAGGGAAAGAGTTGGGTGAGGGGAAAGGTTAGGCTGTGGGAAAAGGTTAGGCTTGGTGTAAAGGTAGTTTAAGGGAAAAGGTTTAGGCTATGGAAAGTGGTTAGATTAGGGGAAAGGGTTAGGCTAGGGGAAAAGGTTAGGGAAGGGGAAAAGATTAGGCTAAGGGAAAGGGTTAGGCCAAGGGAAAAGGTTAGCTAAGGGAAAATTTAGTTTACGCTAGAACACTTTTGGTTCCAGTTTGGGCCCCCACAGCCTTTGCCTTGCCTGTTTATCCTCCCAACCTTTGCCTTGTAAGTTTAGCCCAGAACCCTTTTCTTTCAGGTTTGGGCTCCTCAGCCTTTGCCTTGCAGGTTTGGACCCAAACGCTTTAGTTTCCTGTTCAGTCCCCGCAGCCTTTGCCTTGCAGGTTGGGCTACGAACCCTTTTGTTTCCAGTTCGGGCACCAAGTCTTTGCCCTGCCGGTTTGGCCCTGAACCGTTTTCGTTCAGGATTGGGCCCCAAAGCCTTTACCTTGCAAGTTTGGCTCCCAACCCTTTTTGTTCCAGTTTGGTCCCCCCAGAGATTGCCTTGCAGGTTTGTCCCTGATTGCTTTTATTTCAGCTTTGGGTGCCACAGCCTTTGCTCTGCAGCTATAGCCCTGAACTCTTCTCATTTCAGTTTGGGCCCCGCAGCTTTTGCCTTCCAGATTTGGCCCCGAATGCTTTTGGTTCCAGTTTGAGCCCTGCAGCGTTTGCCTTGCAGGTTAGTCCCCCCAGCCTTTGCTTTGCTGGTTTGGTCCCGAAACCTTTTGGTTCCAGTTTCGGCCCCACAACATTTGCCCCGCAGCTTTATCCCCCCAGCCTTTTCCTTGCAGGTTGGGCCCAGAACCCTTTTCGTTCAGGTTCGAGCTCCACAGGCTTTGCCTTGCAGGTTTGGCCCCCACCCATTTTTGTTCCAGTTTGGCCCCTCCAGAGTTTGCCTTGCAAGTTTGTCCCTGAACCCTTTTCGTTCAGGTTTGGGCCTCGCAGCCTTTGCATTGCAGATTTGAACCTGAACTCCTTTGTTTAAGTTTGGGCCCCACAGCATTTGCCTTGCAGGTTTGGCCCTGAACCCTTAAATTTCCTGTTTGGGTCCCACAGCCTTTGCCTCGCAGCTTTGGTCTCAAACTCTCTTGGTTCTAGTTTATTGCCCCACAGCCTTTGCCTTGCAGGTTTAGCTCCGAACCCATTTCGTTCAGGTTTGGGCCCCACAGCCTTTGCCATGCAGCTTTGGCTCCGAACACTTTTGGTTCCACTTTGGGTGCTGCAACCTTTGCCTTGCAGGTTTGGCCCTGAACTCTTTTGGTTCCAGTTTGGGCCCCGCAGCATTTGCCTTGTAGGTTTGCCCCCCACCAATCTTTGGCTTGCATGTTTGGCCCTGAACCCTTTTCTTTCCAGTTTAGGCCTCCCAGCCTTTGCCTTGCACGTTTGAGGGGTGATGACATCCTCTTTCTCTCCTTCCCTCTCCCCCTACCCAGCCTCAGGGTCTCTAGAGGAATGTGGCTCCCATGGCCTGGAGGGTCTCAGATTTCTCCCTGTCCCTATGTATTTATGTGGGCAGGGTTAGGGTGGAAGGCAGAACCCACTAGGCCCAAGAGACGGGTGGGTGGGTAGAATAGGTTGGAGGTGGGCAAGGGCTCAGATTCAATCCGTCATATCAAAGTGACCCAAGTAACTTGCTGTGTGACTTAGTTGTATGCCTCAATCTTTCTGGGTCTCTGCTTCCCCTCCCCCTTTTCTAATAAAAATAATCCCCTCCCCCTTTTCTAATAAAAATAAGCACAATAATCATAGCATCAAGTGCACAAGTGCCAGGATGTGCATCTGGACAAGGAAGGAATGTGTCTCCTAACTCGGTTTTTAATAGCAATAGTAATAATAATAATTGTGGCATTTGTTAAGCGGTTAGCATGTCAGGCACTGCAGCAAGAGTTTGGTTAAAGATACAGCTATTGGGATTGGACACCTGTATGGGTGTCCCATACAGGGCATCCAGTCTCCATCTCTATTTTACAGAGGAGACAACTGAGGCCCAAATAAATTTTCATCTGCCCAAGATCACACAAGTAGACAAATGGCAGAGTTGGGATTAATTGTGGTATTTAAGTGCCCACGATGTGCCAGGCACTATACCAAGTGGTAGGGGGGCGGGGTGGAACACAAGCAAATCAGGTTGGACACAGTCCCTGTCCCAGATGGGGCTCTCTGTCTTAATTGTCATTTTACAGATGAGAAAAGACACAGTGAAGTGACTTGCCCAAGGCCACACAGCAGCCAAGGGGTAGAGTTGGGATTAGAACCCCTGACCTGATTCCCAGGCCCCCGCAGGGAATTTTCACCAGGCGCGCACACACACACAGGGAATGGAGACACCATACGTGGGCATATGCATAGGCAAGCACCCCAAAACAGACAACTGAAAATACATAAGTACTCATCCATGTGGAGATAGCACTCAAGAGCACACGTGTGCCGACGCTTGCTCACACACAAATGCATTTGTGACCCAGAAATCCTGCTTACCTGTAATTTTCTTTTACTGTTTGCCTCACCCACTAACATGTAAGATGCTCCAAGGCAGGGATCTTGTCTACCAGATCCGTTAAACTCTACCAAGCTCTTGGTGAATTGGTCTGTATAAATTTCATTCATTAATTTTTATTGAGTGCTTACTGTGAACAGAGCACTTTACTAAGTGCTTGGATGGTACAATAGAGCAGTAAGGAGAGACAATTCCTGCCCACCACAGGTTCACTCTGTGTGTGTGTGTGTGTGTGTGTGTGTGTGTGTGTGTGTGTTAGGGGGGCGAGCAGCAAACATCTATACCACTAAGTACACATCAATATATATAAATAAAATTATAGATATATTCATAAGGGCTGAGGGGCAGAGAGAGGCGGGAAAGAGCAAAGTTGCTCCAGTCATGGTGACCCACAAGGGAGTGGGAGCTGAGGAAAAGTGGGACTTAGTCTGGGAAAGCCTCTTGGAGGAGGTGCACCTTCAGTAGAGTTTTGAAGGGAGGAAGAGAGATTGGCAGTTTTGAGGAGGGAGGACCAAATTAATCAAGTGAATCATTCGGTCATATTGAAGCGTTCCAGGTGGGAGGTAGGATGTGGGCCAGGGGATGGGTGTCGAGACAGGGGAGATGGAGGCACAGTGAGAAGGTTAGCACCAGAGGAGCGGAATGTGTGGGCTGGTATGTAGAAGGAGAGAAGAGAGGTGAGGTAGGAAGGGTCAAGGTGTTGGAGAGCTTTAAAGTCAATAGTGAGGAGTTTTTGTTTGATACGGAGATGAATAGGCAACCACTGAAGATTTTTGAGGAGGGGGGTGACATGTCCAGAACGTTTCTGTAGAAAAGTAAACCCTATTGGTTAATCTCCCATGTGGCCTCTTTAGTCAGGTCCAGTCTGTGGAGTCTAACCACACTCTCCTAGTTAACAAGACAGGGGAAGGAGAGAGAAGACAAAAATCGGTTGAGAAACCAGCTGGCTCCCAACCTCACCTGCATAATAATAATTGTGGTGGCATTTGTTAAATGCCCACTATGTGCCCAGCCCTGTACCAAGCCCTGGGTAGATTCAAGATTATCAGGTCAGGCTCAGTCCCTGTCCCACATGGAACTCACAGTATAAAAAGAAGGTGGAAGAGGTATTTAATAACCATTTTATTATTATTATTATTTTCATTATTAATAATAAGGGCATTAGTTAAGCACTTACTATGTGCCAGGTATTGTACCAGGAGGTGGGGTGGAAGTAAACAGATCGAGTGGGAAACAGGCCCTGTCCCATGTGGAGCTAATACCATGACTTCCGATCACTTTTATATTTTCCAATTTTGAATGGCAAAATATCCTTATTATAGTCACTTTTTTGGATGCTGGTATTTCTGGATGCTGCAGAGAGTCTATCCAAATCTTTGTGGAAGCAATGTAACTGTTATAAAATCACGATAAGCTCACAATCAATCAAAGGTATCAAGCGCTTACTGTGTGCAGAGCACTGTACGAAGCACTTGGGGTCCAATACATCTTAGTTGGAAAATGATGATGATGTTGGCATTTGTTAAGTGCTTACTATGTGCATAGCATTGTTCTAAGCGCTGGGGTAGATGCAGGGTAATCAGGTTGTCCCACGAGGGCCTCACAGTCTTAATCCCCATTTTACAGATGAGGTAACTGAGGCACAGAGAATTTAAGTGACTTGCTCACAGTCACACAGCTGACAAGTGGCAGAGCAGGGATTCGAACCCATGACTTCTGACTCCAAAAGCCCGTGCTCTTTCCACTGAGCCACGCTGCTTCTCTAACAGGAAAACAGGTTCCCCACTCACAACGAGCTTACAGTCTAGGTGGGGAGGCAGACATTAATATAAATTATAGAGAGTGGATAATAATAGAATAGAATCATAATTGAAGACTTGAGGATACTGTTGGGAATGAAAAAGCTTTTCCCACTCTCAAGCGGCAGATGTTCAGAGAGATTGATTTGGGAGTCATTCATACTGACGTGGTAGCTGAAGCCATGTCATTATTGTTATTATAATGGCATTTAAGTGCTAAGCAGTGTCGCCTAATGGAGAGAGTCTGGGCCCGGGGGTCAGAAGGACCTGGCTTCTGATGCCACCTCTGCCCCTTTTCTGCTGTGTGACCATGTGCAAGTCCCTCACTTCCCTCTACCTCGGTCACCTCATTTGTAAAATGGGGATACGGACTGTCAGCTCCACGTGGGACATGGACTGTATACAACCTGATTAGCTTGTATCTACTTCTGCGCTTAAAACAGTGCATGGTACATGGTAAGTACTTAATAAATATCATTACCACTACAGAACTAAATGCTGGGGTAGATACTGGTTAATCCATTCTTGTATTCCCTGCCCACTAGCTTAAAATAGGGATTAAGACTGTGATTGTTAAATGCCCACTATGTGCCCAGCACTGTACCAAGCCCTGGGTAGATTCAAGATTATCAGGTCATCCTCAATCCCTGTCCCACATGGAACTCATAGTATAAAAATAAGGGGGAATAGGTATTGAATTGTCATTTCATTATTATTATTATTTTCATTGTTCATAATAATAATAATTATTATTATGTGGGACACGGACTTTGTTCTACTTCATCAGCTCATATCTGTCGCAGGACTTGAAACAGTGCCAGGCACATAATAAGGGGCTTATTAAATCCCACTGGCACAAAAGGAGCATTCAGAAAGGTGAAATGAGAGTGTTACTCTCACTGAAGAGAACTTCCAAATCGTGCCTCATCATTTTTTCTGCTACAAACATCTGGGTAAGCTCACTGTGGGCAGGAAACATGTCTCCCGACTCTATTGTATTGTTTTCTCCCTTGTGCTCAGTCCAGTTCTCAGCACACAGTAAGCCCTCAATAAGTACTGCTGATCAACTATAGACCATCCCTCTAAGCTGTAAGCTCATTGTGGGCAGGGAACATGTCTACCCACTCTGTTCTATTGTCCTCTCCCAAGCTCTTAGTCCACTGCTCTGCACGCAGTATGTGCCCAATAAATTCTATCGATTCGACTGATCAAGTGGTTAAAGCCTTGGGGAATTGTGTGTCTGTTGGACTCCCGGAGTGGAGCTCATCACTGATTAATTCACGGGAAGAATCTTTGCATCTTCATGTGGTTGCCTGTTCCTTGAACCTGATGCCAAAGGACTTTACCTAATGTTCATGGCTTGTTTGCTGCAGAGTCAGGGCCTGATTGACTTTAAAAAACTGATATATCCCAACTCAGCTCCTGACAGCAGAAGCATCTAAAGCAGCAGAACCCGATGACCTGCTAAGTGCAGTGCAGGGGGAAATTAACTCGCTTAATTAATTAGCTGGATGGAGGATTCCAGTGTTGCCTCTCTCCCATGAGACTGAGGATCCTCTTCCCCATCTTCAGAGGAGGCATTTATGATGAGTTCCAAGACCCTTGATTCCGGGCCCAGTCGGCTCTAAGCCCTTGGAGAAGGGAAGCCCCACAGATCTTCTCCTCCAAAACTCTACAGGTTGGGGGATGGATGACCAAGGGGAGAATACTACAGGCTTCTGCTCCCTCTGCATTGCAGCTCATCACAACTCTCCACCCTTGAAGTTTATCTCCCTACTTGGGCAGTTACATCAATTCCCAAATGCACCCGACCATTGAAAGATGGAACTCTGTAATTCACTCTCACTCAAAGGACTGTGTGTGTGCCTGTGTGCTTGCATGCGTGAAAAGATGGGGTTAGCTTTGGGGAGAGTAATGAAGAGGGGGCTGCCACAGTCAGCAGGAAAGCTGGTTCTGGACACATGAACTGGGGCTCGGTGCAGGGAGGTGGCTTTGGTTTGACCAACTGAGCAGACCTGGTGCCCTGCACAGCCCTGTCGACAACTGGGTACCCCATCCACTTGTGATAGTGCTAGCTCCTATCAAATTGGGGACCCCTCCGTGATCACCACAATGCATTTCCCAACTTTAATCCTCGTGGAGTGATGGAGCCAGGAACTGTGACACCACCTCTAAGGGAAGGTCTTTTTTGTGGTTGGTGAATATGTTTGTGTTTGAGTTTCCATGCTTCCAAGTTCATCTCTGGAGGAGGAGAAGAGAGAGAGGAGCAGGCTGCCCACAGAGGCTGGTACTGGAAATGCGAACTGGGACTCTGTGCAGGGAACTGGTTCTTTCTGACCCGACTGTGGATCGGAGAAGACCTGGGGCCCTTAAATCTCTAGATGGATCAAACCTCCCATTGCCCTCAGTCCTGTCTGCAGACTCATCTGGCATAGCTTCAGGCCCAGAAAATGGGCATTTGTGGCCTTGACAGTAGTGGCTTTTGGGGGTTGGGAGGAAGGAGAAGACTAGTGTCAGGAGTAGGACAGGGTGGCATTGGCATGTCACCCCTGTTCCTCTTTGAGAATCAGAGCCTTGTGGACTTCAATTATACAGCAGGAGTGCAGGGGTCAAATTCTGTCCAGTCTTTCATTGTTCTGAACATCCAGTTCCTGGAGAATGACTAACGGAATTGGGAATATGAAGATAGGGTTAATTAAGGGTTTTGAGCTGCAGGATGTAGTAGTCTGCTTAATGATAATAATAATAATGATGATAATGATAATAATAACAGTAATAATTACGGTATTTGTTAGTGCTTACTATGTGCCAAGCACTGAGATAAATACAAGGTAATCAGGTTGTCCCACGTGGGGCTCACAGTCTTAATCCCCATTTTACAGATGAGGCAACTGAGGCACAGAGAAGTTAAGTGACTTGCCCAAGGTCACACAGCAGACAAGTGGCAGAGATGGGATTAGAATCCACATCCTCTGATTCCCAAGCCCATGCTCTTTCCACTAAGCCACACTACTTGGGAGATAATAATCATGATGGCATATGTTAAGCACTTACCATGTGCCAAGCACTATTCTAAGTTTTGGGATGGATAAAATGTCATCGGCTTGTTCCATGTGGGGCTTACAGTCTTAATCCCCATTTTACAGATGAGGTCACTGAGGCACAGAGAAGTTAAAGTCACACAGCTGACAGTTAGAATCCACTACCTCTAACTCCCAAGTCCGTGCTCTTTCCACTAAGCCACAATGGCTTAGCTGCAATTGTCAAACCTCACCTCTACTGGGCAACCCACATTTCAGGAAGACTCACGTTGGTAAACTAGATGGTTTTCGCCCCCCATCTCCCCCTTTCTATCAGACAAATGGCTCTCTTGGAGTCTGAAGTGTCCAACAGATGCGATTCTTATCAGGTGACGGAGGGCAGGACGGGGAGACCTGGGCCTCCATAGTCACTCACTGAGGTGAGTCTTACGGGACCAGATCCCATAATGCCAGATCTCACATCGTCAGACATGATGGAGGGCTTACTGTGTGCAAAGCACTGCACAAAGCGCTTGGGAGAGTACAATAGGACAGACAAATTCCCTGCCCACAACCACAAGGCCTAGTGGCAAGAGCACAGGCTTAGGATTCAGAGGATGTGGATTCTAATCCCATCTCTGCCACTTGTCTGCTGTGTGACCTTGGGTAAGTCACTTAACTTCTCCATTCCTCAGTTCCCTCATCTGTAAAATGGGGATTAAGACAGTGAGCCTCGCATAGGAGGAACTGATCACCTCTTATCTACCCTGGCGCTTAGAACAGTGCTTGGCGCATAGTAAGTGCTTAACATATAGCACAATAATTCAGTATCGTACTCCTCCAGCATGTCCTAGAGTTCTCAGCACACAGTCCATGCTCAATAATCACCAGTATGTTTTCACCTCGTTCTCTCTTGGTGGCTAGAGCACAGTCCTGGGAGTTTAAAGGTAAAGGGTTCTAATCCTAGCTCGGCCACTTGTCTGCTGTGTGGCCCTGGGCAAGTGGCTTCACTCCTCTGTGCCTCAGAGTAGTCTTGAGACCGTGAGCTTCACGTGAGACAAAGACTTCATCCAACCCAATTTTTTTTGTATGTACCCCATTGCTTAGTACAGTGCCTGGCATATTTTAAGTGCTAAAGAAATGCCACAGTTATTATTTATCATTATTATTATTACCATTAACTTCCTCCTCTGTGCTCACACCTACTGCACTTCTGTACACAGAGTGCATAGTTTACAGTTATACACATAAATGCTGCAGGGCAAATAGCAGATATCTAAAGGTGTTGATGCAGAAGGATGAAGAAATTGGGGGGGTGGGAGGGGAGAGGGCTTAATCAGAGAAGGCTTGTTGGTGAAGTTGAGACCTTAGTAATGCTCTGAAGAAAGGGAGAGTGGTGGTGGTCTGGCCTATGCGGAGAGGGAGGGAGTTCCAGGCTAGAGGGAGACCGTGGAAAAGGAGTCGGAGGCGACATAGACAGGATGGAGGCCCAAAGAGGGTACCGGCGCTGTTGGAGCAAAGTACCAGCAGGTGACGATAGAATGCCGCGGCCGCCCAGAATCACCGTCTAGGAGAGAAGCAGCGCCGCCTTGGGGTTACAGCTCATGCTTGCGCATCAGAGGAACCTGGCTCCTAAACCAGTCCCTGCCACTTGTCTTCTAAATGACCTTGGGCAAGTCAACTCACTTCTCCACACCTCAGATACCTCATCTCTAAAATGGAGATTAAGACTTGTGAGTCCCATATGGGACGTGGACTACATCTAAACTGATGGGCTTCTTCCTATCCCAGTGCTTGGTAAAGTGCCTGTCACATAGCGAGAGCTTCACGAACACCATAAAAAAGCCACCTGGGGGGTTAATAGAGAGGTGAAGCCTCACAGAAAAATAGCAAGTTTCACCATGGGCCTATTGAGAAGGGCAGCCTTTCAGGCCAATGCTTGTTGCCACCAGGTGGTAATAGGCACAGCTGCCTAGAATTCCTATTAGTGGCACCAGGCAGGCTGCTGCTCTCAGATCCGAAGGTGGTTCTGGTTGCAGGGACGAGGGGCATCTCTCCAGAACAGTTGCTCAGTGTTTCTCCTCAGCCTCAAGGATCATCTCTCTTATGCTGTGGGCAGACTCAACTCCCAGATTTTCCCTCTTACTGAATGGACTGCATTGCTACCCCAAAGGGGAGAGTGGGGTGTAGAGTGTGTGCGTGTGTGTGTGTGTCTGTGAATAATGGAGGGAAGAAGAGTGATGAGGAAAAAAGGGGCCTGGGCTCTGTGCAGGTAGCTAGTTCTGTCTGATTTGCTTGGGACTGAGAAGACCCAGGACCATTAATTATACAGATGGGGCAAGCCCCTCTGGGAATACAGTCCTGACTACAGGGTCACTGCACAGCCTCACTCTCTGGAGAAGGGACCCTTTTGGGCTCATTGTGAAAGTCTGTGTTTTCTAATATCTGGAGGAGATCAGGGTGTCTCCCCTATTTCTCTCTGAGAAGCAGAGTTGTGCAGATTCCTGCCTGAAATCTAGTTTAAGGCGGTGTGGGCTGGGAGGATAGAAGGCAGGTATTGTTCCAGTAACTGAATTCACAGTAAGTGTGCATGCAGTTCTGCACCTTCCGTCAATCAATTGTATTGATGCAGTGTCTTCTGTATGCAGAGCACTGTACTAAGCTCTTGGGAGAGTACCCATAAGACAGACACATTCCCAGCCTATAACAAGCTTACAGTCTAGAGGCGGAGGCAGACATGAATTTAAATGAGTAAATAAATAAGGGCAGATTGTTGCAGTCATCTTAGTGAGGTGGTCTGCCTTTAACCCTCACCTCTCCAGATGATAGGTTTAATGTTTGGTGAAGGAGAGGGAAAATGTGGAACTGTCTTCCAAAGAAACCTATATTATTTGCAATCTCCTACCCCTCCTTCTCCAGCTACTGAGACAGCAGAATCTGCAGAAGACTGAAGGGTTTGGCCACAGAAGCACAGGGCAGGGCAAAGGGCAGGGTGAGGGAACCTGGCCCCTCACTAATCCACATATGTTTCTTAAGGTCAGGTTCCACGATTCCAGATGTGTCTCAGTCAGGACTGGTGGAGATGCTGCAGTGACATGTTGCTTCCATTAGACCCAAACTATACTGCCTCCTACCTAGAGGAGAGCTCAGCAGTGAGACCTGTATTTTGGAGGGAGCAGGAGGTGGGTGTGGGGGAGAAGGGGAGCACAAGTATGTCCTGTTGGCTCAGACATAGAAACAGTGTTTGCCCCCCAACCCCCTCAAAAAAACTAGGTTGTCCACAATCTTCTATGCCTCCTTCTCCAGCTCTGCGAAAGACTCGAGACAGACATGTTAAGAACAATGAAAGCACAACACACATGAACAAAATAAAACCCAAATCAGCTCTTTTCCTCCTCTCTCACTCCATTCTGTGTCAGAGAGCAGAAATGAGGGCTTAGTTAGGGAAGACTTCTCCAAGATGTGAATTTAGGAGGGCACTGAAGGTGGGGAGAGTGAGGGTTTTTCTGCTTTACAGGGCCAGACTTCTCTGACTACTCCTGGGGTCCAGTGTCAGCAGGTTGGATGTGGAGGCTGTGAGGAGGGAACTCAGATGGGAAAGGAAGGTGGAGTGGGGGTCAGGCCAGAGATGAGACCCCCTGGAGAGCTGTTTGTAATTTGTGTTTCCCTGGACAAATCGTTTCATGCTAGAGATGCAATCCAATCTTATCCCTTTTCCCCTATCCCATCCTACCCTATCTTTCCCAAAGCCATCCCCTTTTCCAATGCAGCTACTGGGGCTTCCTCCCGGGACATCTGATCTCTAACCCAGCTGTTTCCAATCAGGTAGATTACTGACGTCAGGCCGGGCCCTGCCCCCTCCCCTCCTCAGCCCTATATAAGCCTCCAGAGCAGGAGGCTATTTGTACTGGGGTGTGTTGGTTTTAATGTGAGGGGTTCTGTCATTTAGGAGGATAAGAGGAAGGTTTTGGGGTTGAAGGAGTTGTGGAGTTTGGGGTAACTTTGAATCTGCTTTCTGGCTTGCTTACTAGGGGCTCTTTTGGGCCAGGTAATTTCCTTCTAGGTGTCCTTGGCAGGCTATGCGGAGGTATAATCTTTCCCCTTTCCCAACTTTATTCGTGCCTGTGAAGGAAGTGGGTAGTGGGGTCAAGGGCCTAACATTCTATTTCGGAAGACTTCTTGGCCACTCAAACTGCTTCTTTGTTCTCCAGTCTTTCTCTGTGGCTGTGGAAATTCCAAGAGACACTTCCTTCCTGCAGTTAATCAGTGGTGTTTACTGAGTGCTTACTATGTGTAGAGCACTGTACTACATTGTTAGGAGAGTACAATACAACAGAATGAACAGGTATGTTCACTGCAGCCCTGACTCACCACCTTAAAAGACCTGACCCCACTTTTCTGCTCTCCTTCCCTTACACTTTCAAGATATGCTTGTCTCTCACATACTACCAGAGTGCCCTTTCAATGTTACAGGTCCAGCATCAGTTGAATGGGGAGGACCCAATTAATACAATGCAGGTATTCCCCCTGGCCTAACCTTTTCCCCTGACCTAAGCTTTTCTCCTGGCCCAACCTTTTCCCTAGCCTAACCTTTCCCCTAACATAAACTTTACACCTTGCCTAATCTCTTCCTCTAGGCTCACCTTTTCCCTTGCCTAAACTTTTCCCTGGTCTAATCTTTTCCCCTGGCCTAACCCTTTCCCTTGGCCCTTGGCCTTACCTTTGCCCTAGCGTAACGTATTTACTTAGCCTAACCTTTTCCCTTGGCTTAACCTTTTCCCCTGCCTAAACATTTGCCCTGGCCTAACCTTTTCCCCTAGCCTACCCTTTTCCCCTAATCTAAACTTTTCCCCAAGCCTGAATCTTTCCCCTAGCCTAAACCTTGCCCCTAACCTAAATGTTTTCCCTTAGCCTAATGTTTTCCCTAGCCTATTCTTTCCCTTAGCCTAACCTTCACCCTTATCCTAACCTTTCCCCTGAGCCTAAACCCTTCCCCAGACTAACCTTTTCCCTTCGCCAAACATTTTCGGCTGGCCTAACCTTTTTCCCTAGCCTAACCTTTCCCCAACCTAACATTTCTGCCTATCCTAACCTTTTCCCTTGCCTTAACATTTTCCCCTGGCCTAACCTCTTCCCCTAGCCTAACTTTTTCCCTTAGCCTAACCAGACTCCTAGCCTAAAGCTTCCTTTAGTATAACTTTTTTTCCCTAGACTAACCTTTTCCCTTGACCTATCCTTTTCCTTGAAATAGCCTTTTCCCTTAGCCTAACCTTTTCCCCACCCCAACATTCTCCCCATGCCTAATATTTTCCCCTAAACTGTTTCCCCTAGCCTAACGTTTCCCTTTGCCCAAACCTTTCACTTAGCCTTAACTTTACCCCTAGCCTAACCTTTTCCCCTGGCCCAAACGTGTCCCTATCTTCACCTTTTCCCCTAGCCTAACCTTTTCCTTGATCTATCCATTTCCCTGACTTAACTTAATCCCCTGGCCTAAGCTTTTCCTTTAGACTAAGCTTTTCCCGTAGCCTAACCTTTTCCCCGGCCTTACCCTTTCCCAAAGCCTAACCTGACCCCTATCCTTTCCCCTAGGCTAACATTTTTGCCTAGAATAAACGTTTCACTTGGCTTATCCTTTTCTCTGAGCTAATCTTTTCCTCTGGCCTAACCTTTTCGCCCTGCCTAACCTTTTCCCCTAGCCTTAACTTTTCCACTAGTCTAACCTTTCCCCCTGTCCTTACCTATTCCCCTGGCCTAACCTTTTCCCTTAGCCTAAGCTTTTCCCCTAGCCTAACCTCTTCCTGACCCAACCTTTTCCCATAGCCTAATGGTTTCCCCCGCCTAAACTTTTCTACTAGCTTAATGTTTTCCCCTAATCTAATCCTTCCCCTAGCCTACTCTTTCCCCTAGACTAACCGCTTCAACTAGCCCAACTTTTTCCTCTAACCTAAACTTCACTCTGGCCTAAACTTTCCCCCTAGCCTTAACCTTTCCCCTAGCCTAACCTTTTCCCCTGGCCTAACCTTTTCCTTTAGCCTAACATTTCCCACTAGCCTAACGTTTTCCCCTTCCCTAACGTTTTCTCCTAGTCTAACCTTTCCCCTAGCCTATTCTTTCCCCTAGTCTAACCCCTTTCCCTAGGCTTACTTTTCCCCTCTCCTAACCTTTTCTGCTCACCTGACATTCTCCCCTAGCCTAAAATTTTCCTCTAACCTCACGTTTCCTCTAGCCTAATCTTTCCCTTAGCTTAATCTTTTTCCCTCGCCTAACCTTTTTCCCTACTTTGTCCATTTCCCACAGTCTATCCTTTTCCCAGTCTAACCTATTCCCCTAGCCTACCCTTTCCCCTCCCTTAACCTTTTGCCCTATCCTAAACTTTCCCCTCACCTAACCTTTTGCCCTAGCCTAACATTTTCCCTGATGTAACATTTTCCCCTACCCTAAACTTTTCCGCAGCCCTAAACCTCTGCCCTGCCCTAAACATTTCCACTGGCCTAAGCTTTTCCCCTAACCTAAAGTTTTCCCCTAGTCCAACCTCTCCCTGGCCTAACCTTTTCCCCCAGCCTAACCATTTACCATAGCCTAACCTTTGCCCTGGCCTAAACCTTTCCCTGACTTAACCTTTTCCCCTAGCCAAAACATTTCCCTAAGACTAACCTTTTCCCCAAGACTAACTTTTTCCCTGGCCTAAACTTTTCCCCTAGCCTAACAATTTACCATGACCTAACCTTTTTCCCCAGATCAATCATTTTCCATAGTCTACCTTTCACCGGCCTAACCTTTTACCCTAGTCTAACCTTTTCTCCTGGCCTCAACTTTTCCCATACCCTCTCCTTTCCCCCAGCCTAACCTTTTTCATGATCTTAGCTTTTCCCCAGTCTAACCTTTTCCCCTAGCCTAACTCTAACCCCTAGCCTAAGCTTTTCCCTTAAACTAACCTTTACACCTAGCCTAACCTTTTTCCAAAGGCTTACCTTTCCCTCTGGCCTAACCTTTCCCCCTGGCCTAACCTTTTCCCCTAGCATAACTTATTCCCAACTTAAACTTTTGTCATGGCCTAACCTTTCCCCGGCCTATCCCTTCCTATAACGTAACGTATCCCTTAAACTAAGCTTTACATCTGCCTAACCCATGCCCTCCTGGCCTTGCCCCGAGGCCTTTGTGTTCTAGGTTGGGCCCACCTGCCTTTGCCTTGCAGGTTGGACCCCTTCCCACCTTTGCCTTCCAGGCCCAGACCCCGAGCCCATCTCGTTCCAGGTTTGGTCTCCCTAACTTTGACTTCCAAGCTTGGCCCCAAAGCCTTCACATTCCAGGTTTGCCCCCTCGCCCCCGCCTTTGCCTTACTGACCTATCCCCGAAGCCTTCTCATTCCAGGTTGCCCCCCATTCCAGGCTTGGCCCCGAACCTTTCTCATTCCAGGTTGGGCCTACTTTGCCACAGTCTTCCACGCCTGGACCCAAACCCTTCCCGTTCCAAACTGGCTCCCCCTCCTTTTCCTTCTAAGCCTGGCCCCAAAGCCTTCTCGTTCCAGGTTGGGCCACCCTGCCTTTGCCTTCCAGGCCTGGCCTTGAACACTTCTCGTTCCAGGTTTGGCCCCTGCCTTTGTCTTTGAGGTTGGACACCCCCACCATTTCCTTCCAGGACTGGCCCCGAAACCTTCTCATTACAGGATGGGCCCTCCTGCCTTTGCCTTCCTGACCTGGCCCCGAAGACTTCTCATCCTAGTTTGCTCCCACCCCTTTGACTCCAGGTCTGGCCCCGAGCCTTTCTCGTTCCAGTTGGGGCCACCCCCGCCATTGCCTTCCAGGCCTGGCCCCAAGCACTTCTCATGCACGGTTGGTTCCCACTGCCTTTGCCTTACATGCCTGGCCACGAACTCTTCTCATTCCTGGTTTGGTCCCCCTGCCTTTGCCATAGAGGCATGACCCTGAAGCTTTCTCATTCCAGGTTGCCCCCCGCAGCATTTGCCTTCCAGGTTGGACTCACCCTCCTTTGCCTTGCAGGCTTGGTTCCAAACCCTTCTTGTTTCAGGTTTGGTCCCCCCGGCCTTTGCCTTCGAGGTTGGACACCCCCACCGTTTCCTTCCAGGCCTGGCCCCGAACCCCTTTCGTTCAAGGTTGTGCTGCTCCACCTTTGCCTTCCAGGAATGGCCCCGAACCCTTCTTGTTCCAGGTTTGGCACCCCCAACCTTTGCCTTCCTGGCCTGGCTCCGAAGCATTCGCGATCCAGTTTGGACCCCTGCACCTTTGAGTTCCCAGCCTGGCCCCCCAGCCTTTGACATCCAGGCCTTGCCCCTAACCCTCCGAGTTCCTTGTTGGGCCCCCACACTTTAGCCTTCTAGACCTGGCCCCAAAGGCTTCTTATTACAGATTTGGCCCCCTGCCTTTGCTTTCCAAGCCTGACTCTGAAACATTAGTGATCCAGGTTTGCGCTCCCAATCATTTGCCTGCCCGGCCTGGCCCGTAGCCTTCTCGTTCCAGGTTTGCCTGCCCTCCCCGCCTTTGCCTTCCAGGCCTGGCCCTGAACGCTTCTTGTTCCAGATTGGACCAACCCCACCACTGCCTTCCCAGCCTGGCCCCGAACCCTTCTTGTTCCAGGTTTGCCCCCACCCCGCTTTTGCCTTTCCCAGCCTGGCCACCCTCCTTTGCCTTCCAGGCCTCACCCCCTACCCTTCTTGTTTGAGTTTGGACCTTCTGCCTTTGCCTTCCCGGCCTGAGCCCAAACCTTTCTCATTCCAGGTTGGGCCCCGCAGCCTTCACCTTGCAGGTTGGGCCACCCAGCCTTTGCTTTCCAGGTTGGACCCCCCACCCTCCACGGCCTTCCAGGCCTGGGCCTGAACACTTCTCTTTCCAGGTTTGGCCTCCCCGGCCTTTGCTTTCCAGGTTTGGCACCAAACCCTTCTCATTCCAGGTTGGACCTCCTGCCCCCCACGGCCTTCTAGGCCTGGCCCCGATGCCTTCGTGTTCCAGGATTGGCTTCCCTGCCTTGCCTTCCAACCCTGGCCTCAAAACCTTCTCTTTCCATGTTTGTCCCCCCGCCCCCCCCACCCCGAAGACTTCGCATTCCAGGTTGGGCCCCCCAGCCTTTGCCTTCCCACCCTGGCCCTGAAGACTTCTCATTCCAGGTTGGGCCCACCAGCCTTTGGCTTCCAGGCCTGGCCCCGAATCCTTTTCATTCCATGTTTGGCCCCCGACACCTTTGCCTGCGAGGTTGGACAGCCATGATGTTTCCTTCCAGGCCTGGCCCTGAACCTTTCTCGTTCCAGGTGGGGACCCCTGCCATTTTCTTCTAGGCTTGGCCCCAAAGCCTTCTCATTCCAGGTTGCCCCCCCCACTTGATTCCAGGCTTGGCTCCTAAAATTTCTTGTTCATGGTGGGCCCCCCCTTCCCAGCCATTGTCTTCCATGCCTGGCCATGAACACTTCTCATTCCAGGTTTGGTCCCCCCACCTTTGCCTTCCAGCCTGGTCCCAAACACATCTCATACCAAGTAGGGCCGTCCACCCTTTGCCTTCAGGTTTGGTCCCACTGCCTTTGCCTTCCAGGTTGGGCCCCCTGACTTTTGCCTTCCAGGACTAGCCCCAAACAGCGTGGCTCAGTGGAAAGAGCACGGGCTTTGGAGTCAGAGGTCATGGGTTCGAATCCTGGCTTGGCCACTTGTCAGCTGTGTAACTGTGGGTGTCACTTAACTTCTCTGTGCCTCAGTTACCTCATCTGTAAAATGGGGATTAAGACTGTGAGCCCCACATGGGACAACCTGATTCCCCAGCGCTTAGAACAGTGTTCTGTACATAGTAAGCGCTTAACAAATACCAACATTATTATTATTATTATTGTTATTATTATTATTCTTCTCATTCCAGGTTTGCCTCCCCGCCCCTGCCCAACACTTTTGCCTTTCCTGAGTGCCCACCTGCTTTTGCCCTCCAGGCCTGGCCCTGAACCCTTCTTGTTCGAGGTTGGGCTTCCCTGCCTTTGCCTTGCTTGCTGGGACACCCCACCTTTGCTTTCCACGTTGTCCCCCTCCCCACCCCACAGTCTTGGCCTTCCAGGCCTGGCCCTGAACTCTTCTCATTCCAGGTTGGACCCCTGGGCTTTTGAGTTCCTGGCCTGGCCCCCAGGCCTTTGCCTTCCAGGTCTAGCCCCAAAGCTTTCTCGTTCCAGGTTTGGCTCTCCAGCCTCTGCCTTCCCGGCCTGGGCCAGCCTTCTATATTCAGGTTAGATACCCTGGCCTTTGCCTTCTAGTTTGGCGCCGAACCCTTCTCGTTCCAGGTTGGTCCCACCCTCCTTTGCCTTCCAGGTTGGACTCTCCCATCATTTGCTTCCAGGCTTGGCCCCGAAGCCTTCTCGTACCTGGTTGGGCCCCCGGGCCTTTCCCCTCTAGGTTTGGGTACCCTCACCTATGCGTTCCAGGCCTAGCCCCAAAGCCTTCTCATTCCAGGTTTGGTCCTCCCACATTTGCCTTGCAGGCCTGACCCCGTACCATTTTGTTCCAGTTTAGGTTCCCCAGTATTTGCCTTCTAGTTTTACCCTTCAGCCTTTCCCTTGCACATTTGGCTCCAAACCCTTTTCTTTCCAGTTTAGCACTCCCAGCCCTCGCCTTGCAGGTTTGGCCCCGAACCCTTTTCATTCCAGTTAGTTGCCTCCAGATTTGCCTTTCAGGACTGACCCCGAACCCTTCTGATTACATTTTGGGACCCCCAGCCTTTGTCTTCCAAATTGCCCCCCCAAGCCTTTGCCTTGCAGATTTGCCTCCAAACGTTTTTCGTTCCTGTTTCCCCCCCACCCCCCACTCCAGTCTTTGTTTTGGAGGTTTGGCCCCAAACCCTTTTCATTCCGGTTTGGGCCCCCTAGCCTTGCCTTGAAGGTATGGCCCCAAACCCTTTTCGTACCAGTTTTGGGCCCCCTGCTTTTGCCTTCCATGCCTGGACTCAAACTCTTCTTATTCCATTTTAGGACCCCTAGCCTTTGTCTTCCAGATTTTCCCCTGAGCTTTTGCCTTGCAAGCCTGGGTCCGAACCCTTTTCGTTCCACTTTTGCCCCTCCAACCTTTGACTTGCAGGTTTGGCCCTGAACCCTTTTGGTTCCATTTTGGGTCCGCTAGCCTTCTATTTGCAGGCCTGTTCCCAAACACTTTTGGTTCCAGTTTGGGTCCCCCAGTTTTTGCCTTCCAATTGTGCCCGCGCCCCCGCAGCCCGTGTCTTGCAGGTTTGGTCCCCAACCCTTTTCATTTAAATTTTGCCCCCCAGCCTTTGCCTTGCAGGTTTTGGCCCAAACCCTTTTTGTTCCAGTTTGGACCCCGCAATTTTTGCCTTTCAGGTTTGGCCCCGAATGCTTTTCATTCCAGTTTGGGCCCTGCAGCCTTTGCCTTGCAGGTTGCCCCCCCCCCAACCCCCACCCCCCTCCAGCCTTCGTTTTGCAAATCTGACCCTGAACCCTATTCATTCCAGTTAGGACTCCACAGCTTTTGCCTTGCAGGTTTGCCCCTACCCAACCTTTGTCGTGCAGGTTGGCCCTGAAATTTTTCATTCCAGTGTCGGCCCTGCCGCATTTGCCTTGCAGATTTGATCCTTAACCATTTTGGTTCCAGTTTGGGCCCCGCAACCTTTGCCTTACCAGTTTGGCCCCCAATCCTTAAAGTTTCAGTTTTGCCCCCTCAGAGTTTCCTTGCAGGTTTGTCCCCCAAAACCTGGAGCTGCAGATTTGGCCCCAACCCTTTTTGTTCAGGTTAGGGACTCCACAGCCTTTGCTTTGCAGGTTTGACTCTCAACCCTTTTTGTTCTTGTTTGGTCCCCTCAGAGATTGCCTTGCAAATTTCTCCAAGAACCTTTTTCACTTAAGTTTGGGTCCCTCAGCCTTTACCTTGCAGCTTTGGCCCTTAACCTTTTTCGTTTCAATTTGGGCCCCACAGCCATTGCCTTGCAGGTTTGGGCCCAAATCCTTCTGGTTACAGTCTGGGCACGGCAGCCTGTGCCTTGCAGGTTTGGCTCAGAATCCATTTGATTTCACTTTGGGCCCCGCAGCCTTTGCCTTGTAGGTTGGTCCCCCCAGCTTTTGCCTTGCTTGTTTGGACCTGAACTCTTTTTGTTCAGGATGGGGCTGCTCAGCCTTTGCCTTGCAGGTTTGACCCCGAACCTTTTAGGTTCCACTTTGGGTCCTCTAGAGTTTGCCTTGCAGGATTGGACCCGAAACAGTTTCATTTCAGTTCAGGTCGCTCTTGCCTTGCAGGTTTGACCCCGAACCCTTTTGGTTCCAGTTTTGGCCCCGCAATCTTTGCCTTGGAGGTTTAACCCCCGAGCCTTTGCATTGCAAGTTTGGCCCCTTCCCCTTTTCGTTCAGGTTTGGGCCCTGCAGCCTTTGCCTTGCAGATTTGGCCCTGAACCATTTAGGTTCCACTTTGGGTCCCCTGGAGTTTGCCTTGCAGGATTGGCCATGAAACGGTTTCATTTCAGTTTGCATCCCACAGCCTTTATCTTGCAGGTTTGGCCCCGAATCCTATTTCTTCAAGTTTGAGGCCCGCAGCCTTTGCCTTGCAAATTTGGCCCCGAGCGCTTTTCATTCCAATTTGGGTCCCGCAGACTTTGACTTGCATGTTGGGCCTGGATGCTTTTGTTTCCACATTGGGCCCCACAGCCTTTGCTTTAGAGGTATGGCCCACAGCCTTTGCCTTGCAGCTTTAGCCCCGAACCCTTTTGGTACCAGTTGGGCCCTGCAGCCTTTGCCTTGCACGTTTGTCCCCAAACACTTTTGGTTCAGTTTGGGCTCCACCGTCTTTGCCTTATAGGTTTGGCCCCAAACCATTTTGGTTCCAGTTTGAGCACCCTAGAGCTTGCCTTGCAGGTTTGGCCCCTATCCCTTTGGCCCCTATCCCTTTTGGTTCCAGTTTGAGCCACAGTCTTTGCACTGTAGGTTTGCCCCACCCCCCCAAGCTTTGCATTGCATGTTTGGCCCCCAACCCTTTTTGTTCCAGTTTGTGTCCCCCAGACTTTGCCTAGCATATTGGGCCCCAAATCCTTGTCATTTAGGTTTGGGTCAGGTAGCCTTGGCTTGCAGGTTGGGCCCAGAACCCTTTTCGTTCCAGCTTGGGTGAGGCAGCCTTTCCCTTGCAGGTTTGACCCAAACATTTTTGGTTCCAGTTTGGGCCTCCTATAGTTTGCCTTGCAGGTTTGGCTCTCAACCATTTTTGTTCAGTTTGGGCCCCGCAGCCTTTGCCTTACACGTTGGGCCCTGGACTCTTGGTTTCAGTTTGGGCCCTGTAGCCCTTGCCTTGGAGGTTTGCCACATCAGACATTGCCTTGCAGGTTTGTCCCTGAACCCTTTTGGTTCCAGTTTGGACCCTGCATGCTTTGCCTTTCAGGTTTGCCCCCGAACCCATTTCTTTCCAGATTGGGTCCCCAGTCTTTGCCTTGCAGGTTTGGCCCTGAACCCGTTCTGTTCAGGTTTGGCCCCCCCAGACTTTGCCTTGAAGGTCATGTCCCGAACCCTTATGGTTCCAGTTTGGGCACCCTAGAGTTTGTCTTGCAGGTTTGACCCCAAAGCCTCTTCGTTCAAGTTTGAGTCCCGCAACCTTTGCATTGCATGTTTGGTCCTGAAGCCTTTTCCTTTCAGTTTGGGCCCTGCAGCCTTTGCCTTGCAGGTTTGTCCCTAAACCCTTTGGGTTCCAATTTGGGCCCTGCAGTCTTTCCCTTGCAGGTCTGGCCCCGAACTGTTTTGGTTCCACTTTGGAACCCCTGGAGTTTGCCTTGCAGGTTTATCCCTGAACCCTTTTCGTTCATGTTTGGGCCCCTGCAGCCTTTGCCTTGGAGGTTTGGCTCCCAAACCTTTTTGTTCCAGTTTGTCACCCCCATAGTTTGCCTTTTAGGTTTGTCCCCAAATCCTTTTCGTTTCAGTTTGGGTCCTACAGCCTTTGCCTTGAAGGTTTGGCCCCGAACACTTTTTGGTTTCAGTTTGGGCCCCGTGGACTTTGTCTTGGAGGTTTGGCCCTGAACTCTTTTGGTTCCACTTTAGGCCCCACAGCCTTTGTCTTGCAGGTTTGGCCCCGAACCCATTAGTTTCCAGGTGGGATCCCTAGAGTTGGCCTTGCAGATTTGGCCCTGAACCCTTTTCATTCAGGTTTGGGCCCCGCAGCCTTGGCTATGCAGGTTTGTCACTGAAACTATTCGTTCCAATTTGGGGCCCGCAGAGTTTGCCGTGCAGGTCAGGCCTGGAACCCTTCTCTTTCCACTTTGGGCTCTGCAGCTTTTGTCTTGAAGGTCCCCCCCGCCCCCCCGCTCCAATCCTTTGCCTTGCAGATTGTCCCCAAACCCTTTTGGTCCCAGTTTAGGCACCACAGCCTTTACCTTGCAGGTTTGGTCCTGAACCTCATTCCATTTCAGTTTGGGGCCTTTGCCTTGAAGTTCAGGAGCCTTTGCCTTGAAGGTCAGAACACGTTGCTTGGCCCCCGCAGAGTTTGCCTTGCAAGTAATGCCCCGAAACCTTTGGTTCTAGTTTGGGCTCCACAGGCTTTGCCTTTCAGGTTTGCCCCCCGAATCTTTGCTTTGCAGGTTTGGTCCGGAACACTTTTGGTTCCAGTTTGGCCCTCACTCAGAGTTTGCCTTGCAAGTTTGGCCCAGAACCCTTTCGGTTCCAGTTTAGGCCTCCTCAAATTTTCCTTCCAGGATTGGCCCCTAACCCTTTTCATTCAGGTATGAACCCCTCAGCCTTTGCCTTGCAGGTTTGGCCCCTAACCTTTATCGTTCAGGTATGGGCCCCACAGCCTTTACCTTGCAGGTTTGTCCCCACCAGCTTTTGCCTTGCAAGTTTGGCCCAAACTCTTTTCATTCAGGTTTGGGCCCTGCAGCCTTCGCCTTGCAGGTTTTGCCCTGAACAGTATTCATAAAAATTTGGGCCCTGCAGCCTTTGTCTTGCAGGTTTGACTCCCCCAACCCTTTTTGTTCCAGTTTGGCCCCCGCAGAGTTTGCCTTGCAGCTTTGGCCCCTGCCCACTTCATTTCAGTTTGTTCCCCACAGCCTTTGCCTTACAAGTTTGGCCCTGAACCCTTTTCGTTCCAGTTTAGGTCCCACAGACTTTGCATTGCAGGTTAGGCCCCAAACCCATTTCAGTTTGGGACCTGCAACCTTTGCCTTGAAGGTCTGGATCCGAACTCTTTTGGTACCAGCTTGGGCCCCTCAGAGTTTGCCTTGGAGGTAATGCCCCGAACCCTTTGAGTTCCAGTTTGGGACCCCTAGAATTTGCCTTGCAGGTTTGTCCCCGAACACTTTTGGTTCCAGTTTGCCCCCGTAGTCTTTGCCTTGCAGGTTTGCCCCCCTGACTGTTTGCCTTGCATATTTGGCCCCAAACCGTTTTCATTTCACTTTGGGTTCCCCAGGCTTTGCTTTGCAGATTGGGTCTCGAATGCTTCTCGTTCCAGTTTGGGCCCCCCTTAGAGGTTGCCTCACAGGTTTGGCCCCTTACCCTTTTCGTTCAAGTTTGGACCCTGCAGCCTTTGCCTTGCAGGTTTGCCTGCCCCTCCCCCCACCCCCGACAATATCTTTGGCTTGCAGGTTTGACCCCGAACACTTCTGGTTCCAGTTTGGGCCCCCTCGAGTTTGAGTAGCAGGTTTGGCCCGAGATCTTTTTTGTTCACATTTGAGCCCTGCAGCCTTGGCCTTTCAGGTTTGGCCCTGAACCCTTTGCATTCCAGTTTGGGCCCCACAGACTTTGCCTTGCAGGTTGAGTCCATAACCCCTTTTATTCAAGTTTGGGCCAGGAAGCCTTTGCCTTGCAGGTTTGGTCCCGAACCCCTTTGGTTCCAGTTTGGGTCCTGCAAACCCTGCCTTGCGGGTTTGGCCGGAAACGCTTTTGGTTCTAGTTTAAGCCCCGCAGCCTTTGCCCTGCAGGTTTGTTCCTCCAGCCTTTGCCTTGCAGGTTTGGCCCCGAATGCTTTTCATTCCAGTTTAGGTCCTGCAAACTTTGACTTGCAGGTTTGTCCCCAAACCCTTTCATTCAGGTTTGGGCCCTGGAGCCTTTGCATTGCAGGTTTGGCCGTGGTCCCTTTTCATTTCAGTTTGGGCCCCGCTAAATTGGCCTTGCAGCTATGGCCTCGAACTCTTTTGGTTCCAGTTTGGGCCCTGCAGCCTTTGCCTTGCAGATTTGTTCCCCCAGCCTTTGCCTTACAGGTTTGACCCTGAACCCTTTTCATTCAGGTTTGGGCCCCGCAGCCTTTGCCTTGCAGCTTTGGCCCTGAGCCCTTTTGGTTCTAGTTTAAGCACTGCATCCTTTGCCTAGCAGGTTTGGCCCCGAATCCTTTTGGTTCCACTTTGGGCCCCAGTCTTTGCCTTGCAGGTTTGGCCCTGAGCCCTTTTCATTTAGGTTTGGGCATTGCAGCCTTTGCCTTGCAGGTTTGGCTCCCGATTCTTTTTGTTCCAGTTTGTCCCCCCGAGAGTTTGCCGTGCAGGTTTGTCTCTGAACACTTTTCATTTCAATTTGGGTCCTGCAAACTTTGCCTTGCAGGTTTAGCCCCGAACACCTTTGGTACCAGTTTGCCCCCCTCCCCCAGAGTTTGCCTTGCAGATTTGACCCGAACCTTTTTGTTTCCAGTTTAGGCCCCCTACAGTTTTCCCCCACATCTGTTTCTTTGCGGCTTTGGCCCTGAATCCTTTTGGTTCCACTTGGGGCCCCGCAGCCTTTGCCTTGCGGGTTTGCCCTCCATCCTTTGCCTTGCAGCTTTGGCCCTGGACCCTTATGGTTGCACTTTGGGACCTGCAGCCTTTGCCTTGCAGCTTTGGCCCCGAACCCTTTCGATTCCAGTTTCGGCCCCTAGGTTTTGCCTTGCAGATTTGGCCCAGAACCCTTTTTGTTCAGGTTTGTGCACCCCAGACTTTGCCTTTCAGCTTTGACCCCAAACCCTTTTGGTTCCAGTTTTGGGCCTACAGTCTTTGCCTTGAAGTTTTGGCCCCGACCCCTTTTGATTTCAGTTTAGGCCCCGCAGCCTTTGCCTTGCAGGTATTGGTCCCTAACCCTTTTTGTTCCAGTTTGGCCCCACTCAGGTTTTCCTTACAGAATTGGTTCTGAACACTTTTCATTTAGGTTTGGGCCGCAAACCCCTCTCGTTCCAGTTTGGGCCAGGCAGCCTTTGCCTTTCAGTTTTTCCCCCCTAGCCTTTACCTTGCAGCTTTGGTCTCCAACCCCATTTTGTTCCAATTTGGCCCCTGTTGAGTTTGCCTTCCAGGTTTGGCCCAACCCATTTTGTTTCAGTTTGGGTCCCACAGCCTTTGCCTTGCAGGTTTGGCCCAGAACTCTTTTGGTACCAGTTTGCTGCCTCCTCCCCCCCCCCCTCTCCCCCGGCACACAGAGTTTGCATTGCAGGTCTGGCCCCAAACTCTTTTCATTCAGTTTTGGGCCCCGCAGCTTTTCCCTTGCAGGTTTATCCCTGAACCCTTTTCTTTCCAGTTTGGGGCCTTTGCCTTGCACATTTGGGGGTGATTACACCCTTTTTTTTCCTTCCCTGTCCTCCTATCCAGCATCAGGGTCTCTAGAGGAATGTGGCTCCCATGGGCTGGAGGGGCTCAGATTTCTCCCTGCCCCATCAACTTTGATGGGCAGGGCTACGGGGTAAGGCAGGACCCTCTAGGCCCAAGAGAGAAGGAGGGGGCAGCATGGGTTGGAGTTGGGAAGGGGCTCAGATTGGAGGATGTCCTAGTTTCCACTACCGAGTCAGTCTAGTGAATCAATAGATATCTATATATAAATAAAATTATAGATTTATAAATAAGAGCTGTGGGGCGGGGAAGGGGGGGAAAGAGCAAAGTTGTGCCAGTCATGGTGACACAGAAGGGAATGGGAGCTGAGGAAAAGTGGGGCTTAGACTGGGAAGGCCTCTTGGAGGAGATGCACCTTCAGTAGGGCTTTGAAGGGAGGAAGAGCAATTGGCGGTTTTGAAGAGGGAGGCACAAAGCAGTCATGTGAATCAATCTGTCATATTGAAGTGTTCCGGGTGCGAGGTAGGACGTGGGCCAGGGAATCGGCAGTGAACCGGGGAGATGGAGGGACAGTGAAAAGGTTAGCACCAGAGGAGTGGAGTGTGTGGTCTGGGATGTAGAAGGAGAGAAGGGAGGTGAGGTAGGAGGGGTCAAGGTGTTGCAGAGCTTTAAAATCAATAGTAACGAGTTTTTGTTTGATACGGAGATGGATAGGCAACCACTGAAGACTTTTGAGGACAGGGATGACATGTCCAGAACGTTTCTGGTGAAACACGCTGCTGTTTCACCAGACATGCTTGTGAAGCAGCATGGCTCAGTGGAAAGAGCACGGGCTTTGGAGTCACAGGTGATGGGTTTGAATCCCGGATCGGCCACTTGTCAGCTGTGTGACTTTGGGCAAGTCACTTAACTTCTCGGTGCCTCAGTTCCCTCCCTCAGTTCCCGCTTAGAACAGTGCTCGGCACATAGTTAGCGCTTAGCAAATACCAACATTATTATTTCTGTAGAAAAGTAAACCCTATTGGTTAATCTCCCATGTGGCCTCTTTGGCCAGGTCCATCTGTGGAGCCAAACTACCTTCCTCTAGTTAACAAGGCAGGAGATGGAGAGAGAAGACAAAAATCTGTTGAGAAACCAGCTGGCTCTGATCCCCACCTGCATAACAACAATCTTGGTGGCATTTGTTAAATGCCCACTATGTGCCCAGCACTGTACTAACCCCTGGGTAGACTCAAGATTATCAAATCAGGCTCAGTCCCTGTCCCACATGGAACTCACAATATAAAAAGAAAAATTTTAAAGGGAAGAGATATTGAATTACTATTTCATGATTATTATTATTTTCATTATCAATAATAAGGGCATTAGTGAAGCATTTACTATGTGCCAGGCACTGTACCAGGAGGTAGGGTTGAAGTGAGCAAATCGAGTTGGACACAGGCCCTGTCCCATGTGGAGCTAATACCCTGACTTCCGAGTACTTTTTTTTTCCTATTTTGAATGGCAAAATATCCTTATTATAGTCACTTTTTTGGATGCTGGTATTTCTGGGTGCTGCAGAAAGTCTATCCAAATGTTTGTGGAAGTGTTATAATTGTTATAAAATCATGATAAACTCACAATCAATCAATGGTATCCAGTGCTTACTGTGTGCAGAGCACTGTACAAAGCACTTGAGGGAGCCCAATACATCTTAATTGGAAGACAGGTTCCCCGCTCACAATGAGCTTACAGTCTAGATGGGGAGACAGATATTAATATAAATTCTAGAGAGGGGAAATAATAGAATGGAAGCATAATTTATGACTTTATGATAGTGTTCGGAATGAACAAGCTTTTCACACTCTCTCGTGGCAGATGGTTAGAGAGATGGTTTTGGGAGTCATTCATACAGATGTAGTAGCTGAAGCCATGTCATTATTGTTATAATGGCATTTAAGTGCTAAGCAGTGTGGCCTAATGGAGAGAGTCTGGGCCCGGGGGTCAGAAGGACCTGGCTTTTGATTCCAGCTCTGTCACTTGTCTGCTATGTGACCTTGAGTGAGTCACTTCACTTCCCTCTACCTCAGTCACCTCATTTGTAAAATGGGGTTAAGGACTGTCAGCCCCACATAGGACATGGTCTGTTTACAACCTCATTAGCCTGTATCTACTTCCGTGCTTAAAACAGTGCATGCTACATGGTAAGTACTTAACAAATGCCATCACAGCCACAGAACTAAATGCGGGTAGATACTGGTTAATCCAGTCCTGCATTCCCTCCCCTCAACGAGTTTAAAATAGGGATTAAGACTGTGAGCCCCATGTGGGGCACGGACTTTGTCCAACCTAATCAGCTCATATCTGCCCCAGCACTTAAAACAGTGTGTGGCACATAATAAAGGGCTTAACAAATACCATTGGAACAAAAGGAGCAGTCAGAAAGTGGAATGAAAGTCTTAGTCCTCACTGAAAAGAATTTCCAAGGCATTTCTCATCCTCTTTTCTACTACAAACATCTGGGTAAGCTCACTGTGGACAGGGAACATGTCTACCAACTCTTTTGTATTGTTCTCTCCCATGCGCTTAGTCCACTGCTCAGCACACAGTAAGCACTCAATAAGTACTGTTGATTGACTCTAGACCATCTCTCTAAGCTGTAAGCGCCCAATAAATTCCATCAATTTGATTGATCAAGTGGTTAAAGGCCAGGGGAATTGTGTGTCTGTTGGACTTCCCGAGTGGAGCTCATCACTGATTAATTCATGGGAAGAGTCTATGCATCATCAACTAGTCGCCTGCTCTGTGAACCTGATGCCAAAGGACTTTTCCTAATGTTCATGGCTTGTTTGCTGCAGTCAGGGCCTGTTTGACTTCAGAAAACTGACATTTCCCAACGCAGCTCCTGTCAGCAGAAGCCTCTCGTTCCAGCTTGGGCACCTCCGCCTTTGACTTGCCGGCCTGGCCCCCACTTTTGTCTTTCTGCTCTGTCCCCAAACCTTTCATGTTCGGGGTTGGACCCCTCTGCCTTTGCCTTCCCGACCTGGCCCCAAACACTTCTCATTCCATTTTGGGCTCCCACGTCTTTGCCTTGCTGGTTGGACACCCCCCGCCCCCTCCACCGCCCCACACCATTGCCTTCCAGGCTGGGCCCTGAACCCTTCTCATTCCAGGTTTGCCCTCCCCCCGGCCCCCGGCCTTTACCTCCCTGGTCTGGCCCTGAAGCCTTTGCGTTCCAGGTTTGGCCCCCCAGCCTTTGCCTTCCCGACCTGGCTCCAAACCCTTCTTGCTCCAGGTTGGGCCACCTGCCTTTGCCTTTCAGGCCTGGCCCCAAAGCCTTCTCGTTCCAGTTTTGCCCACCCCCAACCTTTGCCTTCCAGGTTTGGCCTCCCCGCCTTTGCCTTCCAGGTTGGACCCACGACATTTGCCCTCCAGGTCTGGCCCTGAACACTTCTCTATCCAGGTTTGTCCCCACCAGCTTTTGCCTTCCCGGCCTCTCCCCCGCTTAGCCTTTGCCTTCCATCCCCTGCCCCGAACTCATTTCGTCAAGACTGAGCCTCCCTGCCTTTACCTTCCAGGTCTGGCCACAAACCCTTCTCATTCCAGGTTTGGTCCCTACGCATTTTCCTTCCAGACCTAGCCCCTAACCCTTCTCTTTCCTGGTTGAGCTCCCTCATCTTTGCCTTCCAGGCCTGGCCTTGAACCCATCTCGTTACAGATTAGACCCCTACGCCTTTGTCTTCCCAGACTGGCCCTGAAGACTTCTCACTCCAGGTTTGCCCCACCAGCCTTTGATTTCCCGCCTAGCCCTGAAGCCTTCGCATCCCATGTTTGCCCCCTACCAGCCTTTGCCTTCCCGGTCTGGCCCCGAAACATTCGGGTTTCAGGTTTGGCCCCCTGACCTTTGCCTTCCCAGCCTGGCCATGAAGGATTCTTGTTCCAGGATGGGACCCACCCACCCCCGCTGCTTTAGCCTTCCAGGCCTGGCCCTGAAACCTTCTCATTCCAGGTTTGCCACCCCCTCCCCTCCCCCCCCCCGACAGCCCGCCTTTGCCTCCTAGCCCTGGCACCGATTCCTTCTCTTTCTCAGTTTATTCCCCCCACCTTTGCCTTCCAGGCCTGGCCCCAAATGCTTCTCATTCCAGGTTGGACCCCCGGCCTTTGCCTTGAGGTTGGACCCCACCGCCTTTGCCTTCCAGGCCAGGTTCCGAACACTTCTTGTTCCAGGTTGGGCCCCCACGCCTTTCCTTTCCCTTTTGGACCCCCCACCTTTTCCTTACAGGCCTGGCCCCGAACACTTCTCATTCAAGGTTGGACCTCCACCTTTGCCTTCTAGATTTGGACCCTCGCCTTTGCCTTCCAGGTTGGGCCCCCCAACCTTTGCCTTTCAAACCTGGCCCCAAACCATTCTCGTTCTAGTTCCCCCCACCCCGGCCTTTGGCTTTCATTCCCAGCCCACACCCAACACCCATGCCCCCCACCCCCACCCTGTGCCTTTGCCTCACAGTCCTGGCCCCGAACCCTGGTTCTGAACCTTCTTGTTCCAGGTTGATCCCCCCAGCCCTTCCCTTCCAAATTTGGTCCCCCTTCCTTTCTTCTCCAGTTGGGCCCCCACGCCTTTACTTTCCAGGACTGTCCCTAACCTTTCTCGTTCCAGGTTTCCCCTGCCTAATCTTTGCCCCTACCTTATCATTTTTACCAGGCCTAACCTTTGGCCCTAGCCTAGCCTTTTCCCCTGACCTAACCTTTTCCCACAGAATAATCTGACCTCTAGTCTAACCTTTATCCTAGCCTAACCATGACCCCTAGCCTAAACCTTCCCTTGGTCCCGAGAAGCGGCGTGGCTAAGTGGCAAGAGCCCGGGCTTGGGAGTCAGAGGTCATGGGTTCAAATCCCAGCTCTGCCACTTGTCAGCTGTGTGACTGTGGGCGAGTCACTTCACTTCTCTCTGCCTCAGTTCCCTCATCTGTAAAATGGGGATGACAGTGTGAGCCTCACGTGGGACGACCTGATCACCCTGTATCTCCCCCAGCGCTTAGAACAGTGGTCTGCACATAGTAAGCGCTTAACAAATACCAACATCATTATTGGAGAAGCAGCGTGGCGCAGTGGAAAGAGCACGGGCTTTGGAGTCAGGGCTCATGAGTTCGAATCCCAGCTCGGCCACTTGTCAGCTGTGTGACTGTGGGCAAGTCACTTAACTTCTCTGTGCCTCAGTTCCCTCATCTGTAAAATGGGGATTAAGACTGTGAGCCCCACGTGGGACAACCTGATTCCCCTGTGTTTACCCCAGCGCTTAGAACAGTGCTCTGCACATAGTAAGCGCTTAACAAATACCAACATTATTATTATTATTATTATTATCCTTTCAACTGATCTAAACTTTTCTGCTGGCCTAACCTTCTCCCTGGACTAACCTTTTCCCCTGGCCTAACCTTTCCCCTAGCCTAACGTTTTTGCCCATCTTAATCTTTTCCCCTGGCCTGACCTTTTCCCAGGCCTAATGTTTTTGCCTGGTTTAACCTTTTCCCTTGGCTTATCATTGTCCCCTAGACTAACCTTTTCCCCTGGCCTAACGTTTTCTCCTAGCCTAACCTTTTCGCTTGGCTTAACGTTTTCCACAAGACTAACCTTTGCCCTTGGCCTAAACTTTTCCCCCAGCCTTAACTTTCCCCCTAGCTTTAACTTTCCCCCAGCCTAACCTTTTCCCCTCACCTAACATTTTCCCCTCGCCTAACCTTTTCCCTTAACCTAATGTTTTCCCCTGGCCTAACCTGACCCGTAGCCTAACCTTTATCCCAGCCTAACCTTTTCCCTCAACCTTCTTCCTGCCCTAACCTTTTTCCCTAGCCTAAACTTCTCCCTGGCCTAACTTTTTCCCCTAGCCTAATGGTTTCTCCTCGCATAAATCTTTCACCTAGCCTAATCTTATTCCCTAGCCTTATCTTTTCCCTTGACTGATCTTTTCCCCTAGCCTAAACTTTTCCCCTTGCCTAACCTTTTCCCATATAATAACCTGATCTTTAACCTAATCTTTATCCTAGCCAAACCTTTTCCCTGGCTTAACCTTTTCCCTTGGCCTATCGGTTCCACTGAACTAACCTTTTCCGCTGGACTAACCTTCTTCCAGGCCTAACCTTTTCCACTCGTCTAACTTTTTCCCCTAACCTAAACCTTTCCCCTAGCCTAACGTTTTCCCCTAGCTAAAACTATTCTCCTAATTAATCTTTTCCCCTACCCCAACATTCTCCTCTAGCCTAATATTTTCCCCTAACCTAATGTTTCCCCAAGCCTAACCTTTTCCCTAGCCTAACTCTTTCCCCTAGCCTGACCTTTTTCCCTCGCCTAACCTTTTTTCTTAGTCTAACCTTTCCTCTCACCTAACCTTTTCCCCTAGCTTAACTCTTCCCCTAGCCTAACCTTTTCCCCTGGCCTAACCTCTTCCCATAGAATAACCTGACCTCTAGCCTAACCTTTATCCTAGTCTAACCTTTTCCCCTAGCCTAAACATTTCCTTTGGCCTATCCTTTCCACTGACCTAACCTTTTCCGCTGGCCTAACCTTCTCCCTGGCCTAACCTTTTCCCCTAGCCTAACATTTTCCTAGCCTATTCTTTCCCCTAACCTAACCTTTTCCCCTAGCCTTACCTTTTCCTCTGGCCTAACCTTTACCCCTAGCCTAACCTTTTCCCCATGCCTAAACATTTCCCCTGACCTACCCTTTTCCCCTGACCTAAATTTTCCCTTGCCTAATCTTTACCCCTAGCCTAACTTTTTTGCCTGGCCTAACCTTTTTCTCTAGCCTAACCTTCCTCCAACCTAACGTTTTTGCCTAGCCTAACCTTTTCCCCTAGCCAAACCTTTTCCCCTGGCCTAACCTTTTCCTAGCCTAAGCTTTTTGCCTAGAATAACCTTTTAACTTGGCCTATCCTTTTCCCTGAGCTAACCTTTTCCCCTTTGCCTCCTAGCCCTGGCACCGATTCCTTCTCTTGACTTTTTCACTAGCCTAAAGTTTTCCCCTGGACTAACCTTTTCCCTGGACTAACATTTCCCCTTAGCCTAACATTTTCCCCTAGCTTAAGGTTTTTCCCTAGCCTACCCTCTTCATGATCTAATCTTTTTGCATAGCCTAACTTGACCCCTAGCTTAACCTTTATCCTAGCCTAAACTTATCCCCTAGCCTAACCCATTCCCTTGGTTTATCCTTTTCCCTAAGCTAACCTTTTCCCCGGCCTAACCCTTTCCCCTAATCTAACGTTTTTCCCCTCACCAAAATGTTTCACCTAGCCTAACATTTCCTCTAGCCTATATCTTTTCCCTAGACTACTGTTTTCCCTAGCATAACCTCTTCACCTAGCCTTATATCCCGCTAACCTAAACTTCACTCTGGCCTGAAAACATCCCCTAACCTAAACTTTTCCCCTTGCCTAACCTTTTCCCATGGGCTAACCTACTCCCCTAGCCTAACGTTTTGCCCTAGGCTAACGTTTTCCCCTAAGCTAACCTCTTCCCCTGGCCTAACCTCTTCCCCTGGCCTCACCTTTTCACATAGCCTAATCTGACCCTAGCCTAACCTTTATCGTAGCCTAAACTTTTCCCCTAGCCTAACCTTTTCCCTGGCCCTATCCTTTCCCCGACCTAACCTTCTCCCCTGGCCTAAACTTCTCGCTGGCCTTACCTTTTCCCCTGGTCTAACTTTTTCTCCTAGCCTAAACCTCTTCTCTAGCCTAACGTTTTCCCCTAGCCTAACCTTTCCCCTAGGCCAACCTTTTCCCTCACCTAACCTTTTCCTCTACCCCGACATTTTCCCCTAGCCTAAATTTTTCCTCTAACCTCACGTTTCCCCTAGCCCAAACTTTTTCCCGGACTAACCTTTTCCTTGGCCTAATCTTCTCCCTTGCCTAACCTCTTCACCTAGCCTAACCTTTTCCCCTGGCTTATCCTTTTCCCCTAGCCTAAGCTTTTCCCCTAGGCTAAGCTTTTCCCCTAGCCTAATCATTTCCCATAGCCTAACCTTTCCCTTGTCTAATCTTTCCCCTGGCCTAACCTTTTCCTCTTGCTTATCCATTTCCCATAGTCTAACTTTTTACCTGGCCTAACCTTTTCCCTGGCCTAACCTTTTCCCCTAGCCTAAACATTTCCCCTAGCCCAATTACTTTCCTCGAGCCTAAAGTTTTCCCCTAGCCTAACCTTTTCCATTGGCCTAACCTATACTCCTGACCTAACCTTTTATCCTGGCCTAACCTTTTCCCTAAGCCTAACATTTTCCCTTGGCCTATCTCTTTCCCTGGCCTAAACTTTTCTAAATGCCAAACCTTAACCTTTTCTCAGCGCCTAACCTTTTCCCCTAGGCTAACCTATACACCTAGCCTAACGTTTTCCCATATCCTAACCCTTCCTCCTAGCCTAAGCCTTTCCCCTTGCCTAGCCTATTCCCCTAGTCTAACCTTTTCCCATAGCATAACTTTTTACCCAGCTTAAACTTTTCCCCTGCCCTATCCTTTACCCCAGCCTTAACTTTTCCCCTATTCTAAACTTTTCCCCTAGCCCAACCCCCTCACCATGCCTAACCTTTCCCCTAATGTAATCATTTCCCATAGCCTAACCTTTTACCCTAGCCTAACCCTTTACCCTAGCCAAACCTTTTTCCCTAACCTAAACTTTATACCTTGCTTAACCTTTTCCCGTACCCTAACTTTTCCCCTCGCCTAACCTTTTCCCCTAGCCTAACCTTTTTACCTGGCCTAATCTTTTCCCCGGCATAAGCTTTACCCCTGGCTAACCTTTTTTCATTTCCTAACCTTTTCCCTTAGCCTAACATTTTCCCTAGCCTAACCTTTTCCCCCGCTAACCTTAGCCCATTGCCTAAACATTTCCCATAGCCTAACCTTTCCTGTGGCCTAACATTCTACCCTGTCTAACCCTTTCTCCTATCCTATCCTAGCCTATCCTTTTCCCCTACCTTAACCTTTTTCCTTGGCCTGACCTTTTCCCCTGGCCTAACCTTAACCCCTAACCTAAAACTTTCACCATGCATTACCTTTTCCCATAGCCTAACATTTTTGTCTAGCTTAACCTTTCCCTAGCCAAATCTTTCCCTCGCCTAACCTTTTCCCTCACCTAGCCTTCTCCCCTAGGCTAAACCTTTCCCATGCCTAACCTTTCCCATGCCCCAAACCTTTCTCCTAGCATAAACTTTTCCCATGCCCTTAGCTTTTCCCTGGCCCAACCTTTGACCCTGACCTAACCTTTTCCCCTCCCCTAACTTTTTCCCTAGCCTAAACGTTTCCCCTAGCTTAACATTTTCTCCTAGCCTAACCTCTTTGGCCTAACATTCTCCCCAGCCTAACCTTTTCCCCTCGCCTAACCTTTCCTTTGCCTAATCTTTCCCCTGGCCTAAGCTTTTCCCCTTGCTTATCCATTTCCCATAATCTAACCATTTTCCCTGGCCTAACCTTTTCCCCTAGCTTAAACATTTCCCTGAGACTATCCTTTTCCCCTGGCCTAACCTTCTCCCTGGACTAACCTTTTCATCTAGCCTAACCTTTTCCCCTAGCCTATCAATTTTCCATAGCCTAACCTTTTCCCCTAGCCTAACAATTTTCCATAGCCTAACCTTTCCCTGACCTAACCTTTTTCCCCAGACTAACCATTTTCCATAGCCTAACCTTTTCCCCTAGCCTAAGCCTTTCCCCTGGCCCTTCCTTTTTCCTGGCCTAACCTTTTCTAAAGGCCTAACCTTTGCCCCTGGCCTAAGCTTTTCCCCTACCCTAACCTTTTCCTCTAGCCTAACCTTTTCCTCTAGCCTAATCATGTCCATGACCTAAGCCTATCCCTGGACTAACCTTTTCTCCTAGCCTAATCTTTTCCTCTAGCCTAAACTTTGTCCCGAGTCAAATCTTTTCCCCTAGCCTGACCTTTTCCCCTAGCCTAACCCTATCCCCTACCCTGAGCTTTTCCCTGAACCTAACCTATACACCTAGCCTAACCTCCTTTGCCCCTAACCTAACCTTTACACCTAACCTAACCTTTTCCCAAAGGCTTACCTTTCCCCGGGTAACCTTTCGCCCTGGCCTAACCTTTTCCCCTAGAATAAGCTATTCCTGAATTCAACTTTTTCCACAGCTTAACCCTTTCCCCTGGCCTATCCCTTTCCCTAGCCTAACTTATGCCCTAACCTATACTGTACATCTTGCCTAAACTATGCCTTCCTGGCCTGGCCCCTAGGACTTTGCGTTCCAGGTTTGGCCCACCTGACTTTGCCTTGCAGGTTGGACTCCTCTCCATCTTTGCCTTCCAGGCCTGGCCCGAATCCTCCTCGTTCCAGGTTGGGCCCCCACGCCTTTGCCTTAGAGGCCTGGCCCTGAACCCTTCTCGTTCGACATTGGGGCCCCCAACCTGTGCCTTCCAGGTTGGACCCCCCCTCCACTTTTGCCTTCCAGGCCTGGCCCTGAACACTTCTCGTTCCAGGTTTGGCCCCCCAGTCTTCGCCTTCCAGGCCTAGCCCCAAAGCCTTCTTGTTCCAGGTTGGGTCTCCCAGACTTTGCCTTCCAGACCTGACCCCAAACCATTCTCGTTATGGGTTTTGCACTGCTGCCTTTGCTTTCCAGGCCTGGCCCCAGAACATTTGCATTCCAGGTTGGTTCCCCAGCCTTTGCCTTCCTGGCCTGGCCCCAAACCCTTCTGGTTCCATTTTGAAACCCCCAGCCTTTGCCTTCCAGATTCCCCCACAACCCAACCAGCCTTTCCCTTGCAGGTTTGGCCCCAAACCATTTTTGTTCCAGTTTGGGTGCTCCAGCCTTACCTTTCAGGTTTGGCCTGAACACTTTTTGTTTCAGTTTGGGGCCCCCTGCCTTTGCCTTCCAGACCTGGCCCCGAACACTTCTCATTCCATTTTGGTATCTCCAGCCTTTGCCTTCCAAATTTGCCCCCACTCCCTTTGCCTTGAAGACCTGACCCTGAACGTTTTTCTTTTCCAGTTTTGCACCGCCACCCCCAACCCAGCCCTCCCTCAGCCTTTGCCTTGCAGGTTTCATCCCTAATCCTTTTCGTTCCAGTTTTGCCCTCCCAGCCTTTGCCTTGCAGGTTTGGCCCCGAAACCTTTTCGGTCCATTATGGGACCCCTAGCCTTTTCCTTGCACGTTAGCCTTTTGGTTGCAGTTTGGGTTCTGCAGTCTTTGTATTGCATGCTTGGCCCCAAGCCCTTTTCGTTTCAGTTTTGGCCCCCAGCCTATGCCTTGCAGGATTGGCCCCGAACACTTTTCCTTCCAGTTTTGACCTCCAGCCTTTGTCTTGCAGGTTTGGCCCTGAACATTTTCATTACTGTTTTGCAACCCCCAGACTTTGCCTTGCAAGTTTGGCCCCAAAACCTTTTCGTTCCAGTTTTGCCACCCCAGCCTCTGCCTTGCAGGTTTGGCCCAGAACCCTTCGTGTTCCATTTTGGGCCCCCCAGCATTTGCTTTTCAGATTTGTCACCCCAGGCTTTGCCTTGCAGGTTTGGTTCTGAACGCTTTTTGTTTCTTTTTGGGCCCCACATCTTTTGCCTTGTAGGTTTCCCCCCCCCCCACTTTTTGGTCCAGTTTGGGCCCCACAGCCTTTGCCTTGTAGGTTTGGCCCCAAACCCTTTGCATTCCAGTTTGAACCCTGCAGCTTTTGCCTTGCAGGTTTGACCCCAAATCCTTTTCATTCCAGTTTGAACCCTGAAGCTTTTGCCTTGCAGGTTTGACCCCAGATCCTTTTCGTTCCAATTTTAGGCTCCAGAGCCTTTGCCTTGAAGGTTTTCTCCCCTTGCCTTTGTCTTGCAGGTTGGGCCCAGAACCTTTTTCATTCCAGTTTGGGCCACTCAGACTTTGCACTGCAGGTTTGGCCCTGACCCCTCATCATTCAGATTTGGGTCCCGCAACCTTTGCCTTGCAGGTTTGGCCCCGAATCCTTTTCATTCAGAGTGGGGCTCCACAGCCTTTATCTTGCAGGTTTGGCCCCAAATCCTTTTGGTTACAGTTTGGGCGCTGTAGAGTTTGCTTTGCAGGTTTGGCCCTGAACCCATTTTGTTCCAGTTTGACCTCCCCAGAGTTTGCCTTGCTTGTTTGTCCCCGAACCCTTTTTGGTTCCAGTTTGGACACCCTAGAATTTGCCTTTCAGGTTTGGCCCCGACCCCTTTTAGTTCCAATTTAGGCCCCTCAGCCTTTTTCTTGCAGGTTTGGCCCCGAACTCTTTTGTTTCCAGTTTGGGGCCTTTTCTTGCAGGTTTGGCTCAGAACATTTTTTTGTTCAGGATTGAGCCCCAAAGCCTTTGCCTTACACCTTTGGCTCCCAACCCTTTTTGTTCCAGTTTGTCCCCATCCGAGTCTACCTTTAGGTTTGTTCTCGAACCCTTTCCATTTCAATTTAGGTCCCACAGACTTTGCCTTGCAGGTTTGACACCAAGCATATTTGATACCAGTTTGGCCACCCCAAAGTTTGGCTTGCAGGTTTGTCTCCAAAACCTTATGGATCCAGTTTGTGCCCCCTAGAGTTTGCCTTGCAGGTTTGGCCCCAAACGTTTTTTGTTTCAGTTTGGGTCCCCCAGACTATTCCTTGCAGATTGGACCCCGAACACTTCTCTTTCCAGTTTGGGCCCCCTAGAGTTTATCTTGCAGCTTTGGCCCCGAACACTATTCGTTCAGGTTTGGGCTCCACAGCCTTTGCCTTGTAAGTTTGGCTCCCAATTCTCTTTGTTTCAGTTTGGCCCCCTCAGAGTTTGACTTGCAGGTTTCTCCCCAACCCTTTTTGACTCAGTTTGGGTCCCCAAACCTTTGCCTTGCAGGTTAGGCCCCGAACACCTTTGGTTCCAGTTTGGGTCCTGCAGCCTTTGCCTTGCAGATATGACCCCGAACCATTTTTGTATCAGTTTGGGTCCTATAGCCTTTAACTTGAAGTTCTGGACCCAAACCCTTTTGGTACCAGCTTAGCCTCCCCTGAGTTCTTATTGCAGGTAATTCCCTTTTGGTACCAGGTTGGTACCTGTATATATTTTCGTTACCCTATTTATTTTGTTAATGAATTGTACATCGCCTTGATTCTATTTAGTTGCCATTGTTTTTACGAGATGTTCTTCCCCTTGACGCTGTTTATTGCCATTGTTCTTGTCTGTCCGTCTCCCCCGATTAGACTGTAAGCCCGTCAAACGGCAGGGACTGTCTCTCTCTGTTGCCGACTTGTTCATCCCAAGCGCTTAGTACAGTGCTCTGCACATAATAAGCGCTCAATAAATACTATTGAATGAATGAATGAATACCCCTAGAGTTTGCATTGCAAGTTTGGTCCCAAAAACCTTTCTTTCAGGTTTGGGACCCGCGGCCTTTGCCTTACAGGTTTTGTCCCACACCCTTTTCCTTTCACTTTGGGCCCGCAGACTTTGAATTGCAGATTCAGCCCCAAACACTTTTGCTTCCAGTTTGTACTCTGCACCTATGCCTTGCACGTTTGGCCCCATACCCTTTTGGTACCAGTTTGGGCCCCACAGAGATTGCCGTGCTGGTGTGGCCCAAACACTTTTGGTTTCAGTTTGGGTCCCCTAGAGTTTGCCTTGCAGGGTTTGACCCCAACCTTTTTCATTCAGGTTTGGGCCCTGCAGCCTTTGCCTTGCAAGTTTGGCCTCGAACTCTTGTCGTTCCAGTTTTGGCCCCACAGCCTTTGCCTTGCATGTTGGGCCCAGAACACTTTTGGTTCCAGTTTGGACCCCCATGCCTTTGCCTCGCAGGTTTGAACCAGAACCCTTTTCATTTCAGTTTGAGTCCCGCAACCTTTGCCTTGCAGGTTTGGCTCCAAACACTTTCGGGAACCAGTTTGGGCCCCCTAGAGTTTGCCTTGCAGGTTTGGCCCCATACCTTTTTAATTTCAGTTTGGTCCCTGCAGCCTTTACCTTGCAGGTTTGGACCCAAACACTTTTGGTTCCAGTTTTGGCCCCACTGCCTTTGCCTTGGATGTTTGGCCCCAAACCCATTTGGTTCCAGTTTGGATCCCTCAACCTTTGTCTTGCAGCATTTTCCCCCCAGCCTATGTCTTGCACGTTTGGGCCCGAACCCTTTTCGTTCCATTTTGGGTCCCAGAGCCTTTGCCTTGCTGGTTTGCCCCTCTCAGCTTTTGCTTTCCAAGTTTGGCCCCGAACCCTTTTGGTTCAGGTTTGTCCCCCCAGCCTTTGCCTTGTAGCTTTGGCCCCGAACCCTTTTAGTACCAGTTTAGGCCACACAGCCTTTACCTTGAAGGTTTGGCCCTGAACACTTTTCGTTTTAGTTTGAGTCCCACAGCCTTCGCCTTGCAGGTATGGCCCTGAACACTTGTGGAACCAGTTTGGCCCCACCCCAGAGATTGCCTTGCAGATTTGACCCGAACCTTTTGGTTCCAGTTTTAGCTCCGCTGTCTTTCTTGGATGTTTGGCCCCGAACCCATTTGGTTCCAGTTTGGGTCCCACAGTCTTTGGCTTGCAGGCTTATCCTCCCAGCCTTTGCCTTGCACGTTTAGCCCTGAACCCTTTCGGTCAGGTTTGGGCCCCACAGCCTTTGCCTTGTGGTTTGGCCCCAAACACTGTTGGTTCTAGTTCAGGCCTCTCAGCCTTTGCCTTGCAGGTATAGCCCCCAACCCAGTGTGGCCCCGCCCAGAGTTTGCCTTGCAGGTTTGGCCACAAACCCTTTTCATTTCAGTTCGGGCCCCTCAGCCTTTGTTTTGCAGGTTTGCCCCCACACCCTTTGCTTTTCAGGTTTGGCCCCAAATCCTGTTAGTTTCAGTTTGGGTCCTGCAGCCTTTGCCGTGGAGGTTTCTCCCTGTTCCCTTTTGGTTCCAGTTTGGGCCCCTGTGCCAAGGTGGACCTGGGCACCGGCTACCCAAAGGTCAAAATGCCATCAGTGACATAACCTCTCTGGCCAGAGGAGGCAGGACGGGAAGATAGGTGTCCCTCACCTCCGTGCCCACCCAATAAGGTATGGAACAGAAGGGAGCGGAAGGGAGCGGAAGGGAGCGGAAGGGGGCCAAGATTGAACAGGAAGAAAGTAGGGACCACCCAAACCAAAGGTAATAAATACCTGTTGCCTCTGGTGCTCGAGTCTCTCTGGGAAGATCACAGTGGTAGCAACGGCCACCCACGTGTCTCTCCCTGTCCCGAGCACCAGATGCCATTCTGCCACCAGGAACAACGCACAGAGACGGATCGCGGGACAGGTGAGTATAACACATAACTGGGTTAAATACATAAGTGGGTAATGTATGAGTGTAACGCATATGTGAGCTTAGTGTATAAGCGGGCAATGTATAAGTGAGTATAATGCACATGTGAGTTTTAGTGCGTAAGTGGGTAGTGTACAAGCGAGTGTAATGAGCAAGTGAGTTTAACGCACGAGTGAGTGTAACGCATAAGTCAGTCTAAGTCCTAAATGGGGTTGGCACATAAGTAGATTGAACGCTTAAGTGGATTCCTCCCAAGTGGGTGCACACATGGTGGGAACTAGCCGCCTCACCACGTTGTGAGTAAACCATTAACGAGCTCTTCCTGGGCGGGCGGGTTGGGTCCTTTTCTTTCAGGCTTTGGCCCCATGGCCTTTGCCTTGCAGGTTTGGCCCCGAATCTTTTTGGTTCCAGTTTGGGCCCCCAGCCTTTGTCTTGCAGGTTTGGCCCCGAATCCTTTTGGTTCCAATTTGGGCACTGCAGAGTTTGCTTTGCAGATTTGGCCCTGAACCCGTTTTGTTCCAGTTTGGCCTCCCCAGAGTTTGCCTTGCTTGTTTGTCCCCGAACCCTTTTTGGTTCCAGTTTGGGCACCCTAGAGTTTGCCTTTCAGGTTTGGCTCCAAACCCTTTTGGCTCCAATTTAGGCCCCTCAGTCTTTTTCTTGCAGGTTTGGCCCCGAACTCTTTTGTTTCGTTTGGGACCCCTAGAGTTTGACTTGCAGGCTTGACCCAGAACACTTTTTGTTCAGGTTTGGGCCCCAAAGACTTTGTCTTGCAGTTTTGGCTCCCAACCCTTTTTGTTCCAGTTTCGCCCCCACCCCACCCCCCAGAGTTTGCCTTTCAGGTTTGTCTGAGAACCCTTTCCATTTCAGTTTAGGTCTCTCAGACTTTGCCTTGCAGGTTTAGTCCTGAACCCTCTTGGTTCCAGTTTTGCCACCCCAAAGTTTGGCTTTCAGGTTTGTCCCGAAACCTTTTGGTTCCAGTTTGGGCCCCACGGCCTTTGCCTTGTTGGTTCCCCCCCAAATCTTTGTCTTACATTTTTGACCCCGAATCTTTTTCATTCTAGTTTGGGTCCCCCTGAGATTGCCTTGCAGATTGGGTCTCAAAGCCTTTTCGTTCCAGTTTGTGTCCCCTAGAGTTTGCTTTGCAGTTTTGGCCCTGACCCTTTTCTTTCCTATCTGGGCCCCACAGTCTTTTCTTTGCAGGTTTTGCCCCAAACGCTTCTCGTTCCTGTTTGGTCCAGGCAGCCTTTTCCTTGGAGGTTTGACCCTGAACCTTTTTCCTTCCAGTTTGGGTCCCAGAGCCTTTGCCTTGCAGGGTAGACCCAGAACGCTTTTGGTTCCACTTTGGGTCCTGCAGCCTTTGCCTGGCAGGTTGGGTCCTGAACCTTTTTGGTTACATTTGGGCTCCCCCAGAGTTTCGCTTGCAGGTTTGGCCCCGAACCCTTTTTGTTCAGGTTTGGGCCCCATAGCTTTTGCCTGCAGCTTTTCGCCGAATGCTTTTGGTTCCACTTTGGGCCCTGCAGCCTTTGTCTCGCAGATTTGGCACCGCACCCTTTTGCTTCCAATTTGGGCCCTCTAGAGTTTGCCTTGCAATTTTGGCCACGAACTCCTTTCGTTCCAGTTTGGGCCCCATGGCCTGTGCCTTGTAGATTTGCCCCACCCCTCCCAATCTTTTTCTTGCATGTTTGGCCCCAAACCTTGTATGTTCCAGTTTGGGTAACCCAGAGATTGTCCTGCAGATTGGACCCCGAACACTTCTCGTTCCAATTTGGGCCCCCTAGAGTTTGACTTGCAGGTTTAGCCCGAACCCTTTTGGTTTTGGTTTGGGCCCGGCAGCCTTTACCTTGCAAGTATGGCCACCAACGCTTTTTGTGGAACCTCTCGGAGTTTGCCTTTCAAGATTGGCCCCAAATCCTTTTGGTTCCAGTTTGGGCCCCGCAGCCTTTGCTTTGCAAGTTTGACCCCGATCCCTTTTCGTTTCAGTTTGGGCCAGGCAACCTTTGCCTTGGAGTTTGGGCCAGGAACGTTTTTGGTTCCAGTTTGGGTCCCGCAGCCTTTACCTTGCAGGTTTGGTCCCGAACCCTTTTGGTACCAGTTTGGGCACCCTAGAGTTTGTCTTGAAGGTATAGCCCCGAAAACTTTTCATTCAGATTTGAATCCCACAGCCTTTACCTTGTAAGTTTGGCCTCACATCCTTTTGGTTCCAGTTTGGGCCCCACGGCCTTTGCCTTGCAGGTTTGGCCCTGAACACTTTTTGTTCCAGTTTGTCCACTGCAGAGTTTGCCTTGCAGGTTTGGCCTCAAACCCTTTTCGTTTGGGCCCTGTATCCTTTGCCTTGCAAGTTTGGCCCCGAATCCTTTCAGTTCCAGTTTGGGCCCCACAGTCTTTGCCATGCAGTTTTGCCCCCTCCAACCTTTGCCTTGTAGCTTGGTCCCGAACCGTTTTGGTTCCACTTTGAGCCCTGCAGCCTTTGCTTTGCAGGTTTGGCCATGAACTCTTTTTTTTCCAGTTTGAGCCCCCTATGGCTTGCATTGTACGTTTGGCCCTGAACCCTTTTGGCTCCAGTTTGGGCCCCACAACCTTTGCCTTGCAGGTTTGGCCCCCAACCCGTTTCATTTCAGTTTGCATCCTGCAACCTTTGCCTTGAAGGTCTGGACCCAAAAGCCTTTGGTACTAGCTTGGCCCCCCCAGAGTTTGCGTTGCAGGTAATGCCCCGAACCCTTTGAGTTCCAGTATGGGACCCCTAAAATTTGCCTTGCAGCTTTGGCCCCCAACCCTTTTGGTTCCACTTTGGGTCCTGTAGCCTTTACCTTGCAGGTTTAGCCCTGAACCCTTCTCATTCCAGTTTGGGGCACCTAGAGTTTGCCTTGCAGGTTTGGCCCCCAACCCTTCTTGTTCCATTGTGCCCCTGCCCCCGAATATGCCTTTCAGGTGTGTCCCTGAAACCTTTTCGTTTCAGTTTGGGTCCCAGAGCCTTTGCCTTACAGGTTTGGCCCCAAACCCATTTGGTTCCAGTTTGGGTCCTCACAGCCTTTACTTTGCAGGTTGTGTTCAGGACTCTTTTAGTTCCACTTTGGGCCCCACAGCCTTTGCCTGGCAGTTTTGGCCCTGAAACTGTTTCGTTACATTTGGGCCCCGCAGCCTTTGCCTTGCAGGTATGGCCCCCAACACTTTTTGTTCCAGTTTTGCCCCCTCCAGAGTTTGCCTTGAAGGATTGGCCCCAAACTCCTTTCATTCAGGTTTGGGCCCCATAACCTTTGTCTTGCAGGTTTGGCCCTGAACCCTTTTCATTATATTTGGGCCCCGCAGCCTTTGCCTTGCAGGTATGGCCCCTAACACATTTTGTTCCAGGGTCGCCCCCACAGAGTTTGCTTTGCAGGTTTCTCCTGAACCCTATTTCCGTCTTACTGAATGGACTGCACTGCTATCCCAAAGAGAAGAGGGGGGTGTAGGTTAAGGTGTGTGTGTATATATGTGTGTGTGAATAATGGGGGGAAGAAGAATGATGAGGCTGATGCCACTCATGGGAGAACAGGGACTTGGGCTCTGTGCAGGAAGCTAGTTCTGTCTGATTGACCAGGGACTGAGAAGATAATTCTATGTATGGGTCAAGCCTCTCTGGGACTACAGTCCTGTCTGCAGGGTCACTACACAGCCTCACTCTCTGGAGAATAATGTTGGTATTTGTTAAGTGCTTACTATGTGCAGAGCACTGTACTAAGTGCTGGGGTAGATACAGGGTAATCAGGTTGTCCCACGTGAGGCTCATAGTTAATCCCCATTTTACAGATGAGAGAACTGAGGCACAGAGAAGTTAAGTGCCTTGCCCACAGTCACACAGCTGACAAGTGGCAGAGCTGGGATTCGAACCCATGACCTCTGACTCCAAACCCCAGGCTCTTTCCACTGAGCCACACTGCTTCTCAGGGACCACTTCGGGGTCTTTGTGGAAGTTTGTGGTTTCTAATATCAGGAGGAGATCAGGGTGTATCCCCTATTTCTCTCTGAGAAGCAGAGGTGTGCAGATTCCTGTCTGAAATCGAGTTCATAGCGGTTTGGGCAGGGAGGATAGAAGACAGGTATTGTACCAGAAACTGAATTTTATCCAGTTTGCATGAAGTTCTGCACCTTCAGGCAATCAATTGGATTGATGGAGTGCCTCCTGTGTGCAGAGCACTGTACTAAGCCCTCAGGAGAGTACCCTTAAGACAGACATATTCCCTGCCCATAACAAGCTTACAGCCTAGAAGGAGAGGCAGACATCAATTTAAATACATAAATAAGTAAATCAATGAGGGCAGATTGTTGCAATAATCTTAGTGAAATGGTCTGCCGATATGCCTCACCTCTCCAGAAGATAGGTTTAATGTTTGGTGGAGGAGAGGGAAAATGGTGTCTGCCAAAGAAACCTATGTTGTCTGCAATGTCCTACCCCTCCTTCTCCAGCTATGAGACAACAGAAGCTGAGGAAGACTGAAGGGTTTGGCCGCAAAAGCAGAGGGTCAGGGCAAAGGGCAGGGTGAGGGAAGCTGCCCTCTCACTAATCCACATGTGTCTCTTAAGGTCAGGTTCTACAACTCCAGATGTGTTTCAGTCAAGACTGGTGGAGAAGCGGTAGTGACATTTTGCTTCCATTAGACCCAAACTATACAGCCTCCTACCCAGTGGAGAACTCTGCAGTGAGTCCAGTGTTTTGGAGGGAGCAAGAGGGGGGTGTTGGGGAGAAGGGAAGCATGGGTCTGTCCTGTTGGCTCAGACATAGAAACGGTATTTGTCCCCAAACCCCCTAAAAAAAAACTAGGTTTTCTGCAATCTTCTATACGTCCTTCTCCAGCTCTAAGACTAGAGACAGACAAGGTAAGAGCAATGAAACATTAAAATACAACACACATGTACAAAATAAAACCAAAATCAGCTCTTTTCCTCTTCTCTCACTCCCTTGTGTGTCAAATAGCAGAAATGAGGGCTTGGTTGGGGAAGACTTCTTGGAGGAGATGTGATTTTGGGAGGTCTCTGAAGGTGGGGATAGTGATGGTTTTTCTGCTTTACAGGGCCAGACTGCCAGACTACTCCTGGGGTACAGTGTCAGCAGGTCAGATGTGGGGACTGTGAGGAGGGAACTCACACCAGAGTTCCCGGCCTGGCCCCCCTGCCTTTGCCTTCCAGGCCTGGCCCCTAACCCTTCTAGTTCCAGGTTGGGCCCCCACACCTTTGCCTTCCAGGCCTGGCCCCAAACACTTCTCTTTCCAGATTTGCGCTCCCCACTTCCCTGCTTGTGCTTTCCCGGTCTCGCCCCTAACCTTTGCCTTCCATGCCTGGCCTTAAACTCTTCTCGTTCCAGGTTGGGCCCCCCTGACTTTGTTTCCCAGCCTGGGCCCGAACTCTTCTCATTCCAGGTTGGGCTCCCCGGCTTTTGCCCTGCAGGTGAGCCACCCCGCCTTTGCTTTGCAGGTTCGGCACCCCCGCCTTGGCCTTCCAGGCCTGGCCCCGAACACTTCTTGTTCCAGGTAGGGCCCCTCTGCCTTTGAGTTCCCAGCCTGGACCTCTGCCTTTGCCTTCAGGCCAGGTCCCTAACCCACCTAAGCCACCAAAGCTTGAGACTATTTGGAGTTGAGTGTGTTGGCTTTAATGAGAGAGGCTGTGGATTTTAAGAGGATGAGGACTGTTTTGCAGGTGAAGGAGGTGTGGAGTTTCGGGAGTTTTGTGGAGTTTTGAATCTGCTTTAAGGCTTGCTTACTAGGGGCTCTTCTGGGCCAGGTAATTTCCTTACAGGTGCTCTTGGCAGGCTATGTGAAGGTATAATCTTTCCCCTTTCCTGACCTTATTCATGCCTGCAAGGGAAGTGGGTAGTGGGGTGAAGTGCTTAACACTCCAATTCAGAAGGCTTCTTGGCCACTCAAACTGCCTCTTTGTTCTCCAGCCTTTCTCTGTGGCTGTGGAAATTCCAAGAGTCACTTCCTTCCTGCAATTGATCAGTGGTGTTTACTGAGTGCTTACTATGTGTAGAGCACTGTACTACATGGTTAGGAGAGTACAGTACAACAAAATGAGCAGACATGTTCACCGCAGCCCTGACTCACCACCTTAAAAGATCTGTCCCCACTTTTCTGCTCTCCTTCCCTTACACCTTCAAGATATGCTTATCTCCCACATTCTAGCAGAGTTCTCTTTCAGTCTTATAGGTCCAGCATCAGTTGAATGGGGAGGACCCAATTCATACAATACAGGTAAGGTAAGGATCTAAGTGGAAGGATATACATCAAATTGTTGTAGGGTGTAAAGTTCAGTGCTTGGTGGATGTACCTAAGTGCACGCATGAGTTGAAAGGGTAAATCAAGTGTGTGTGTGTGTGTGTGTGTGTGTGTGTGTGTGTGTGTGTGTGTTGGGGCTGGTCGTGGGGAGGATGTGAGCTTTAATCGGGGAAGGCTTACTGAAGAAGAAACAATTTCAGTAGGGCTCTTAAAGTTCTGGAAGACCACTGGTATGTCCACTATGTAGTTGGGAGGCTGTGTGGGGATGGGTTAGGATGGATATGACCCACATGAAACACGATGAACAGGCTGGATCTTGCAGTACCCTCCTAAACTCAACTCAGAGCCAATTGGAGGAGGATGTCTAAGGGGTCCTGGTGATGGGAAGAGAGGGACCAGCCACTTTGCATACCAGAAGCTTCTTATACTACCTGGCTGTGAAGACTGTTCTTTCTTTAGGGGGGGTGCAGAGGAGCTGAGTTTCCATCTTTAAGGGAAGATGATGGGGGCATGTGTGGATGATTAAAAGTTATGGGAGGAAAGGAAGGAGGTGGTGAGCAGCGGGGCCCATCACTCTCTGCACTAAGGCTGGTTCTACAATCTGGGGCTAAGGCTCTATGGAGGGAACTGGTTTGCCGGGCTTGACTGTGGGGCTGAGAAGATCCAGGACCCTTAATTCTATGGGTTAATCCTTCCTGAACCCACAGTCCTTTCCACACTATCACCATGAAACACCCAGAGAGAGCTGGGCAGGTGCACGGAGGTGCGGGGGCAGTTTTGGGTTAAGAGTGAAGCTGGCTCCTTTGCAAGCTGGGCTTGCAAGTTTGGCCTGGAACCCATTTTGTTCAGGTTTTGGCCCCTCAGCATTTCCCTTGCAGTTTTGACAGCAAAACCTTTGCATTCCAGTTAGGGCCCCACAGCCTTTGCCTTTCAGGTTGGGCCCTGTACCCATTTCATTCCAGTTCAGGCAAGTCAGCCTTTGCCTTCAGGTTTGGCCCCAAAGCCTTTTTGTTCCAGTTTGGGCCAAGCAGCCTTTGCCCCCAAAGCCTAACCTTTTTGCCTTGCTTATCCATTTTCCACTATCTAACCTTTTCCCCTGGCCTAACCTCCCTTACCTAACCTTTTCCTCGGCTTACCCTTTGCCCCTGGTCTAACCTTTTCCCCTAGCCTAACAATTTCCCTGGGCTAACCGTTTCCCCAGCCTAACCTTGTCCCATTGCTTAACCATTTCTCATAGCCTAACCTTTCCCGTGCCCTAACATTTTACCCTTGCCTAACCCTTTCTTCTATCCTAACCTTTTCCCCTAGCCTAAACTTTTCTCTTTGCCTAACGTCTTGCCCTATCCCAACCTTTTCCCTTTTCCCTTTTCCTAAGCTTAACCTTTCCCCTAGGCTTATCTCTTCCCGTGGCCTAACTTTTGCCTGTTGCCTACCCTTTTCCCCTGGCCAAGCATTTTCCCTTGGCTTAACCATTTCCTAACATGGCCCTAACATCTTCACCTAGCCTAACTTTTTCCGCTAGCTTAACATTTCCCATTACCTAACCTTTCCCCTTAGCCTGAACATTTCCCTGAGACTAACCTTTTCCTTGCCTATTCTTTTTCTTTAGTCTTTTTCCCATAGCCTAACCTTTTCCCTTGGCCTAATCTTTTCCCCTGGCCTAACCTTTCCCCTGACATAAACTTTACACCTTGCCTAACATTTCCGCTCGCCTAACCTTTGCCCTAGCCTAACATTTTCCCTGATATAACATTTTCCCCTACCCTAACCTTTTCTGCTGGCCTAAGCTTTTCCCCTAGCCAATGGTTACCCCTAGCCTAACCTTTTCCCAACCTAACATTTTCACCTAGCCTAACCTTTTCCCCTAGTCTAACCATTTACCATAGCCTAACCTTTCCCTTACATAATCTTTCCCCTGGCCTAAGATTTTCCACTTGCTTATCCATTTCCCATAGTCTCACCTTTTCCTTGGCCTAACCTTTTCCCCTAGCCTAAACATTTCCCTGAGACTAACCTTTTCCCCTTGCCTCTCTTTCTCCCTGGCCTAACCTTTTTCCCTAACCTAACAATTTGTCATAACCTAACCTTTTCCCTAACCTACCCTTTTTCCCCAGACCAACCATTTTCCATAGCCTACCCTTTCGCCGGCCTAACCTTTTCCCCTGGCCTAACCTTTTCCCCTAGCCTAACCTTTTCCCCTAGCCTAACCCTATCCCCTAGCCTAAGCTTTTCCCTGAACCTAACCTTTACACCTAGCCTAATTGCTTTTCCCCTAATCTAAACTTTACACCTAGCATAACCTTTCCCTGAAGGCTTACCTTTTCCTCTGGCCTAAACTTTTCCCCTGGTCTGACCTTTTCCCCTGGCCTAATCTTTTCCCTGAGCCTAACCATTTCCCAAGGCACAAACCTTTCCCCTGCCCTAACTTTTTCCCGTAGCCTAACCTTTTACCCTAGCCTATCCCTTTCTCCTAATCCAAGCTTTCCCCCCTACCTTTACACCTAGCCTAACCTGCTTTTCCCTTCACCTAACCTTTCCCCCTGGCCTAACCTTTCCCCCAGCCTAACTTTGTCCCCTAGCATAACCTATTCCCCGACTTAAACTTTTCCCATGGCCAAACCTTTTCCCCAGCCTAATCTTTTCTCCTGGCCTAACCTATTCCCCCAGCCTAACCTATTCCCCTAGCCTAACCTCTTCCACTGGCCTAACCTTTTCCCATAGCCTTACTTGACCCGTAGCCTAACCTTTCCCCTATCCTAACGTTTTTTCATAGACTAACCTTTTCCGCTGGCCTAACCTCCCTGGCCTAACCTTTTCCCCTAGCCTAACCTTTTCCCCATGTATAAACCTTTGCCCTGGCCTAACGTTTTCTCTTGGCCTAAGTGTGTTCCCAGCCTAAACTTTACCCAGGCCTAACCTTTTCTCCTGGCATAATTTTTTCCCACATCTAACATTTTACCATAGACAAACCTTTTCCCTTACCCCCACATTCTCCGCATACCTATTATTTCCCCCTAAACTGATGTTTCCCCTAGCCTAATATTTCCCCTAGCCTAACCTTTTCCCCTAGCTTGACCTTTTCCCTTAGCTTAACCTATTCCCTTGGCCTGTCCATTTCCCTGGCCTAACTGTTTCCTTCCACTGGCCTAACGTTTTCCCCCTGCCTAAACTTTTCCCACTGCCAAACCTTTTCCCCCTGCCTAACCTTTTCCCCTAGCCTTACCTTTGCCCTAGCCTAACGTTTTTACCAAGTCTAACCATTTCCCTTGGCCTATCCCTTTCCCTGGTATAACCGTTTTCCCTGACCTAACCTTTTCCCCTGGCCTAACCTTTTTCCCTGGCCTAACCTTTTTCCCTGGCTTAACCTTTTCCCCTGGCCTAACCATTTCCCTTGGCCTAACCTTTTCCCTTAGTCTAAGGTTTTCCACTAGCCTAACTTCTTCCTGGCCAGATCTTTTCCCATAGCCTAACCTTTTCCACTGGCTTATCCTTTCCCCTGACCTAACCTTTTCCTAGGCCTAACCTTTTCTTTGGCCTAACCTTTTCCCCTAACATAACGTTTTCCCTTCGCCTAAACATTCCTCTAGCCTAACCTCTTCACCTTGTCTAACTTTTTCCGCTAACCTAAACTTCACTCTGGTCTAACTCTCCCCCTAGCTTTAAATTTTCCCCTAGCCTAAACATTTCCCCCAGCCTAAATCTTTCCCCTGGCCTAATCTTTTCCCCTAGCCTAACCTTTTCCCCTAGGCTAATTTTTTCCTTCTCCTAACCTTTTCCCCTATCCTAACATTCTCCCCTAGCCTAGAATTTCCCCCAACCTCTTGTTTCCCCTAGCCTAATCTTTCCCCTAGCCTAACCTTTTCCCCTTGCCCAACCTTTTTCTCTAGGTTATCAATTTCACACAGTCTAACCTTTTCCCACAGTCTAACCTATTTCTCTAGTCTAATCTTTCCCCTTGCCTACCCTTTTGCCCTGTCCTAACCTTTCCCCTCGCCTAACCTTTTGCCCTAACCTAACATTTTCCCTGACGTAGCATTGTCCCCTACCCTAAACCTTTCCGCTGCCCTAACCTTTACCGTTGGCCTTAGCTTTTCTCTGGTCTAAGCTTTTCCCCTAGCCTAAAGTTTTCCCCTAGTCTAACCTCACCCTGGCCTAACCTTTTCACCTAGCCTAACCTTTTCAGCTAGCCTAACCTTTTCTCCTAGTGTAACCTTTTCCCCTAGCCTAACCATTTACCATAGCCTACATTTTACCTAACTTAACCTTTTCCCCCAGCCTAAACATTTCCCCTAGCCTAACCTTTCCCTTGCATAATCTTTCCCCTGGTCTAAGCTTTTCTTCTTGTTTATTCATTTCCCATAGTCTAACCTTTTCCCTGTCCTAACGTTTTCCCCTAGCCTAAACATTTCCCCGAGACTAACCCTTTCCCTTAGCCTAACTTTCTCCCTGGCCTAACCTTTCCCCCTAGCCTAACCTTCTCCCCCAGCCTAACCCTATGCCCTAGCCTAAGTTTTTCTCAGAAACTAACCTTAACACCTTTACACCTGCTTTTCCCCTAACCTAAACTTTACACCTGACCTAACCTTTTCCAGAAGGCTTACCTTTTCCCCTGGCCTAACCTTTCCCCCTGGCCTAACCTTCTCCCTTAGCATAACTTATTCCCTGACTTAAATTGTTCCCATGGCCTAACCCTTCCCCCGGCCTATCCCTTTCCCTAGCGTAACATATGCCCTAACCTAAACTTTACATCTTGCCTAACCTATGCTATCCTGGCCTGGGCCGGAGGCCTTGCATTACAGGTTGGGCCCACCCGCCTTTGCCTTGCAGATTGGACCCCTCCATGTCTTTGCCTTACAGGCCCAGGCCCTGAGCCAGGTTTTGCCCCCCGGCCTTTAACTTCCCAGCCTGGCCCTGAAGCCTTTGCATTCCAGGTTTGCACCGCTCAACCTCTGCCTTTCCGGCCTGGCCCCGAAGCCTTCATGTTGCAGCTTTGTCCCCCTAGCCTTTGGCTTCCCTATCTAGCCCCAAAGCCTTCTCGTTCCAGGTTGCCCCTCCTCCCCCCACCGCATTTGATTCCAGGCCTGGTCCTGAACCTTTCTCATTCCAGTTTGGGTCCCCCTGCCTTTGCCTTCCAGGCCTAGCCCCAAAGCCATCTTCTTCCAAGTTTGGTCCCTCACTCTTTGTCTTCCAGGCCTGGCCCTGAACACTTTTTGTTCCAGGTTTGGCCCCTTGCTTACTTTTGCCTTCCCTGCATGGGCCCCCTCCTTTACCTTCCAGGCCTGGCTGTTAACCTTTCCTGTTCCAGGTTGGGCCCCCACACCTTTGCCTTCCAGGCCTGGGCCCGATCCCTTTTTGTCACAGCTTGGGCCTGGCCCCTGTGCCTTTGTCTTCCAGTCCTGGCCTTTAATCTTTCTCTTTCCAGGTTGTGCCCACCCTCCTTTACCTTGCAGGTTGGGCCACTCTGCCTTTGCTTTCCATGTTGGGCCCCCTGCGGCCTTGGCCTTCCAGGCCTGACGCTGAACTCTTCTCTTTCCAGGTTGGGCCCCTGCACCTTTGAGTTCCCAGCCTGGCCCCCCTTCCAGGCCTGGCCCCTAACCTTCTCATTCCAGGTTGGGCTCCCACACCTTTGCCTTCCAGGCCTGGCCCCAAACACTTCTCTTTCCAGATTTGCGCTCCCCACTCCCTGCTTGTACTTTCCCGGTCTCGCCCCCAACCTTTGCCTTCCATGCCTGGCCCTAAACGCTTCTCATTCCAGGTTGGGCCCGAACTCTTCTCATTCCAGGTTGGGCTCCCTGGCTTTTGCCCTGCAGGTGAGCCACCCCGCCTTTGCTTTGCAGGTTCGGCACCCCCGCCTTGGCCTTCCAGACCTGGCCCCAAACACTTCTTGTTCCAGGTTGGGCCCCTCTGCCTTTGAGTTCCCGGGCTGGACCCCCGCCTTTGCCTTCCAGGCCAGGCCCCTAACCCTTCTGGTTAGAGGCTCCCCCTGCCCCACAATTGCCTTCTATGCCTGGCCCCAAAGCCTTCTCATTCCAGGTTTGGACCCCCCCGCCCCCGAATTTTTCCCTCCAGGTTTGGCCCTGACCCTTCTTGTTCCAGGTTGGGCCCACCTGCCTTTGCTTTCCTGGTGTGACTCCCTGGCCATTTCCTTCCAGGCCTTGCGCTGAAGCCATCTCATTCCAGGTTGGGCCCCCAGCATTTGCCTTCCTGATGTGACCCCGAAGCCTTCTCGTTCCAGGTTGGCACCACCTTCCTTTGATTCCAGACCTGGTCCCAAACCCTTCTCGTTCCATTTTTGGGACCACCAGCCTTTGCCTTCCATATTTCCCCACAAGCCTTTGCCTTGCAATTTTGGCCCCAAACCCTTTTTGTTCCAGTTTGATGCCCCCTGATTTGCCTTACAGGCTTGGTCCTGAACCCTTTTCATTAGACTTTGGGGCCCCAAGCTTTTGTCTTCCAAAATGGCACCCCCCAGCCTTCGCCTCACAGGTTTGGCCCCAAACCCTTGTCGTTCCTATTCCCCTCTCCACCCCCTCCTCCCCAGTCTTTGTTTTGGAGGTTTGGCCCAAAACCCTTTTCGTTCCAGTTTGGGCCCCCCAGCCTTGCCGTGCTTTTCGTACCAGTTTAGGGCTCCCTGCTTTTGCCTTCCAGGCCTGGACTCGAATCCTTCTCTTTCAATTTTGGGACCTTTGCCGTCCAGATTTTCCCTTGAGCCTTTGCATTGCAGGCCTGGCTCCAAACCCTTTTTGTTCCACTTTTGCCCCCTGAGCCTTTGACTTGCAGGTTTGGCCCTGAACCCTTTTCACTCCACTTTTGCCCCCCGAACCTTTGCCTTTCAGGTTTGACCCTGAACGCTTTTGACTCCAGTTTGTGCCTCATAGAGTTTATCTTGTGGGTTGGGGTCCAAACCCTTATCATTCACATTTGGGCCCCGTAACCTTTTCCTTTCTGGTTGGGTCCTGAACTCTTTTGGTCCCAGTTTGGGCCACGTAGCCTTTGCCTTGCAGGTTTGCCACATCAGACTTCGCTTTGCAGCTCTGGTCCTGAACCGTTTTAGTCCCAGTTTGGGTCCCACAGCCTTTGCCTTGCAGGTTCTGCCCCGAACCCTTTGGTTCCAGTTTGGACCTCACAGCTTTTGCTTTGCAGGTTTAGCCCCCAAACATTTTGTTCCAGTTTGTCCCCCACAGAGTTTGCCTGGCAGGATTGGCCCCAAGCCCTTTTGGTTCTAGTTTTTGCTCTGCAGCCTTTACCTTGCAGGTTTGTCCCCCCAGACATTGCTTTGTAGGTTTGGC